>NC_143575.1:206167059-206477167 GCF_048544385.1 Mastigoproctus giganteus
AATGTCTTCATTAAACAAAAATATGAAATGTCTGCCACCAATCGGCAATCATAAATAAAATTATTACATTTGTTTGTATTCCTATTCTCAACTCAACTATAAATATGTTCATCATCATCAGCCATTTTCAATCCACTGCAGGATGAAGGCCTCTCCAGCAACTTTCTGGTTCCTTCTGTTTTGTGCAGTGGCCATTCATTTACTACCCACAAACTCATGAATTTCATCTATCCATCTCCGCCGTTGTCTTCCAGGTTTTCTTCTAGCTCCTCTTGGGTACCATTCTGTTATTTTCTTAGTCCATCTATCATTGTGTCTTCGAGCTATGTGTCCTGCCCAAGACCATTTTAGTTCTTTAGTTTTGATAACAATATCCTTTACTTGAGTTTGCTGCCTAATCCATGTGTTTCTCTTCTTATCTAACAGTCTGATTCCCAATATAATTCGTTCCATTCTTCGCTGTTTAGTTCTCAGCTTCTCTTCCATTCTTTTGGTGAGTGCCCAAGTTTCACTTCCATAAGTCATGGTGTATACATTGGTTCATTATTTTACGTTTCAGACAAGCTGGGATATTGCTCCTCAGTATGTGACTATATTTCCTAAATGCTATCCATCCAAAATTTATTCTTCTCTAGACTTCCAGCCATTTATCATTATTACAGCTAATAACTTGTCCCAGATAAGTATATGACTCCACCTTTTCAATTACTGATCCTTCAATCATTATGTCCCTTTCTGTGGCATACTTGTTCATCATTATTTTTGTTTTAGCCATATTCATCTTTTGTATAAAATCCTTACTAACTGTGCATAACTGATCTAGGATTTTCCTCTAATTCTTTGCGATTGTGGCTTATGACCACAGTGTCATCTGCAAATCGTAAATGGTTTAGGTACTCTCCATTCACATTGACTCCTTTCTGCGACCAGTCTAATCTTCTGAAAGTTTCCTCAAGGGCAGCAGTAAACAGCTTCAGAGATATTGTGTCTCCTTGTCGAACTCCTTTCTCGATTTTAAATTTGCTACTGTCTTTGTCTAGTCTAATAAAGAAGGTAACATTCTCATATATTTTCTTCAAAATCATAATATATGGGGTATCTATGCCTTGTCTTTACAGTGCCCGAAACATTGCCTTATGCTGTATGGAGTCAAATGCCTTTTCATAATCCACAAATGCCAGGCATAATGGTGTTTTATATTCATTTGCTTTCTCCATTAGCTGTGATATTACGTGAAGATGATCCGTAGTTGAGAATCCTGTCCTAAAGCCAGCTTGCTCTTTCGGTTGATTCTCATCAAGTATTCTTTCTAATCTGTTAGTAATGACCCTTATGAACAACTTGTAGATGTGGGATAAGAAGCTAATTGGTCTATAATTTCCATTTCTTTCTTATGCAGCAAAACTATGATTGCATTATTCCACTCCTTAGGCGTCACACATTTTCTAATGAATTTTGTGAAGAGCCTTGCCAGTTTTTATGTTATGTCTCTTCCTCCCAATTTTAGCAACTCTACAGTAACTTCATCTTCCCCCAGGGCTTTCTGATTCTTCATTTTCTTCAACACATGTTCTACCTCATCAGGAAGAATATCGGGTATGTCGTATGTGTTGCTAATTTGTGATCCATCTTCCCCACTGCTGGCATCATTCCCCTGCTCCTTGTATAATTCTCTATAGTAGTTTTCTGCTATTTGAATTATGCCTTCTCTGCTATTTATAAGTACACCATTGCTATCCTTCGGTTTCAGTATCATTTGTCTTTGTGTATTACTGCTTATGGCTGCTGATTTAAGTCCTTTGTTTTCCCTTAATGCTTGTTATACTTTTCTTGTATTAAATCTTATGTCCTCTCTGAGTCTCTTTCTAAAGGCTTTGCATAACTCAGTATACTCAATTTTCTCCTTGTCAGTGTTTATCTTGCTCTTCATTTGTTACCTTCGGTTCATCATAACATTTGTTTCTTGACTAATTTTTTCTTCTTTGGATTTCTTTTTCCCTATAGGTTTCTCGGTCCTGAACACTCTGCAGAACTTGTTCTTATGTTCCAGTACACGCTGCTTTTTCTCCTCTTCTGTTATCTCAAAGACCTTCATATTATTTACTCTTGAGTCAGTTTTTTCCTTTCTTTTCCTACATCTATATCGTGTGCATCTTACCATTCTGTGATCACTTCCAACATTTACCTTATTCAGGACGGTAACATCATTCACGATATATCTTCTGTTAGTGAGGATGAAGTCGATTTCATTAGTTGTTAATCCATTTGGACTCTTCCATATCCACTTTCTGTTCACACTTTTCTTGAAAAAAGTGTTCATTACTGACAATCCTTGAGATTCTGCAAATTCCAAAAGTCTTTCATTACTTTCACCAATTCCAAAATTTCCTATAGTTCCCCTTTCCGCGCTGTTTTGTCTTTTTCCAACCTTAGCATTGAAGTCCCCCATAATAATAGTGTAGTGGGTTTTCTGCTCATCTAGAAGACTCTCAGTTTCGGTGTACACTTCAAATTCTTCATCATCATGGCTTGATATTGGTGCATAACTCATTATAACCTTTAGCTTGTACCTCTTAGAAATCTTGAGTATTAGTCTTGACACCCTTGGTGATGTACTTTTGAATTCCAAAATGTTTTTTATATTTTTATGGACCAGAAAGCCAACTCCACCTTTGCTCCTTTCGCTGTTTCCATTGGTATACAGCAGATTTCCACTTGATAAACTTATAAGTGATTTATTTCTTCTTGTTTCAGCCAAACCGAGATATTCCAATTCACATTTTATAGTTCCTTTTCCAGCTCTAATATCCTGTCTTCACCGATGAGCGATCTTCCGTTGTAACAGGCTAAGTTCAGTTTCCGTGCATGGCAGCTTGGTTGTACCCAGAGATTCTTAGCACCCTCTGCTTCCACTCTGATCCTGTTGCTGCCGTAAGAGGGGGAGCAAAAGCCACTGGGGACTGAGGACCATTTGTTTTGTTGTGCTGTCATGTACTGGAGGGTTTGGTCTTTTCCTCTTTACACTGACCAGGCGTCTTGAAGAGAACCACTCTACACGTTCGTTGCCACATAAGTGACGTAACAGGGCTTACCATCGAGAAGGTTGCATGATTGGATTTTAGGGTGGCAGGCCAACTGGACTTCTCCTAAATCATCTGTAATAGAAAGATATTGGATCCATCAGTGTTTTAGACTGAGTGTCTGATAACACACAAAATACTTGTTCCCCTCTAAGCCCCCTTATATGTTCATACTTGATTATAAGTTATCCTTAGTTTTAATATCTTGAATTTAAAGAAATTGATAATTTTTGTCTTGTAAACTCTGGGTTAGAAGTTATTTCTTGTTAACGGAATTATATAAAACTAATTTTATATAAAACTAATTATATAAAATTAGTTTTATATAATTTCCTGTTTACTGTCACCTTACATTACATTTTAAGTTTTCTCCTTAAATTTACTATTCCACTTCTCATTTTTGTAATTATAAGTTTACATGCAAAACAATATAGTAGACGTTGGCCTAACCATGTGGAGAGCCTCTTGGCCACTCAGTTGCAACAAAGCACCTGGTAATTTGCTGCATCCAATGGCTAAGAGGTCCTACAACATATCATTAGCACAACACAAACACCACACTGTTTACACTTGGCCTTTTCTGCTGAGGCTATAATATCCCAGTAGAACAAACGTCACACACACACACACACACACACACACACACACACACACAAAACTATTAATCATATATATATATATATATAAATATATATATATATATGGCGTTTTTTTTTTTTTTTTTTTTTTTTGCTTTTGCTCACATCCACTGGTATTGCATTCCCTCCAGTGGGTGTGGGATTTTGTCCTACTATAGGACATCAAATGATAGTAGAAATTTGCCCACGTGATGGTTAGGTTACATTTAACTAGATTGCAGTTATCATGAACACATGTTATTCCATCTTGTGACAGCTTTACTGCATGCACAAGATCAGATAAAAATAATCTAATTGCCAGGATATTTTTTTATAAAATTGCAATTTTACAGAGGATGAAATATCTGTAAGTTACACAAAGTGTAAGTATGCATTTATGTATTAGGCTTGAAATTCATTTTCATCACAATGGTTGGTTTGGAACATTATAGACCCAGATGCCGATGCACTATAAAACCTTTAAACAAACAAACAAATCATCACAATGGTGAAAGAGTTCAAACAAAAAAGTTTTTTAATGCAAATACTTCTTAGGCATTATCTGCCCAACAGTTCATTGAAATAATTGTATACAAAAATATGGGATAAACTATAGTTTTATTTGACTTTCTACATTTCTGTTGAATTATGAAAAGAGTTCAAGTCTGTATAATCATAATTTTTAAAATTAGAATACTGAAAATTTTATAATTGGAAATTAATTTATTATGGTACTGTTCATAAATATTTTAAGGAGGAGAAGGGATTTTGAGCAGTATATCAGTTGGCAGTCTTTTGGATGATAATTTATGGCACGATGTCTTGATTTCACGTCAGGAGAAGGATGTTTCATTTTCTGTAGATAGAGTTGTGGTCAAGGAGAAAATTCGTGGTGATTTCTCTCAGCTGGATTTAAACAGAGAGGTAACTTTTATTTAGCTTTTCTTTAAATGGATGTTAACTAATAAATAGTAGTGCTTTAGTGAGTAAGTAGGAGTTTGTCAAACCTCATAAGAATTATTGGCGAAGGTAAAGAAAGCCCACACGAGAAGCACGCAAAAGTTCGATATATTTACCAGTAAAAGTACTTTGCCGTAACGGCATTTGTATTGTCGCTCGTTCAGTAAACGTACAGTGGGTGCTATTGGTCAGGAGTAGAAATTGAATCCCCATGGGAGATTGAAACCCTCCCAAAGTGGAGGGGGTAACCTGACCTTTTTTCTTTAGAATCACTGGTGGACTAGTGGATAAATTGCTTATTAAGAAAAAAAAAGGCAAAGGTAAAGGAAGCCCACACCAGAAGCACGGCAAACTTCGAAGAAGTTTACCAGTGAAACTACGTTATGAACATTTTTTATGAAGCCAGAACTTCCAATATGACTGTTCATGATTCAGTTAGTGACTCTAAATAAAAAATGTCAGGTTACCCCCTCTCCACTTTGGGAGGGTTTCAAGCTCCCATTGGATTCAACTTCTACTCCAGACCGATAACACCCACTGTCTGTTTACCGAGCGAGCAACAATACAAATGCCGTTACGGCAAAGTACTTTTACCGGAAAATTTCATCGAACTTTTGCATGCTTCTTGCATGGGATTTTTTTACCTTAGTCGGATTATTTAGTTGTTTCTTGTGATTTTTCACTTATTCCAGGCAACCTACCATTAGAAAATTGATTAGAAAAAGAAAGAGCATTTAACATTGTGTTGAAAGTCATAAAGTGGAAAATAGCTGACAGTATTTAATTAAAATAAAATACTAAGCACCATGTTTTAGAGTACATTACTAATTTATTAGCATTCTAATTCAGTAAATTATAAAGTCCCAGTACAGACAACCTACTTGAGTTGTAACATTTCATATTCCTCCTTCTAGAATTTGTTTTCAAGTCTGGAATAGAAATAAGAAAATATATAGAAGTTGAAATTGCCAATTCCTAATGAAAACCTAAAGCACAAATAGAGTTAAATCAGTATTAATACTTGCACTAAATTATTCATCAAATTAAATTATCTAAGAAGTGTAGAATGTGAACAATTTGTCTAATGTATTCTAAATCTTTTTCCCACCAAGATATCAAAATCTTTGCAATTTTTTCCTATAATGGGATATTAATGTATAGGACTGGTATTATAGTCTGTAATCAACATCTCTTGTAAGTGTAAATTAACACAGTGATGCAAAGTAAGTGCATGCAACTTATTGCATACACTTACTTACTCAGTATCTTGAGCAATGTCTCCTGTAAAGTTATGCAAATTATTATTCAGTTCATTTAATGGTTTTGTTTAAGTCACTTGATAATCTACTAAAGTAATCATATAATAATGATGCCTAGTGTACAAACACCTTTTGGAAGCTGTGATTTATTTACATAGTATCATATACTGTGTAAATAAATCACAGCTGAGTTGTCAGCTCTTATACCTCCAGGTACTTGCCCACTGATGAGAGGCTAGATAGCTTCAAAATGGTGCCATCTAGGTGGTGATACTCAACTGAGAATGAATAATAGCAGAGTTCTCTAATGAGGAAGTGTTACTTATTTGAAGAATAAGAGGAAAGAAGTGTATTGTGTAGGATTTCACAATATGAGAAGTTATAACAATGATGCCTAACATACAAACTTCGGTTTGTCTTAAAAATTCAACTGTGTACAAGTAACCCTCATGTAACCTGGTGGTTAGGTTCCTATAAAATCTCATGTAGTGCCAAACCATGTTATACGGGACTAAGAACCAGTACAAAAAGGAGGTTACGTTCCAAAAGCTAACAAAAATACACCATTTTTTTTATAACTATCAAAAACTTAATTTTTATTGAAAATAGTAATAACTGAACAAACACATTAAAAACTGTGATACATATATGTGAGATAATGTACGATCATTTAATTTTCTTCCTCTTCATCATTGCTAATCTCAATCAAACCAGAATGTTTTCTCTGTTGCAGAATATCTTCACCTTTTGAACTTTCTTCTGCAGCATCTAGATTTCATGTATCTTCTGCTCTCTTTAAAAATCAGTAATCTGGGTTTGCTTTTGCTTGATAGATCTTTGTAAATTTCATGGTATGGAGCTAAGTATTTTTGAAGTTTCCTTTTGAACTTTGTGCTCCTTTCAGTCGAAGGATCTGCATTCAAAAAATAAGATTCTAATTGCTTGGCTAAAGATTATGCCTTCCCTTATGCTTTTTTAGTGTAAAATTTGGAACTTCAGAATTTTCATCTGTGCTGTCATCCTCTGAATTGATTTGGTTTACCTCTGATGCCATTTCCACCAAATCCACTTGGCTAGCCTCTTTTTCTACCAGTAATTCTTGAATGTCTTCAGTAGTCATATCGTCAAAACCTTCCCCTCCTACCGACTTATCAAGTTCTACTATTGCTAGGCGCCTCCGTAGCCAGATGGGAAGGAGCAGCAGTGTGTAGCACATGCTTCTTGATTAGACCGGGGTTCGAGCCCGTCACCACCAAATACGGAGGATGCAGAAAGGTCAAGGGAATGACCACCGCATATACCCGGAGCAATATGGCCTTAGTTGCTAATGCTCCTAAAAACCAAATAACAAACAACAAACATCTACTATTGCATCAATACTGTTTTTTGCCAGTTCGACCATATTTCCTGAATGAACTGACTCTGGCCATACATTTTTCCAACATGCATATGTTAATGGTTTTGCTTCTTTGAGCAATACAGTCCTGATACATTCTGATACAGTCCGCAATTAAAAAATGTTTCCATGCCTCCATCACTTCAATGGAATCAGAATTTCTTTTTTTTTTTTTTTCCTCCAAAATCCATTGTAACGATTTTTTGATGTAATGAGCTTTAAAGGTAGATATAATGCCTTGATCTAATGGCTGAATTAAAAAAGTTGTATTAGTATTAGATGATAGGAACATTACTTGAACTTTTGGGTGGCCTGGCACTTTATCCAATAGTATTAAAACTTTGAAATCTGGATTTTTCTGCTTTAAATAGTTTTCCACAGCTGGCATTTTCCACTGCTGATTTATTTAAACTATTCTTTAAATAAATCAGCAGTTGCTCAAGCTTTTTTATTTGCTTTCTAGTATACTGGTAACGCGTTTTTATTTGTGCCTTTCATTGCACGAGGATTAGAGGATCTATAAACTAGCATAGGTTTTATCATGTAACCTCCTGATGTGTTAGACCGGACAGGAAGAGAGGAGGGATTATGCTGCTAGTTAAGAAACACATAAAATCTAAGGGCATCCGGCTGATGTTGGTGGACAATGCAATGATGAGTCTGTTTGGTGTGACATAAGCATTGGGAGATCAAAATTGAGAGTAGGAGTGTGCTATAGGCCTAATGACTCTGAGTATAATGAGCAATTGGGCAGAGATATAAAGTGGGCCAGTAAATTAGTGTGTCTTATAATGGGTAACTTTAATTTCCCAGACATTGATTGGCATTTGTGGGTTGGTCACTCACACACTAGCAAGGCTTTTGTGGATTTATTGTATGATTGTTTTCTACATCAGCATGTTCGGAAGGCAACTAGAGGGAGTAATACTCTTGATCTGATTATCAGTAGTGATTCTTCATGCATTAAGAATCTGCAGATAAAGGAACCACCAGATGGCAGTGATCACATTGTGCTGAAGTGGGATTTACTCAAAGAAAACTGCCGTAAAGGGAAGGGTTTTTGTTTTTGTAAAGGTGACTACGGTGGTCTGAGACAGTATTTAAATTCTATATGGTGGAACCAACTGATGATGTTACCAACAGCAAATTCAAAATGTTAAGAATTCAAAGAATTAATCTTGGAAGCTACTAGGCTTTTCATACCAACGAAGAAATATTGTTCAAGATTTAGGCCTAAATTGATGTCAGATGAACTAATGAGGCTTGTGGCAGAGAAGAAAAATGTATGGGATGCATATAAAGTATCAGGTGACACAGAAGCCTATGGCAGATATAAACTAGTCTGTAATCAAGTCACAAAGGAGGTTAGGCAGGCAAAGGCAGCTTACGAGAAATCTTTGGCAAAGGATGCAAAGGAAACCAGCAAAGAGGTTTTTACTTATGTAAACTCTAGAAGGAAAGGGATGAATCAGATTGGACCACTTAACATAGATGGGTTGACTATTGATGATCATGCTCAGGTAGCTGATAAACTGAATGAGTATTTTGCATCTACATTCAAACATGAGGATTATTCAATGAAGGGAGTGCCAGAAGTTTATCAAACTCTAACAGGCAGCTAAGTGATTTTGTAATAACTGAGAGCAAAGTGGAGGAGAAATTGTTGAAGTTAAACATAAAAAAGGCATCTGGGGTGGACGGGATCAATCCAGTTATATTAAAGGCAGCAGCAAAGGAAGTAAGCAAACCCTTAGCCATAATTATGAGAGCTTCCCTGGACTCAGGGGAGGTCCCCATGTCCTGGAGATGTGCAAATGTAACCCCAATCCACAAAGGAGGGTCAAAGGGAGACACAGGTAATTACAGACCTATTAGTTTAACTTCTGTTCCACGAAAATTAATGGAGGCACTGGTTAAAAAAGCATTGCAGGATCATCTAGACAAGACTGCAGTAATAGTTAAGACACAGCATGGGTTTGTTAAAGGGAGAACTTGTCTGACCAATTTGATTGGATACTGTGATGTGGTCACAAAGGAACTGAATGCTAAAAATAATTTTGATATTTTATACTTGAATTTCAGGAAAGCTTTTGATACTGTTGCAAATGGAGGACTGCTATACAAATTGGAGAGGTATGCCATTAAGAGTAAGTTGCTACAATGGATAAAGGGATGGTTGAGTGAGAGACGACAGAGAGTGGTAATCAATGGATGCTGCTCTTCGTGAACAAATGTTATTAGTCGAGTTCCCCAGGGTTCGGTGTTGGGCACATTGTTGTTTTGTATATTTATCAATGATATTGATGAAGGTATATCAGGTTTAATGTCCAGGTTTGCAGATGATACAAAGTGGCAGGGTTGTTAACGACAGTAAAGACAGTATGCTACTCCAACTGGTTCTAGATAAGTTGGGCAAATGGGCTGAAAAGCGGCAACTGAAGTTTAACATTGCAAATGCAAAGTACTGCATATTGGTAGCAATAATCGAAGAGAAACATACCAACTGTGTGGTACTACACTCATGGAAGTGGAAAGTGAAAATACCTGGGGGTAATTGCGCAGTCAAATATGACATTTGCTGAGCAGTGCAGAGATGCTGCCTGGCCAGTCATGGAGTCTTGTCAATGATATAGATGTACACATTGTACTCCCCAAATTCCAATTCTACACTGCTTATGTCTATGTGACACCACGTCTCTGATATCTCAGCAATATCTGCCTTTGATGTCTTGACTAGCACTTCAAGCTCATCAAATTTATTAACTTTACTCCATCATTGGTGTACATGCAAGTATACATGCACCTGTTTCCACTCTTAGTTAACCTAACACAGCCCATGTATTTATTTGTTGCACTATGGCCTCATTTATTGAAATTGAGAAGTATGATTCCAATTTTATTTTCAATGCTGATTGTCAGGGAGAAGCAGTCCTGGAAATCTCCATTGTCTTGCTTTCCAGGCTGTTGCTCATTCTAATAGAAGCAGTGCAAGAATCACTTTTGTCTATGCTCGGCCACTATTAACCTTTTAGTCTGTGTATCCCCCCCAAGCTAGACTAAAAGGTTAACAGTGGCCGCAGGCATAGGCAAAAGTGATTCTTGCACTGCTTCTATTAGAATGAGCAGCACCTGGAAAGTAAGGCAATGGAGATTTCCGGGACTGCTGGAAGTCATAGGGAAAAAAATAACATTGCCGTCTAATGGGAACCATTTTTTACTGCTATTATCATTAATCCAAATACTGAGTGCTTTTTCCATTCTCTCAATTATTGGCGCTTGGGGACAAGCTATCATATTTACGGAAATGAAAGATCTTGTAGCAACAGCAGTTCTAATTTTCTGTTAATTTCTCTTTATGATCCGGATCGTTTAAATTTTACCTTTTTACAATGTATGATACATTTTCCCCTTTTAAGATGATCCAAAATTGGCTATATTGGATGTCCATCTGGTGTTTTCCCAGTCTAGTTTGGAACTTTCTGTATGACTCTCCACTGTAGAAATGTTTTAGATATTTTGGTCGTTTAGAGATTTTATTGTTTCTGTGTTGAAGTCTAGCTTTCTAGCTATTCCTAGACAGATTCTTGGGATGGGTGGTATAGTTATGATTGTCATGTTATGGATTTTCATCTCTTGATTTTTTTCCCTACAGATTTTTTTCTATTATCTTGGAAACTATAACGGTGTTTATAAAGTCCTTATCTATTTCAGTAAAATAACGGTCATATGTTTAGTGTTGTTTTGTTTGATTTTCAAACCTATTCTAATTTTCATGGATGCTAAAAATTTACAATGTCAAGTAAACAAAAATGTGTTGTTCTGACAAAGATGGACAAAGTGGAAATAATTAATTGGTTAAAATACAGGGAATTGGAGAAGAAAATTGCCAAAATATATGGTGTAGGTGGCTACAATTTCTGATATTAAAAAGAATAGCGAGTCAATTCTTCAGTTCATTTCCATATTAGAAAGTGAAGATGTAGCTCTAGCAGAAAAACTGTGAAAAAAGGTTGACAATGACAAAGTAGACGAAGCAATATACAATTTCAGCACCCATTTTATGTGAGGAAGCTCTAATGTTTAATAAAGAATTAGGAGGCAATAGTGACTTTAGAGCCAGCCCTTAATGGTTGTATAATTTTAAATCTCAACACAGAATAGGAGAGCTTGAAATACATGATGAGAAATTTTCTGCCAACAAGGAAAATGCTGAAGAGTTCAACACTGAAATGGCCTCATTTATTGAAATTGAGAAGTATGATTCCAATTTAATTTGGCTTAGATTGGACTGTAAATACAAATGCTAATGGGGTGATGGCATAGGCATGTGTTTTGGGAAGTAGGCTAAAAACCTGGCACTTTCTGAACATATTCTTGAAAGAAAAACCCGATTGTTCAGTGATTCTTAAGATGACACAGGAAGGGTGAATAGAGGAGAACTATAGAACACTATGAATGTATATATGCATTCTTGTTATTCATAAATACCATGAGTACATATATAGCATCAGGATGATATGGAGATAGATGAATAATCAGTTGGCCAGTTTAATAGAGCAGACAAAAAGGTAGTATGGAAGAGTTAGAAGAGCTATAAGTTGATTGTAATAGTACCACAGAAGTGGTTGAGCTGGTGGAGGCTGATTACTAAAAATCTCTGCCTGAGAGAGAGAGCGAGAGAGCGCTAAGATTGGGAACAAGGTTTCACATGTGTGAATAAAAGGAAGAAAAGAAAAAAATCTGATTTGGCCATTACATAGTGTATATGGGAAAGATTTGGGTAATCTTGCTGATAATTTGAACTGGTAGTTGTATTGATCTTTACAGATGAAAGACCTTCATAGTTACAAAAAAAAAAAAAATAAAAGGTGAAAAGAACCATCGCTGATATGCTTCCTTGTCATATCAGTTTTTATGGGTATTATGGCCTGAGAATTTAATTCTTTTATTCAGTTTTAGATACTTGGACATTTATTGAAAGGATTAAATTTTCACAGTGAGTGTTTGACTGCATTAACAAATGTTATTTTCCTTAAAACTAATGCATTTAAAGGATTAAATTTTCGCTATTTAAACCTCCTTGGAAATGACCAATATCTGATCAGCCAAAGAACCTTGACCTCGCAGTGATGACCACATTATGCACCTTGATGAGCCCGATAACCTGTAACACATACTGTACATAGTTTTGAACAAATAAGAATTATGCTTGTTTCTATCCTGTTGATGCCATTCTGCTTCATCCTTTTATTTGCATTTATTTTATTTTCATGTTAGTTGAAATGCCATTTAAGTCTTTCCTTATTTTAAATATTTATATGTGTAATCTCATTTGTAAATGCTCAAAATTAGTTCTTATTTATAGATATATGTTGGGGGAACATCAAACTTCAACCAAGATGGAATTGTGGTTACATCAAACTTTACTGGTTGTATAGAAAATTTGTATATAAACAATTCAAATTTTATAACAGATCTCAAAAATGGAGGATATGTGTTTAAGCAGTATGGCGAGTTGTTGTATGCTTGTCGGGTGAGTTTAAACAATTCTTTTTCCATTAACATTAAAAATGAAGGTCATTAAAAATAATTATACTTTTAAATAATTCTAAGTTAATGATAAACTTTGTTAATATAAATATTCTTTTGGGTATCTTGATAAACTTATTAAAGTGGTAAGCATTCTAATATATAGGTATTCCTTCACTTATGTTGATTTGATTTATGCCAGTCCACACATGGTGGCGCCTCCGTAGCCAGGTGGGAAGGAGCAGCAGTGCGTAGCACACGCTTCTTGATTAGACCAGAGTTCGAGCCCGTCACCACCACATATCCCGGAGCAATATGGCCTTAGTTGCTAATGCTCCTAAAAACACAAATAACAAACAACCACACACGGTTTGATTCTATAGCTACAGAATCAACATTCTGTAGCTATAGAATGTTGATTCTATAGCTACATACACTGATTCTGTAGATTTTTACTACAGGAAAAAGAATAAAATTTACATATGTGAAAATAGTTTTTAGGCACATACCACATGTAAAGCACCTGTTGTTTTTATCATGTCTATCTGTCCACATGTACTAACTCAACTCCTAGTGAATAGATTTTCATGAAGTTTTATACTTGGATCTTTTAGAAATATTTGTCAAGTCATCCCAAATTTTATTAAAATTGGATCAATAGAAATCTGGCAATTATTATTAATTTTTCCCCCCATACACATCACGTAGGCTCTCCATATACTGTAAATTGTAACTGAAGCATTGGATATTTTTTGTTCTGGGCACTGATTGGATGAATGAATGGGCAGTATGGTAGATGCACAGAAGCTAAATGTTCTCAGTTCATTCATAAAGGTCATTGCCCTTCTTTTTTTTATATATATTAAAAATTATTACTATTGCTAACACCTGAAATGCACTGCATATGTTAACTAACTTGTTAAAAAGATCAAGCCGTAATATCATTAAATATTAAAATACATAAAAAGGGCTTTTTAAAAGTTTTTTTTAGCAATCTAAATTATTTTCATAATTTGATTTTTGCTGTTATGATAAGCTCCACCTCATAATATAGGATAACTTTAAAGTTTCTAAAATCTCTTAGGTGTGTTCATCTCTGTTTTCCCACAGTTGGATACATTTAATGTGACTTTTGAAAGTTCTTATGTGGGGTTCTATTTCTTTTATCGGTCAGTCATTGCGATTAAATTTATTGTATACAATAATACAATTGTATACAGTAAACCCCCGCTATTCGCGGTATCGCGTATTTGCGATCGCCGATTTAATATAAAATGACCTAAAAAATGTAAATTTTAAAGTGCTGTGAATATTTTCCGCCATAAAAAAACATGGGCGTGGCTAAAATTATCTTTCCCGGTCAAAACAGCGCTTAGTGGGTGGGGGGAGAGGGGTGACAAAATCGCGAGCGTGGATGTTTCTCGCTAATCCTTGTTCAGTACGTGTTATGCACTTGTCATGGAAGGTTTCGTCGTTTGCTTTTAATTTATATGCTTATAAATTGAATAAATTTATCAATTTATAAATTGATATGCTTACAAAAGTGATAAATCTACCGTTTTGCAGTGTAAAACAGACTTTTTCGAATGTGTTAATGGAAGAAAGTGACTTTATTGTGGACAAGTTCTTTCTAACCCGTACAAAAATATGGCTACGAATAACAAGGGAAATGTGAAAAGATCAAAGAAGGTGATGACATTAGAGAATAAAATTGAGTTATTAGATAAAATTTCTAATGGTGAAAGTGTCTTCTCGGTGGCAAAACATTATAAAATCAATGAGTCAACGGTACGATCAATCAAGAAATCGGAAGAAAAAATACGCCGTAGTGTCCGTGAAAACGCGCTAATTGTTTCAAAAATGTGCTCTGTAACTCGTGATGTTAAATTAGAAAAAATGGAAAAAGCTTTAAATCTGTGGATAGAAGATCGAACTCAAAATAAAATTCTGTTAAGTTCACTCATCATTCGTGAAAAAGCAAAACTCCTTTATCGACACTTTAGCGAAACTGGTGATAGCACTGGCGGGATAAGTTTTTTTTGCTAGCAAAGACGCTGGTTTGAAAGATTTGTTTGAAATTTCTAATAAATATTACATTTAATATTAAATTGTTTCTTATTTTCATTTCGATGCCATATGTATGCTTGCATTTCACTATGTACTGTCTATGTACATAGTCATATGAAGGTACATATAATACATACATAGACAAAATTTTAGACTAGTTTTTCTTATATATTTCATACTTTGGAAAGGAACCCCTTTATTACTATGGGAGCCATAACTTAGTATTCGCGTTTTCGGTATTCGCGGCATTTCTCAAGAATGTAACCCCCGCGAATAGCGGGGGTTTACTGTACTTATATATTATGTTCCAGCGGAAAATAATAAGAACCTATATTTAGGAATTGTAACTTCCTCATTCAGATTTATTTTTCTTTTACAATTAATGCCTTTAATTTTTTATAAGGAAAGAAAATTGTTCTAGAACTTTCCTTTGGAAAACAACCTCTGAATAATATAGCCACTGTGGCACTCTATAATGGAGATAATATCCAAAATTTCTCCCATTTTAAGAATTTCCTTTTCTTCAGGGATGTTTCTTCAGCTCATTCATTTAGAATTTCTACAAAGTATTTATTCTGTTCTTCTAATAATTTTTTCCATGCTGGAAAAAATGTGGAAAACAGGTATCACGTAGTTATATTTTCCTTTGTTCTGAAATTAAATAAATAACAGAACATTTTTAACCCACGTGATACCTGTTTTCCACATTTTTTCCAGCATGGAAAAAATTATAACTATTGTAAATGTACCTAAAAGTTCTGCTGTATACTGGATGGTATATATTATACCATTATACATTTGAACTTGTAAAATCAAGTTAATTAATTAATATATATTTTTTAACAACTTATATCCAACTTATATGGTGAGACATGCAGTTGTCATTACATTTCCTATACCTGGAAAAGATCTATTTTATTGACTAGCTGCTTAGATAAAATCCTCAAATGAATGATGCATAGGTGATTAATAGTTATTGGAAAAGGCAAATTTTTATTGCTCCACCAATTTTGTTTCAGAAACAATGGGTTAACTTTTGATGTAAGAGCAGAGACGAAACAAATATCAGAAAGCAGCACATGGTGATAGTACATTTAGACTTGAGAAAGCATTTGATACAACATTCAGATTTAGAATCCTTTGAAATTTATTTGAGTTAGGATACAGAGGACTTCTTTCTTTCTTTCAGAACTTTTTGGGTGAGATACAAGGACTCTATCTAAAATACATGTATATGATGATGGAGTCCCCCCCCCCCAGAGGCCATTGTATTAATTGCCACCCTACTTGTGCTTAGCATGAATAATATCACAAAGGTGATATATATACCACATTCACTAGAAATTTATATATATCCAGAAGACCTCTCCACCCCATATCAATCACAAATACCGTTGAGCAGCTGTTCCAACTAACCATAAATAAAATAGAAATATAAATGACAGGAAAATATCAATGGATATACAATGGTAAAATTTGTTCCTTTCATCCTGAACCAGTATTGTATTTAAATAATTTTCCTCTACCTATTGTTTAGAATTTCTGCTTTTTAGGTTTACTGTTAAGTAGTAAACTTCAGTCATCTAGGTAGTAGATGGCTCCCATCAACCAGTGCAATACCACCACTTTGCTTATTGGAAGCTTGAAATGGTGAAACCCATGTTTAGTTTCCAGAGCCAAGTTTCTGGCATTCCCCCCTCCCCCACTCCTCCAACCTATGCGTGGTACAACTAGTAATAATACTAATCAGTACTAATTACTAGTACTGTATTACTAGTAGCACCTCCATAGCCAGGCGGGCAGGAGCAGCAGTGCGTAGCATACGCTTCTTGATTAGACGGGGGTTCGAGCCCGTGACCACCAAATACGGAGGATGCGGAAAGGTCAGAGAATGACCATCCCATATCCCTGGAGCAATATGGCCTTAGTTGTTAATGCTCCTAAAAACCAAATAACAAACAACAAACAGCCAGTATTACCACTACTAATACACACTAATAATAACACTAGGTGGTAGATGATTCTCATCAACCAATGTAGTACCACTTTGCTTAGGCGCCTCCATAGCCAGGTGGGAAGGAGCAGCAGTGCGTAGCACACGCTTCTTGATTAGACTGGGTTCGAGCCCGTCACCACCAAATACAGAGGATGTGGAAAGGAGCAGCAGTGCGTAGCACATGCTTCTTGATTAGACTGGGTTCGAGCCCGTCACCACCAAATACAGAGGATGTGGAAAGGTCAGGGAATGACCACCGCATATCCCGGAGCAATATGGCCTTAGTTGCTAATGCTCCCAAAAAACCAAATAACAAACAAACAACCACTTTGCTTATTGGAGGCTTGAAGTGGTGAAACCCATGTTTAGTTTCCAGAGTAGTTTCCAGCATCTCCCCCCATCCCCCCAATCTCCTTCAACCCATGAACGGTACTAAGTAATATAGATTTTGATACATTTCATGTTTGGGATTTTAAAAAAAAAATCAACTTTCACAAACATAGTCTAAGACTTAAAACTAACTGCATATCAAAACATAATGTCTTGTATACAGTATCTTAAATGACTCAAAGAAACAACAGGTACATTGATACAACTATTTAAAACTGATTAAATTTCAGTTACATTCTAGATCTCCTGTATATTCAGCTAGATGGACTAGTAGTAGTAGTGACATGTGATGCAAGAAAGCAAGTGTATGAGCTTATGCAGCATCAGCGAAAAAAAAAAAAATCACACCATTCCCTTCAAATGCCTGTCCAGTTCCTCCTTAAATTTATTTAACCTGTCAACTTCCACAACGACAAATGGAAGTTTGTTCCACCAATTAACCACCCGCTGGCTAAAGGCAAATTTCCGCACATCTAATCTACATCTGTCTTTTCTTAATTTGAATTTATGCCCCCTTAGGTTCGTAATCTGAACAAGTGGAAGGATCCCATCAGAATTTAGCGTGCTCAACCCATTCAAGGCCTTATATACCTCAATCAGATCACCGCGCAGGTGCCTAGTCTCCAGCCACTGCAATTTGGAGAACTTAAGCCTCTCTTGGTAAGAGGAACCCTTCATTCCCCTCACCAATCTTGTTGCCCTTCTCTGTACACGCTCAAGTAAATCTACATCCTTCCTAAAATGAGGCCTCCAGACCTGTACGCAGTACTCAAGGCGTGGCCTGACCATTGTCTTATACAGAGGGACAATCACCTCCTTCTCCCTGCTAGCAAAATTCCTATATATCATTGACAAAACTCCATGACCTACCCTGGCAGCCTGTCTACATTGCTCAGAAAACTTCATATCTGACTGCACAATTACTCCCAGGTCTTTTTCATTTTCTACCACCTTAAGTGTAGTACCACACAGTTGGTACGTTTCTCTGGGGTTACTTCTACCCATATGCAGTACTTTGCATTTGTCAAGGTTAAACTTCAGTTGCCACTTCTTAGCCCATCTGCCCAAATTATCTAGATCCTGTTGCAGTAGCACACTGCCATTACTGTCATTAACAACTCTGCCAACCTTTGTATCATCTGCAAACTTCGACATTAAGCCTGATATACCTTCATCAATATCATTGATAAATATACAAAACAACAGTGGACCTAACACCGAACCCTGTGGGACTCCACTAATAACATTAGTCCACGAAGAGCAGCACCCATTGATTACCACCCTCTGTCTTCTCCCACTTAACCATCCTTTTATCCATTGTAGCAACTTACCCTTAATACCATTCTGCTCCAATTTGTACAATAGTCTTCCATGCGCAACAGTGTCAAAAGCTTTCCTGAAATCCAAATATATGATATCAAAATTATTTTTTTGCAACCAGTCCTTTGTAACCACATCATAATATCCTATCAAATTTGTCAGACAAGACTTTCCCTTAACAAACCCGTGCTGTGTCTGAATTATTGCTGCAGTCTTGTCTAGATGATCCTGTAATGCATCTTTAACCAGTGACTCCATTATTTTACACGGAACAGAAGTTAAACTAACTGGTCTGTAATTACTCGTGTCACCCTTCGATCCCCCTTTGTGAATTGGGGATACATTTGCACATCTCCAGTCTGTGGGGACCTCCCCTGAATCCAAGGATGCTCTCATAATTATTGCTAAGGGTTTGCTTAGTTGCTTTGCTGCCTCCTTTAGTATAACTGGATAGATCCCATCCACCCCAGGTGCTTTTCTTATGTTTAACTTCAACAATTTCTCCTCCACTTTGCTTTCAGTTATTACAAAATCATTAAGTATCCTGCTACAATTTGATAACCTTAATAATTCCTCATGTGTGAATGTAGATACAAAATACTCATTCAGTTTGTTTGCTATCTGAGTATGTTAGATACTGTTCACCAAAATGTTTTTTGCTTACCTCTAGCAGTCTTTAGAACTTTTATTTATAGCCTATATGCAGATGTATTCTGACCACTACATCTCCAGGTATGCTGGAGAAGGTTGAGGTCCAGTCCATTATAAAATTTTTTCATTTGCAAGGCAAATAAGATAAACCTGTGTATGTGAAGCTCATCATATGAGACTGAAATATTGGAAGAGATAGTTCAGGTTTGGACAATGCAGTGTGCATGATGACCCGAGAGAAGGAAGACCCATCTCAGCCACACACACACACTGCTATTGTGGCTAAAGCAGAACACTTAGTCCTTAAAAACATACATGTGATTATAAATTTTATAGCATATGAGGTGAAACATAATTCATGAGTTCCTACACATCTGATTTGGCAGCCTGACATTGTTCACATTCAAAAGCTCCACAGGAAAGAGTGTTCTGCACAATTGTTGGAGCTTTGTAAAGAGAATGGTGATCATGTTTTTAACTGAATTGTGACAGGATAAATGCTAGGAACATCACTGTGACCCAGAAGCAAAAGAGATGAGCAAACTGTGAAAACACTTACCTTCACCAATCCCCAAAAAAGTCAAAAGTTCAATTGCCTGCCAACAAGATCATTTTGTTAGTCTTCTGGCACTCTTCTGGAAATACTGCAGGAACTTTCTGGGAAAGTTAAAAGAGGCTATCAAGGTGAAGAGATGTGGGAAGCTGTCCAAAGGCATCCACTTCCTAGCTGAAAATACTCCTATTCACAAGGCTGTTGGCAAATTGGACATCACTTTGACCCAGAAACAAAAGAGATAAGCAAACAGTGAAAACACTTATCTTCGCCAATCCCCAAAAAAAGTCAAATTTCAATTGCCTGCCAACATGGTCATTTTGTTAGTCTTCTGGCACTCTAAAGTTGCCATCCGTAGAGATTACCCCCACCCATAGGTGTGGCTTTGAAAATCTGCAGAATCCTTCTTATTGCTCTGACTTCTCACCTTCAGACTTCTTCCTCTTACCTAAAATGAAGAAACCATTGTGGGGCCATAGATCTCAGACTGATGAGGAAGTAATTAATGAATTGAAAGCCATGTTTTCTGCTTAAAGTGAGGAGTTTTATTCAAGAAACCTGAAAGAGCTTATTCACTGCTGGGAAAATCATGTAACTCTAGAAGATAGCTATATAGAGACGGATTAAATTGCCAGCCAAATTTCAGATCTCTAACTCAAATATTTCTAGGTGAGGGACAATATGTGTTGACCCCCCCCCATATGTAAGCAGTTAACACACCTAAGCTGATCCATTATCCATGAATCTCAGTGTGTAATGCCAAATGAAAACAAACTAACAGGTCTGTGATACCCAGTTCAATATTGGGAAATCAATCTGTCACATTTCTACTTGAAACATAAATTCAAAACCTTCCTGGCTGCTGCCAGCTGTACCTTTGTCTGCCTCCAGTCTTACAAAATGGAAGCAAAATAATATGCCCCCAATTACATGCAAGTTTTCAAAATAGAAACAGATATATATATGGATCAAAATCCAACAACTCAGTGGAAGTGGCAATGGTTTCAATTTTGAGAAAATAGAAACTATTGGAAGAGAAATGGACACTGGAATCCACAGTGTGTTTCCTCTCCTTTGGACCTGACATAGCCGAGTGGTCGAGAGCGAGAATTCAGTAGCGCGTGCTCTTTAAGTGGACCAGGGTTCCAGCCCATGACTGCTAAATACGATTAACGTTTGTATTGATGATTTATTGCAAACTCCACTGACCTGGTGGTTGTGCCGGAGTATAAACAAGAACATTTTTTTCTTTTTTTTTTGTGGTACTGTTATGGGAACAGTATTATGCTTTTAAACCAGCATTAGATCGTACTGGGGATCATCACCTTTTCCTATCCTCATCTGTTCAAACTTCCTTAATGCTTTAGTTGCTTTACAGAATAATATCCATTTCTCATGTCCATTGATACATCATTTTAAAAATAGACTCAGGAATTTTCAGAAAGAAAAATAAGTTTCTGCCCATTGGATTCCTAGCCATGTTTGAATCTCAGGAGTCCATACTGATTGAGCTGCAAAAATCTTGATAGAAATCATAGAGATGTCTTTTGTACACATCCATTTGAGTGTAACTTTGAAGATATTTCAAGTGTGAAAATATCTTCACACTTGGTATAGAATAAAAACAAAAATCTGTGTTTGTGCATTTCCAGCTTATGGATGAACAGGTGAGAAGTTATGCTGACAACACTGTGCATTAAGTACACCTTTCTTATGCATAGACACCTGCTCCTAGAGGAACATACACTTTACTGAGTATGTCAGATACAACTTACAGTTAAGCACATTTTTAATGATGATTGTCTATCCTTTTCAGCAGTTGTCTGGGCCACCTCTTCCACTCATTGACAAATCTACAAACTTGTTTCTCTCCCCCCCCAATACTTGATGTTAAAGCACACTTAGGCAAACTCTTTCTGTTTCTTAAATATCTTCCAATATTAGATACTCTATACTCTTTGATGGTTTAGCTTTATAATTAAAATGGATATAGAAATTGCAACTCCGACAGACACATCTTGGCCCCGTTGCCCTTCTGTCCAGAAATTTTCATAAGCAACAGCAGCAACAAGTGGTTGCACTGAGTCTAACAGACCTCGAAGCAAATCAAATGACAATGACACAAATGACTATTCAAATTCTACTGCCATTCTTATAGTATTGATATAGGCGATGCTTGGAGGTTTTCTGCTTAGTCCTGTAGAAGTGTAATCAGTCTCAGAAGAGACCCATAAACTAATTTATAGCAATACAAACATGTTTTAATAATTTGATTTTATCATGTAGTACATAACGTAATCTAAAAGTGCATAATTTGTAATGCTATTAAATAAGAGACTAGTGTAGCATTATTCCTTTTAATCTCTTAATTTTGTGTGTTGTTTTTAAACTAAATTTAGACTAACGACATGATTAAGACTAGAGCAGTAAAGCAGAGGGCTAAAAGTAGTGGGAATTTGGTTTGGGAGAGAACTTGCAAAGGCAGTTCTCCTACAAACCAGGATTGTACTATATATTTGTTACCCATCTTCTTTTTATGAGGCTACCTCTATCAGGACTTGAAGAGACATGGGGGGTGCCTTTGTGTCTGTTCATTGCAATAATCATGAGGAAGTTAAGCACAAACTCAGTGTTCTCGTGGGATTATATGAGGACTTGAAGAATAGGACTGATGCCCTCAAAGGATTAAAAGAGAACCCATCAAGCACTCAGCTACTCAGCCCAATACTTGAGCTCATGCTTTAGCATCAGACAACGTTAAGGCATCCTCTTGGTCCCACAGGAAATAGCTATCGTTGGTAACTTGGAAGGGAAATGGGAAATATATTATACAAAAAGGACAGGTGGAATAGGACCAAGTATGTTTGACAGGAGCTAAAGTAAATGATGTTGTAGAGCAACTGTCATCTTTTAAAGGCACAAAAGGTGATATTGTTTTACACATTGGCACTAATGATATTAAGATAGGAGATCTGAGAATTTAATTAATAGGTACAGAGAATAATAGGTTAAGAAAAAGTTGTGAGTTGGGACTGAAATTAAGTGTCTGCAATTCTGTCCAGACACAGTAGGAGGGAGTACTTAATGAGAGCTTTGTCGAAAATTTTGCCCTGGAGAGACCGTGCATGTGCTGTGCATCTTACCATGGCTGTGAAAAAATTTTACCATAGTAAAATTTTTCGCAGCATAGTCTGTGCTTTTTAAAAGGAGAGACTGTTTCTACAATGGGATAAATTTAAATAGGAGTGCAAGAATATTTGCTGATACTGTCAAGGCAATGTTAGGTAGGTTAGAAAACTACTGGCCTGGGAATGGGGGATACTCAGACTAATAGATTAACAGCAGCCGGAGGCAGGGGTGAAAGTGATTTTTGCACTGCTTCTATTACACTCCTCAACAAAATTAACAGAACATGCAGAAAATGTGGCATAACTTGTGCAGCTTGCAATGATGCTGGACAAAATTTAGTATGGTAGTGTACCATAGAACAACAATGAAGTGAGGAGACAACAAGAAACTTTGGAAAGGTATAAGGGACATTTATAGATGTCGTATAAGAATTATCACAAAGGCCACGTTACAGAAGTCGATACAAGATGCTCGAAAATATGGTCGCATGGCATCAGTATAGCGTATAATCCACTCCAATGGCTAAACAGGCCTGACAGCGGTGACTCATATTCGATATTAGTATTAGTAATGGCCGCATGGTGCAAGAAAGCCTATGGCTTATGCTGAACCAGCCAAAAAAAAAAACCTGAATAAAACAATGATAAAAAAAGAAGGAAAAAAAATAATAATAATAATAATAATTAATAAAAGAAAAGGAAATTAAACCTATTATCCCATGCTCTTCCCTCACCCGAAGGTACTATCCAGATGACCTTTGAATTTCCCCAAACTGTCAGCCTCTACACCCATGTAGGCAACTTATTCCAGTAATTTATAACTCGCTGGCAAAAATAAAACTTCCTGCAGTCCAATCTAAACATTTCCCCCCATAACTTGAATTTATGTCCTCTAGTTCTAGCATCATTTATAATCTTGAAAATGTTGTCCTCATTCATTTTACTGATGCCTCTCAGAGTCTTAAACACCTCAATCAAATCTCCTCCAAGGTGTCTAGTTTCCAAACTCTGCAACCCACATATTTGAAGTCTTTCTTCATAAGGACGCCCTTTTGCCTATCTCACCAGGCAAGTAACCCGTCTTTGCACCCTTTCAAGAAGCTCAATGTCTTTCTTTAGGTGCGGTCTCCATAACTGAACACAGTATTCTAAGTGTGGTCTAACAAAAGCCTTATATAATGGGATTATCACGTCCCTATCTCTACTTGCAAAAGTTCGATAGATCATCGATAGGACACCATGGGCCTTCCTTGCAACCTGTTTACAATGCTCAGAGAATTTCATGTCTGACTGTATCGTAACACCCAAGTTCCTTTCCTCCAGTACTGGGTTTAGTTGAACTCCAAGTGAATAAGTTATTTTGGGATTACTGTTTCCCAGGTGTAATACCTTACACTTTGTTGGTTTAAAGCATAGCTGCCATTTTTCTGATCATTCCTGAAGTCTATCTAGGTCTCTCTGAAGAAGCTCAGCTTAACAGTGATCATTAACTACTCTACCAATTTTAACATCACCTGCAAATTTAGACATCACGCCCTCTATCCCTTCATCGATGTCGTTTATGAAAATTAAAAACAACAGCGGTCCTAATACTGATCCATGGGGAACCCCCACTTCTTACATCAACCCAATCTGAGGAATAGCCATTTATCACAACCCTCTACCTCCTGCCTGAAGCATGGCACCTCCATAGCCAGGTGGGCAGAAGCAACAGTAACTCGCCTGGTGAGATCGGCAAAAGGGCGTCCTTATGAAGAAAGACTTTGAATATGTGGGTTGCAGAGTTTGGAAACTAGACACCTTAGAGGAGATTTGATTGAGGTGTTTAAGGCTCTGAGAGGCATCAGTAAAATGAATGAGGACAACATTTTCAAGATTATAAATTATGCTAGAACTAGGGGACATAAATTCAAGTTACGGGGGGAAATGTTTAGATTGGACTGCAGGAAGTTTTATTTTAGCCAGCGAGTTATAAATTACTGGAATAAGTTGCCTTCATGGGTGGTAGAAGCCGACAGTTTGGGGAAATTCAAAGGTCATCTGGATAGTACTTTCGGGTAAGGGAAGCGCATAGGATGATAGGTTTAATTTCCTTTTTTTTTTTTTTTTTATTAATTATTATTATTTAGTTATTTATTTTATTTATTTATTTATTTATTTTTTTGTTTTTATCATTGTTTTGTTCGGATTTTTTTTTTTTTTTTTTTTTGGCTGGTGCAGCATAAGCCATAGGCTTTCTTGCACCATGCGGCCGTTACTAATACTAATACTAACAGTGCGTAGCACACGCTTCTTGATTAGACCGGGGTTCGAGCCCGTGACCACCAAATACGGAGGATGCGGAAAGGTCAGGGAATGACCACCGCATATCCCCGGAGCAATATGGCCTTAGTTGCTAATGCTCCTAAAACCAAAATAAACATAACATAACATAACCTGCCTGAAGCCATCTTTCTATCCATCTAAGGATTTTTCCAGTGATTCCAACCTGTTCCAGCTTATAAAGCAACCACTCGTGTGGGACTGAGTCAAAAGCTTTGCTGAAATCTAAATAAACAATGTCGAAATTATTCCCTCAATCCAGCTTGTGAGTGACCCTTTCAAAATAGCGAACCAGATTTGTTAAACATGATTTTCCCTTTACAAAACCATGCTGAGTATCCTTGAAAATTTCAATTCTATCCAAATAATCCTGAATTCCAGGATTCAGGATTATTTGAATAGAATTGATCATTGCCTCCATGATTTTCCCTACCACTGACAGGTCGATAATTTCCCACTTCACTCTTAGAGTCACCCTTATATATGGGAGATACATTGGCACTTTCCAATCCAACGGAATCTCCCCAGAGTCTAGTGATGCTCGCATAATTAGCCTCAATGGTTCAATGCACTCATTTGCCACCTCCCTTAAGATTATAGGGTATATTCCATCAACTCCAGGAGCCTTACTGGCCTGTAGGCTCGAAAGTTTTTTCATTAAATAATCTTGTGAAACTCCAATATCATTAATTACATATTTTTCAACTTCGCTCCCACAATTTCCCATTGCCACAAAAGGTTTTTCATTTGTAAATATCGATGCAAAATAACTGTTAAGTTCATCTGCAACGGCAGCTGGTATATTTAATACTATCGCCTTTCCCTTACCCCTTTCCCTCATACTTATTAACAGAAGGGACTGCTTCTACAGGGATGGGATACACTTAAATAGAAAGGGTGCAAGAATATTTGCTGATGCAATTGAGGCAGGGTTAGGTGGGTCAGAAAACTGCTAGCTTGGGGAGATACAAGGACTAATAGATTAGATTAGTCTTCATAAGGCAGATATGAAGTTCTCTGAACAGTGCAGACGGGATGCAAGAGTAGCTCATGGTGTCTTATCAATGAGTATAATAAGTAGCCATTGCCTGAGGTGAAAGTGATTCTTGTACTGCTTCTATTGGAATGAGCAGAAGCCTGGAAAACAAGATGCAGGATATTTCAGAGACTGCTGGGAGTCATTGCGGTACAAGTAAACACATGCGTTGTGTTAGGGTAGCTAAGAAAAAGAACAGGTGCATGTATACTTGCGTGTACACCAATACTAGGAGTTTGGTAAATAAATTTGATGAATTTGAGGTATTGCTCAAAGCATCAAAGGCAGATATTGTTGGGATATCAGAATCGTGGTATCACACAGATATAAGGAATGCAGAACTGGAATTTGGGGAGTACAATGTCTACAGAAAGGATAGACAGGATAGGAAGGGAGGAGGGGTTATGCTATTAGTTAAGAAACACACAAAATTTAAGGAAGTGAAGCCAGTCGACATCGCTGGACAGTGCAGTGTCGAGTCAGTTTGGTGTGACATAAGCATTGGGAGATCAAAATTGAGAGTAGGAGTGTGCTATAGGCCTAATGACTCTGATGAGTATAATAAGAAACTGTACAGGGAAATAGAGTGGGCCAGTAAATCAGAGAGTCTTATAATGGGGGATTTAAATTTCCCAGATATTGACTGGAATTTGTAGTTTGGTCACTCACACACTAGCAAGGCTTTTGTGGATTTATTGGATGATTGTTTTCTACATCAGCATGTTCGGGAGGCAACTAGAGGGAGTAATACTCTTGATTTGATTATCAGTAGTACCACAGTGTGCTGAAGTGGGATTTACTCAGAGGTAACTACCATCAGGGATAAAGGGAAGGGTTATTGCTTTCGTAAAGGCAACTACGATGGTCTGAGACAGTATTTAAATTCTATACAGTGGGACCAACTGATGATGTTACCAACAGCAAATTCAAAATGGGAAGCATTCAAAGAATTTATCTTGGAAGCTACTAGGCTTTACATACCAACTAAGAAATATTGTTCAAGATTTAGGCCTAAATGGATGTCAGATGAACTAATGAGACATATGGCAGAGAAGAAAAATGCATGGGATACATATAAATTAACATGTGACACAGAAGCCTATGATAGATATAAGTTGATCTGTAACCAAGTTACAAAGGAGGTTAGGCAGGCGAAGGCAGATTACGAGAAATCTTTGGCAAGGGATGCAAAGAAAAACAGCAAAGAGTTCTTTACTTATGTAAACTCTACAAGGAAGGGGATGAATCAGATTGGTCCACTTGATATCGATGGTTCAACTGTTGATGATCCTGCTCAGGTAGCTAACAAACCAAATCAATATTTTGCATCGACATTCACACATGAGTTATTCAGCGAGGGGAATGCCAGAGGTGTATTCAACTTTGGCTGTAAGCTAGATAATCTTGTAATAACTGAGAGTAAAGTGGAGGAGAAATTGTTGAAGATAAACACAAGAAAGGCACCTGGGGTGGATGGGATCTATCCAGTTATATTAAAGGAGGCAGCAAAGGAAGTAAGCAAACCCTTAGCC
Source organism: Mastigoproctus giganteus (assembly GCF_048544385.1). NCBI lineage: Eukaryota > Metazoa > Arthropoda > Arachnida > Uropygi > Thelyphonidae > Mastigoproctus > Mastigoproctus giganteus. The sequence continues at coordinate 206,194,896 of NC_143575.1, forward strand.
ATAATTATGAGAGCTTCCTTGGACTTAGGTGAGGTACCCATAGACTGGAGATGTGAAAATGTGACCCCCAATTCACAAAGGAGGATCAAAGGCTGATACAGGTAATTATAGACCTGTGAGTTTAACTTCTGTTCCAGGAAAATTAATGGACGCACTGGTTAAAGAAGCACTGCAGGATCATCTAGACAAGACGTCAGTTATAGCTCGGACACAGCATGGTTTTGTTAAGGGGAGGTCTTGCCTGACCAATTTGATTGGATACTATGATGCAGTCACAAAAGAACTGGATGCAGGAATAATAACTTTGATATTATATACTTGGATCTTAGAAAGGCTTTTGATACTGTTGCACATGGAAGACTGCTTCACAAATTGGAGCAGTGTGGCATTGGAGGCAAATTGCTGCTATGGATAAAGGGGTGGTTGAGGGGGAGAAGACAAAGAGTGGTAATCAATGGACACTGCTCATCATGCACTAATGTTATTAGTGGAGTCCCTCAGGGTTCAGTGTTGGGTCCATTATTGTTTTCTGTATTTATAAATAATATTGATGATGGTATATCAAGCTTAATGTCCAAGTTTGCAGACAATACAAAGGTTGGCAGGGTTGTTAAGGACATTACTGACGCTATGCTGCTGCAACAAGGTCTGGAAAGGTTGAGCAGATGGGCTGAGAGGTGGCAAATGAAGTTTAACATTGACAAATGTAAAGTACTACATATGGGAAACAGCAACCCCAGAGCAACGTATCAACTCTGTGGTACTACACTGACAGTGGTAGAGAATGAAAAGGACCTGGGGGTAATTGTGCCAGCAGATATGAAGTTTTCTGAGCAGTGCAGATGGGCTGCAAGAGTAGTTCATGGTGTCTTATCAATGATATACAGGAATTTTTCTAGCAGGGATAAGGAGGTGATTATTCCCTTGTATAAGGCAATGGTCAGGCCACACCTTGAGTACTGTATACAGGTCTGGAGGCCTCATTTCAAGACGGATGTAGCTGCTGGAACGAGTACAAGAAGGGCAACAAGATTAGTGAATGGAACAAAGGGTTGCTCTTACGAAGAAAGGCTTAAGTTTTCCAAATTACAGTGTCTGGAGACTAGGCACCGGCGAGGTGATCTGATAGAGGTGTATAAAGCCTTGAATAGTTTGAACATGCTCAATGTTGATGGAATTCTTCCTCTTGCTCAGAATAATCACCTGAGTGGGCATAAATTGAAATTGAGGAAAGACAGATGTAGGATAGATGTGCAGACAGATGTAGGATAGATGTGCACGGAGACGTGGTGCCACCTGGAAATTGGGGGTGTCTATTAGATTCTGTGGCAACAAATCGAATTCTTCCACCAGCATAGATCCTCAGTCACCAAGTGAACGTGGAGTTAGCTGTCAGCATGTAATGTGATGCCCTTGGGCATCACAAAGCATAGACAGGACAGCAAGGGAGAATTATGCTCTTAGTTGAGAAGCACAAAAAATCTAAGGCAATGCATCCAGTGGAAATGGGTGGTTAGTGCAATGTTGAGTCAGTTTGGTGTGACATGAGCACTGGGAAAACAAAAATGAGGGCAGGAGTGTGTTATAGGCCTAATGAATCTGATGAGTACAAAGAACAACTGTACAGTGAAATAGAGTAGGGAGTAAATCAGAATGTCTTATAATGGAGATTTTAACTTTCCAGATATTAACTGGAACTAGCGGGTTAGTCACTCACACTAGCAAGAATTTTGTGGGTTTATTGGATGACTGTTTTCTACAGCAGCATGTTAGAGAGGCAACAGTGGCGAGTAATATTCTTGACCTGATTATCAGGTCAAGGATATTATTGTAATCATATTCTTGATTACAATAATATCAGGTCAGGAATATCATTGTAATCACTGCCACCTAGTGGTGGCAGTGATTACAATGAATTGATCTGAGATTTACTTAAAGATTATCTACTGTCAAAGACAAGGGAAAGCACTTTTGCTTTCATAAAGGTTTTTAAATTATATGGAGCGATAACAATTGATGAAGTTACCAACAGTAAATTCTAAGTGGGAAGTGTTCAGGGATGTCATAGAAATTCTAGGCTTTTTGCTAAGAGATACAGTTCAAGGCATAGACTTAAATGGATGGCAGATGAACTGATGAAACTCGTGTCAGCAAAGAAAAATGCATGAGATGCATATAAATTGTCTGGTGATACAGATGCCTACAGTAGATATAATCTAGTCTGCAATCAAATCACAAAGGAGGGTTAAGCAATCTAAGAACGATTAAGGAGAAAAGCAGCTAAGACTTCTTTATTTATATAAACAGTAGAAGGAAGGGGTGAATTCACATTTTTTCCCTATATATGATTGGATTAACTGTTGATGATCCTGCTCATTATGTAAAAAAATTGAATGGGTGTTTTGCATCTACATTCACACAAGGAGTTTTTTAAGGATAGGGATGCCAAAAGTAAGTCAAATTCTGGCTGGGAGCCGAATGATTTTGTGATAGCTGAGAGGAAAATGGAGGAGAAATTGTTGATGCTAAATGTTAAAAAAGGAATCTGGGTGGATGGAATCTATCCAGTTATATTAAAGGAGATGGAAAAAGAGATACACAAACTTTTGGTCATTATTATACAAGAGCATCCCTGGATTCAGGGGGAGGGGTCCTGATGGACTAGAGATGTGAAGATGAATCCCAATTCAATAAGGGGAATCAGAGGGAGACATGAGTAATTACAGACCTTTTAGCTTGACTTCTGTTCCATGGAAAATAATAGAGTCACTGGCTAAAGAAGTAATGCAAAATCATCTGGACATGAATGCAGTTATTTTATTCTGAAGTCACAGCATGGATTTGTTAAAGGATAAGGGGATGGTTGAGTGGGAGAAAACAGAGTAGCTATCCAGTTATATTAAAGGAGATGGAAAAAGAGATACACAAACTTTTGGTCATTATTATACAAGAGCATCCCTGGATTCAGGGGGAGGGGTCCTGATGGACTAGAGATGTGAAGATGAATCCCAATTCAATAAGGGGAATCAGAGGGAGACATGAGTAATTACAGACCTTTTAGCTTGACTTCTGTTCCATGGAAAATAATAGAGTCACTGGCTAAAGAAGTAATGCAAAATCATCTGGGCATGAATGCAGTTATTTTATTCTGAAGTCACAGCATGGATTTGTTAAAGGATAAGGGGATGGTTGAGTGGGAGAAAACAGAGTAGCTATCCAGTTATATTAAAGGAGATGGAAAAAGAGATACACAAACTTTTGGTCATTATTATACAAGAGCATCCCTGGATTCAGGGGGAGGGGTCCTGATGGACTAGAGATGTGAAGATGAATCCCAATTCAATAAGGGGAATCAGAGGGAGACATGAGTAATTACAGACCTTTTAGCTTGACTTCTGTTCCATGGAAAATAATAGAGTCACTGGCTAAAGAAGTAATGCAAAATCATCTGGACATGAATGCAGTTATTTTATTCTGAAGTCACAGCATGGATTTGTTAAAGGATAAGGGGATGGTTGAGTGGGAGAAAACAGAGTAGCTATCAGTGGGCACTATTAGCAGAGTGCCCCAAGGTCCACTGCTGGGCCTATGTCTTCTGTCATCTTCTCTGTGTATTAATGATATTGATGAAAGCATATCAGGCTTAATGTCTAAGTTTTCAGGTGATACAGAGGTGGATAAGGTAGTTGATCACAGTAATCAGGTATGCTACTGCAACAGGATCTTGGCAGTTGGGCTGAGAAGTGACAGCCAAAGTTTAATATTGGCAAATTCAGGGTACTTTGTATGGTTGAGATAATTCCAGATTAACATGTTCAATGCTTCCTCATGCAAATATATGCATCATGTTTTTAATCCACTTGCAGGGAAAGTTGTACTTTGACGTCTTTTTTTTCCAATTGGTAGAAGGAAAACTGGATAATTTTGTCAAGCAGCCTTCACCATAGGCTGATTAATCCAGTCATAAAAAGAAGAAAGCTCAAAAACGTCTCTGCCTTCTCTCTATTCCAGATTACTTAATCCTATAGTTTTCAGTCCTGGTTCATAAAGGTTGTTGGAAAAGTCATGAGCAAAAGTGTTAACCAACTGTGTGCTGCCACACTTTGGCTAGTGGAGAATGAAACAGACCTGTGGGTAATTGTGCAGTCAGATACAAAATTCTCTGAGCATTGTAGACATGCTGGCAGCACAGCTCATAGGGTTTTGTCAATGAGATAAAGGAATTTTGCCAGCAGGGATAAGTAGGTAATTATCCCATTGTGTAAGGTCACATCTTGAATACTGCATATAGGTTTGGAAGCCTCATTTTTAGAAGGATGTAGCGCTCTTGGAATGGGTGCAGAGAAGAGCAGCAAGATATTTGTGAGTGAAGTGAAAAGGATGTACTTATCAGGAAAGGCTTTAGTTTTGCAAAAATGCAGAATCTGGAGACTAGGCACCTGCAAGATCTAATTGAGGTGTAAACTGGTAGAGGGGATGGACAGGTGAAATGGGAAGTGTTGGCTTTTTTTTTTTTTTTTTTTTTTTGTTTTGCTGGTACTTATGAGCTTGCTTTCATGCATCATTATCCTTTATCTTCAATTAGTTAATGTTTTTTGATATAGTCATTTTTGCTTTCCTTTTTTCTGTTATGCTTCCTCCGCATGAACTTGTGACTATTTTTATGATGAAGTGCTGTGTTTTTAACGAGGAGTGCTTGTCTTGCACAAACTTCTAATAACCTTTAATACTATTGCTATTGGTGCCTCCATAGCCAGGTGGCAGGAGCAGCAGTGCATAGCACGCGCTTCTTGATTAGACCGGGTTCGAGCCCGTGACCACCAAATACGGAGGATGCGGAAAGGTTAGGGAGTGACCACCGCATATCCCGGAGCAATATGGCCTTAGTTGCTAATGCTCCTAAAAACTAAAATAACAACAACTATTGCTATCCTTACATTTCTTTCCAGATCTTCCTAAAATATCTCTGTAGATGTAATTATAAAATCCAATCCTACCCTGCTATTTAAGTCTCTAACCTAAAAGGTTACTTTGTAATTAGTTTCTACTACCTAAGATATTAAAGAACTCTTCTGATTGGGTTGTATATGTAGATAAATTTTATCGGCCAACTTTCCATCTGAGATTTTGCTTCTACTGGATAATGTTTCTAGCCAATTAATTAATGTTTAGCTCCAGGCATGCCTGTATTCACCCTGTTGTTTTTCTGTGATACCTTCTCTTTTGCTAATAACACTTCTTTGCTGTATGAGCTTCTCATGTTATTTATACCTAGCAGAATGGCTGTTACAATAACATATTTCACACTGTTTGTCCTTATTCTCTGATCAGCACAATGTGGACCTTTACTTTACTTTATTTCTGTTTGAAAAAACCTGAGTGAAAACCGATTGCATATATTCTCTGCAGTGAATATTGCAATGTTAGTAAGTATCAGTAATGGCTACATGATGCAAGGAAGCCTATGACTTATCCTGCACCAACCAAAAAAAATAAATAATAATAATAAAATAAAATAATGAGAATAAAAACAAATTATTAATAATAATAAGCGAAAAGGAAATGGACAACCTATGCATTTCTCTCCTCCCTTAGGTAATTATCCAGCTGACCTTTGAATTTCCCCAAACTGTCAGTTTCTATCACCCATGTAGTAACTTATTCCAGTAATTTATAACTCACTGGCCAAAATAAAGCTTTCTGCAATCCAGTCTAAACAACCCCCCCCAGTAACTTGAAATTATGGCCCCTTGTTCTAGAATCGTTTATAACCGTGAAAATTTCGGCCTCATTCATTTTATTTATGCCTCTCAGAGCCTTAAACACTCAATCAAGTCTCCTCTAAGGTGCCTAGTTTCCATGCTCTGCAACCCACATATTCGAAGTCTTTCCTCACCAGGCATGTTACCTGGCTTTAGACCCTTTCAAGAAGCACAATGTCTTTCTTTAGGTGCGGTCTCCATACTTGAACACAGTATTCCAAGTGTGGTCTAACAATAGTGTTATACAGGGTGCAGAGAAACTCTACTGACAAACTTGAACAGCTGATAGAGGGTACCAAACGAAACATTTTTTGTCAAGTAAACATAGGTCGTAAATGAGTTGTTATAGCAGCAGAAGCTATTAAAGGGTTGTAAAAATCAGAACAACATATTCAGTAATTTAATGTAGTATAATGCATAAAAATCATTTGCTGTTGCACACAAAATAGAAAAAACAATTCACAACACAGTGCTTGAATGTACGACTACCATCAACATTAATAGCGACTGCCGCTAATAGCATAAGCGGGTAATGTCATATTATGATCAGTACAGGTACAGACATGGAGCGTTTCACTTTTGGAAATGGAGGAGAGGCTCGCAGGATTTATCAAGAACGCTTCCCTGACAGAAGGTTGCCTCACCACACAACATTTGCTGCAATACACCAAAGATTGCGGGACAGTGGCTCTTTCGATGTAAATATGCATGGTACTGTACTGACGCACTGCTAGGACACCCCAGTTTGAGGAATAGGTTTTGCAGACGTTCACTATAACACTCCTTCTACCAGCACAAGAGCCATTGCACACCAGTTGGGTGTGCAGCATCATTTGGTGTGGGATGGGGTGCACAAAGCGGGACTACATCCTTTCCAGTACCAGTGCATGCACTAGAACCTGCTGACTTTACCCACTGCGTCGAGTTCCCCCACTAGTTTTTACAGGAAACTAACTTGCAGCCTGATTTTGCCAATAATGTGCTTTGCACTGATAAGGCATGTTTCACCAAAGAGGGATTGTTCAACAGCCACAACAGTCATGTGTGGACAGAGAATAATCCCCATGCAATGGTTGAACATGGCTACTAACACAGGTTTAGTGTCAATGTATGGGCTTGACTTTGTGGGAAATGTTTTAGTTAGACTATACACGTTGCCTGCACGTTTAGATGGATGACTCTATTTGCGTTTTCTAGAGCAAACACTTCCAGTGTTGTTGGAGGATGTTCCTCTGATTGTCTGAGCACAAATGTGGTTCCAACATGATGGCACACTACCACATTTTGACAGATGTGTACACGCACATGACATACAACCTTTCCAGGCAGGTGGATTGGAAGGTAGACCTGTAGCCTGGCCAGCAAGGTCGCCTGATCTGACTTGTTTGGACTTTTTCTTTTGGGGATACATGAAGACCCTTGTGTATGAAATGCCAGATGACGCAGTGGAGGAACTTATATCATGGATTGTCGCAGCAAGTGCAGAGATACAAGACAATCCTAGGAACTTCCAACACCTACAACATTCGGTGATGCATCGGTATGAGTTATGCATTGAACATCATGGTCATCAGTTCGAGCACTTCTTATGAATTGTTTTTTCTATTTTGTGTGCAACAGCAAATGATTTGCATGCATTAAAAGGCATTAAATTACTGAATGTGTTGTTCTGATTTTTACAACCCTTTAATAGCTTCTGCTGCTATAAATACTCATTTACGACCTAAACATAAGTCGTAAATGAGTCGTTACAAAAAATTTTAACGACTCAAAAAATATTTCTTTTGGTACCATCTATCACCTGTTCAAGTTTGTTGGTAGAGTTTCTCTGCAACCTGTATAATGGGATTATGATGTCCTTCTGTCTATTAGCAATTGTTTGATAATTCCTCATCGATATCTTGGTCCTTAGCAGTCCGCAGAAGCCCAAACTTGTTCTTAATTTCCAGTACATACCGCTTTTTCTCCTCTTCTGTTATCTCAAAGACCGTCATATTATTTACTCAAGTCAGTTTTTTTCTTTCTTTTCTTACATCTATATCAAGTGTGCATCTTACCATTCTGTGATCACTTCCGTTTACTTTGTTCGGGACGGTAACATCATTCACGATATCTCTTCTGTTAGAGAGGATGAAGTCTATTTCATTAGTTGTTAATCCATTTGGGCTCTTCCATGTCCACTTTCTGTTCACCCTTTTCTTGAAAAAAGTGTTCATTACTGACATCCCTCGAGATTCCGCAAATTCCATAAGTCTTTCATTTCTTTCACCAACTCAAAATTTCCTAAATCTCTATAGTTCCCCTTTCTGTGCTGTTTTGTCCCTTTCCAACCTTAGCATTGAAGTCCCCCATAATGATAGTGTACTGTTGTTGTTGTTTGGTTTGGTTTTTAGGAGCATTAGCAACTAAAGCCATATTGCTCTGGGGATATGCGGTGGTCATTCCCTGACCTTTCCGCATCCTCCGTATTTGGTGGTCATGGGCTCGAACCCTGGTCTAATCAAGAAGCTTGTGCTACGCACTGCTGCTCCTGCCTACCTGGCTACAGAGGGATAGTGTACTGGGTTTTCTGCTCATCTAGAAGACTCAATTTTGGTGTACATTTCTTCAAACTCCTCATCATCATGGCTTGATGTTGGTGCATAAATCATTATAACTTTTAGCTTGTACCTATAAGAAATCCTTAGTAGTAGTCTTGACGCCCTTGGTGATGTACATTTGAATTCCAAAATGTTTTTTATATCTTTATAGATCAGAAAACTAACTTCACCTTCGCTCCTTTCACTGGCGCCTCTGTAGCCAGGTGGCAGGAGCAGCAGTGAGTAGCACGCGCTTCTTGATTAGACCAGGGTTCGAGCCTGTGCCCACCAAATACGAAAGATGTGGAAATGTCAGGGAATGATCACTGCATATCCCCAGAGCAATATGGCCTTAGTTGCTAATGCTCCTAAAAACTAAATAACAAACAAGCTCCTTTCACTGTTTCCATTGGTGCACAGCAGATTTCCACTTGATAAACTTATAAGTGATTCATTTCTTCTTCTTGTTTCAGACAAACCTATGATATTCCAATCCACATTTTCTAATTCCTTTTCCAACTTTAATATCCTATCTTCACCGATGAGCGATCTTACATTGTAACAAGCCAAGTTCAGTTTCCGTGCATGGCAGCCTGGTCATACCCAGAGAATCTTAGCACCCTCTGCTTCCACTCTGATCCTCTCGCTGCCGTAAGAGGGGGAATGAAAGCCACTGGGAATTGAGGGCCATTTGTGTCGTTGTGCTGTCATGTGCTGGAGGGTTTGATCTTTTCCTCCTCACGCCGATCAGTCGTCTTAAAGAGAACCACTCTACACGTTCATTGCCACCTAAGTGACGTAACAGGGCTTACCATCAAGAAGGTGTGCATGAGTGGATTTTAGGGAGGCAGGCCAACCAGACTTCTCCTAAATCTTCTGAAATAGAAAGTTATTGGATGCATCAGTGTTTTAGACAATGTCTGATAACACAGAGAATGCCTCTTCCCCTCTAAGATTAAAAGGTAAATGCCATCAACCCCAGGAGCCTTACTGGCCTGTAGGCTCGAAAGTTTTTTCATTAAACTAACATGTGAAATTTCAACATCATTAATTACATTTTTTAATGACGTAAAGGGTTTTTCTTCTGTAAATATTAATGCAAAGTAACTGTTTAATTCATCTGCAATATCAGCTGGGATATCTAATACTATTCCACGTCCATTACTTAAGGGTCCGATCTGGTTTGTCCTTTTCTTTGCATTTATATATGTGAAGAATTCCTTAACCCCTCCCCCTCTTTGCCAGCAACTTCTCATAATCTGCCTTTGCCAGCCTAACCTTTTCGGTGGCATTATTACAGATCAATTTGTAGCTGTTATAGGCTTCGGTATTACTTTTGCTCTAACTTTTCCATGCAGCCTTTTTCTGCTCAAGTAATCTGGCAACTTCATTATTCGTCCAACTTGGAATCCTTGTGGAGTATTTTTTTTACTGGTATATAAGCATTCAAGGCTTCTGTGATTAATGTTTTAAACATATACCATAATTCAATTGTAATTGCTCTCTGTGAGGTATCTACCCAGTTAATAGAGGCCATGTAACACCTTAAGGCATCATAATTTCTTTTCCTGAAATTATAAACCATTCCTTTGCCTTTAGTGACTGCCACCTCTCTCTTCATTGTCCACCATAGAACTCCGTGATCACTTCCTGCTACTGGTTCCTGTACTGTCAACCCTATTATGTCATCTGGTTCATGGGTGGTGATGATGAGGTCTAGGGTATTCTTTTCCCTAGTATTTTCCCTGACATGTTGATACAAATAGCAATCATATAGTTGATTTAAAAATTTTGTCCCCCCATGTGGAGTTTCCTTCCCATTTTCTCCAATCAATTAGAGGTAAATTAAAATCACCCATAATAAGACATTCACCATTACTTGCCCATTCCATTTGCATGTAGAGGCTCTCATCATAATCTTCACAATCACCTCGCCTGTATTACTCCCACTCTCGTTATACCTTTGCTTCCAACTATTTCACACCATACAGATTCTATACTAGCATGCGAAATGTCTCAATCCAGGAAAGCTTTCATCGCGCTCAGGCTGCCTTTGATAAGAAGCATAACCCCCACCACCCTTTCTATCTTCCCTATCCTTCCTAAATACATTATACATACCGTACTGAAATTCATCATCCCCTATCTCCGGGTGGCACTATGTTTCCGTAAGCCCTATTATGTCAGCGTTACTTGTCCTAACCATCAGTTCGAATTCACTCATTTTATTGATGACACTTCTGACATTACTGTATAAACAATTAAAACTTAGTGTTGTTGTATTGTTAACTATCCTGACACACCCTTTAAAGTTATTTAAGCTCGCTTTCCTGGCATTTGCTACCCACTCATTTGAAACGATTCTGCCCCCAGAACATCTTGCTACCATGTTCTGTTGTGGTAACAAACAAATACTCTTGAGGTATGTGCAAGCATTAATTTCACCAATACTATCAGATAAATGTGTATCTATATTACCCTTGCCCCCCCCCAAACTAGAAGTTCCCTGAACCTTTAAAGTATCCTCAATAATACTGGCAAAAATTCTTGCACCACCTTTGTTTAAATGTATCCCGTCTCTACAAAACAGATTCCTTCTACCTACAAGTGTGGACCAAGCTGATAGAAATTTCCCCCCAAAAGCCTTGCAGAGTCTTTCAAGTCTTGAGTTCATCAAAAAATTTTGCTGAAACCCGGGACCTTTAGATCCTCAGTCTAACGCTCTCCCAACAGCTATTTTGGCACTAAAAGTATGCCCATAAAGATAGCATGGTAGCACCTTGGTTATCCAAGATGAATGGAACCAAGACTATTGTGGACAACAGGAATCTCAGGTAATAGAAATCTAACTTTTTTTCTAAATTTTATAGGGGTTTGAAATTCACTCATTACAGGACAATGTTTATTACATACAATAATTACAATAAAAAGTTATGGAGTAATTTAAAGTTTTTAATAAACAAAATCCATTAGTATGTGTGAAATGTGCATTTTGTGAAGTATGTACTAAATTTATAAATTTATAAAAACTATTTAAAACAAAGTTAAATGCACTGGCTGATATCAGCTTCTAAATCCATATTGTGCTGTTATATTACATGCAGAGTTCCAGATTGTCAGTTAAAATTTTGAGCAGATATATAAATAACTTTGGTATCTAAATGTCAGAATTTTTACTTTCCAGTTCGTGCGTTGAATCCGAGTTCACTGGCTACATACTATCACATACACAATTTAAGAGTTTTTACTGTAACAAGCTTTACTCCCCCTCATAATTTGTTGCTTCTGTGAGTACTTCTTTAGCCCTTTTGTGAACATACATATACATGAAACTCACATGAAAAAATGTGAATAATATTATAAAATGTATATATGCATTTTTTCCTTGTGAGGAACCGAAGGAGTACGAATGTTTGTATTCATTTTGAAGGTTATTTCAACACAGCAACAATTACATCTCTGTATGTACAGGCTGTCATCTGTTAATTGTGATTTTAAGTAATAGTAGCCATTTTTATATTTATGATAGCTAGTATGAACCAGAGCTTTAATGCTCAGTACGTTCTACGTTGATATCAATATTTGTAAAATAATAAAAGAAGTTTACTTCAATATAGTATGTAGAACACTTCTGTATGATACTCTCCAGAAATTAAATCGAAAAACTTACATAAGAGTAACAAATAATTAAAAATTAATTTAACACAATTAAAAATAAGAAAAATTAATTAAAAGAATTTAATGAAAAAATTGCAAAACAATTTTCCTCCATGAAGCTGACAATGATTTTCGACCGTATGCTCGTGATCACAGGAATGAAAATTACTGAATAGGGGTGAGCATGAAACTTAAATAGGGATTATTTGTCTTCACTCATGCACATAAAAGCCCACGAATCGGAGATCAAATATGGCCGGTGAACATTAACAAAATTCTCGTATAATTTAATTTCTACGGTTTCTGCAATTAACAGTCGCATATAATCACGATGGACACTAAGTATTTTGGCCTCATTAAATCAAAAAGTGTTTTCGTTAACGGCATAAAAGGCTAATTCTGATAATGCTAAACGAGAAGCACGAACTGAGGCCACATGGTGATTAATATTCAAAGGAAAACAGGTCAAACCTTGGTAAGACGAGTCGCAATCACCGCGAGAAATGTTGTATACCAGATGATTAATTTGTGTTGCAAACGAGGAAAGGACAGTGATTGTTCACTATAGTGTGTAATTTCCGTATTGGCCTGGCCACAAATTTAAATTCGGTATCTTTAAAGAATCTGTTAAGCTGTTTGTGCCACTGTTCAACATATGGGACAGAAATAGAGTATTTTTTGATATTACTATTGTTGGTTGGTGTATTATTTTGTATCCTATCCTTAGCTTGTACCCTAATTCAGTTTATTGTATTTATCGTTGAATATTTAACTTTGAATTTTTTTTTTTTTTTTTAACGTTGAATTTTTTTTCTAAATGCCTATAAATATTCAACGACGGAATCTGCTTCAGGCTCAGAAACACAAATATTAACCAGCAGATTCTTAAACAGGAGTTATCCCCTTGCTACAATAAACTGAATTAGGGTACAAGCTAAGGATAGGATACAAAATAATACACCAACCAACAATAGTAATATCAAAAAATACTCTATTTTTGTCCCATATGTTGAACAGTGGCACAAACAGCTTAACAGATTCTTTAAAGATACCGAATTTAAATTTGTGGACAGGCCACTACGGAAATTACACACTATACTGAACAATCACTGTCCTTTCCTCGTTCGCAACACAAATTAATGACCTGGTATACAACATTTCTCGTGGTGATTGCGACTCTTCTTACCAAGGTTCGACCTGTTTTCCTCTGAATATTCGTGTTAATCAACATGCAGCCTCAGTTCATGCTTCTTGTTCAGCAGCGTCAGAATTAACGCCTTTCATTAACGCCGTGAAAGGCGTTAATGAAAAACATACTTTTTTATTTAATGAGACCAAAATACTTAGTGTCCAACATAATTATACACGTCTATTAATTGCAGAAACCATAGAAATTAAATTACACGAGAATTCGGTAATTCTCATTCATGTGATCATGACATATGGTCGAAAAGCGTTGTCAGCTTCAAGAAGAAGAATTGTTTTGCAATTTTTTTGTTAAATTCTTTTAATTAATTTTCTGATTTTTAATTATTTGTTACTCTAATGTAGGTTTTTCGGTTTAATTTCTGGAGAGTATCATACAGAAGTGTTCTACGTACTATATATTTAAGTAAACTTCTCTTATTATTTTACAAATATTTATGATAGCTAAAACTAATATAGGAGAAAGGAACTTTCTGTAAGATTTGAAACAATATGGACTTGTAAAAAAAATTAAGAAATTGGCTGTAATTCAGATTTAAATGTTTATTTACATAAATATTCCAGATATTACTGTATCAAAAAAGCAATTTTTTAAGATTTTTTTTATTGTTTTGCATTCTCTTTTACAAATGTTTCATTTTATTTTTGGCAGTGCTAATGTTTCGCTATAAAGTAAAAATTGCAAAAAAAAAAAAAAACTCCATGTGGTGCGCATACTCTCCAGAAACTCAGTAAAGAAACAATTAAAGGTATTTCATTATATCCCTGTATAATCTGCCCATTTAAATCTTGAATTAGATGCTGTATGATCACCATAAAAATGGTGATCATACAGCATCTTAAGCTATCATTGTCTCCTTTCATGAAATCAAAACCCATGATTTTATCTTTAACAACTCTCTTTATTACCTAACTTCGATTGACACAATCACTCATATTTATTTTTATTATAATAATCACATATATAATAATCCTGCTAAATGTATTACATGTTTATGCTCATATTGTTATGTTCCTGCCCATTCCCAAGAACTTTACCTCTGTGACTATCGAAGGTTTACAGAAACAAATTTATCTGTTATCCAATCTGAATAAATTATTGGACTATTGAATTAATATATATATATATATTTATTTATTTTTTTTTTTTTTTTTACCATTTTTGCAGTATGAACAAGTAATTCCTGTTACATTTTCAACATCTGAATCGCATTTAAAAATTTCTGGGTATAAACGGTCTGAGATGAACTGTAGCTTCGATTTTCGCACATTTAATGAAGATGGTCTTCTCCTGTATAATAAGTTTTCAATAGAAGGCTACGTTAAGGTAATGGATTCTCTTTTTTATTTTATTTTTTGATGAATAATATGTTATCTGCCAATAATGTAAATGCAAAAAATTACATATGACATGATTAAATGAATAAATTTAACATTTGAGACTCTTTTTAATTTTGAGAAATGCATTCACATGAGCTCTCAATCTGTCTGTAGTTAAATATTATTTCTATAAAGATGAATGCCTATTTTTTTTATAGAACAAGCAAATATATGGAAAAATATATTCCATTTCTTTCATTGTCATAGTAATATTGTATGTATTATATTGCTTATGATTTGTATGTATTATATTGCTTATGATTTGTATGTATTATATTGCTTATAATTCGTGTATATAAAAATCTCAACAAAATACAAAAATTTTTTTTAAAAAAAGTAAGCCAAGTTCTTTTGCAAGTTTGCAAAAATCTCCACTGTGAAAAGGTTTGAGATCAAACAGTGATGCCAAGTTCATAAACTTGGCAGATTCACCCCATTATTTAAATTTTAGTTCATTCCAGGTTTGTAAGGTGGTGAATTTGCCAAGTGTATGACAAACTTTTAATCTGGTTGGTTAGCACAAACTTGGCATAACTTTTCATCTCAGTGCATTCATGGCTGAACCTATAACGAACTTGGCACCCTTAGTTTTTAATTAATACAAATGGTCCGTTTATATTAATTAAAAACTATCACTTCACTCATGCTGTTATTTTAATGCATGTCGCCCCTAGATAACTTGTCATAGTTTTGTTAATTTTCCCATCACCAGGAAAGCCTACCCTATAACTGTACCAAATTTCAAGTCTCTAAATCATAAATAAGTTAGAATATTGATGAGTGAGTTAGTCAGTCAGACAGCAAAAACTACCACGTTTGAGCCTCTACAGTACAGTGGTTCATCCCAGAGAAATGAAATTTGGTATATTTTGTCTCAAGAGCCTCAGTTATTCAGAAATCCCAAGATTTTAATCTGCCTTTTTCACATTCAGAAATACAGAGGTGTGAAAATAGGTATTTGTTGGTTCAAGTAAAAAGTGCAGGCAGCTTGTTAAGAACTTGGCTAGGTGTGCTGTTGTGCACCTTGATTATTGATTTGGTGTGTCTTCCTAAAAGTTTTGCAGATGTGCTATACACAGTCAAAAGATACACAAGATGACTGACCATGTAAACTTTGGGAGCCACTGATTTATGCATGCATAAATCTTGCCAAATGTGCATTTTTTTTTTTTTTTTTTTTTGCATAGATGGCCGATTCCACAATTCTGCCAATTCTAGAATTGAGTATATCTCACATGCAATACTTGTGGGTATTGGGGAATCCACAAGAAGATAAAGGCAGATTAAAACTGAATTGAGACTTCAGTTGAATCAGGACACTGATGGTCCATATCAATAGTTGATTAATCAAGAAATTCGTCAGTGGTAAAGCATTGTTAAATGCTTTATATCAATTACTTTATTTTTGTCTAAGCATAACTTGGCATTCAGATATTCTTGAGACAAACTTTTCACATTCAATAATGGAAATTTCTTAGGACCAGTAGAATTATTTGATGATGTAATGTATGAGCACACTTTCTGTGTGTATTTGCAAACTGTTAATGGCCACTACTGTAGGAAAAATTTACAAAATAAACTTATTAGGCAACTATATGAAAGGGAGGGCAAAGAAAACCCAGATATTATTCCATTATGTTGGATTGTAATCCACACTTGAACCACTCAGAGAAGATGTCCTTTACAATAAGATTTGTAGATGATGAATATAGCATAATATCTGTGTAAAAACACTTTCTGGGCTTTAAGAATGCAAGTCTACAGAAAAAAGCTTAAGAGAACTTCTAAAAACATTAACTGAGAATGGTTGGTGATTTGAAAATTGCTGCAGCCAAGGCCAATGGCACAAACACAAAGGATCAAAACAAATCCATTCAGGCTGGAGTTCATATGAATTCAAGAGCTGCATTTGTATCTTGTGAGAGTCATTCCCTCAATTTAGTAATTTCAGATACATCATTAGCATTAATGGAATCCATGAATCTTTGGAATACTACTGTGCATCTAGTATTAGATAGTAAATGTGCAACTATGCTATTAGATCTACTAAGCAATGGAAAATTCTGAGTGATAATTGTTTTCACTTTTGCCATTAAGTGATATTCAATGAGAAAGTCACATTGAGAGTGAAAAAACTGTATGCTAAGAAACAAAATAAATTTACAACACCCTGATAGATAGAGATGTTGGAATTCATTCATGTTGTTGTTGTTATTTGGTTTTTAGGAGCATTAGCAACTAAGACCATATTCCTCGGGAGATATGCGGTGGTCATTCCCTGACCTTTCCGTATCCTCCGTATTTGGTGGTCATGGGCTTGAACCTCAGTCTAATCAAGAAGTGTGTGCTATGCACTGCTGGTCCTGCCCACCTGGCTGCAGAGGCGCCATTTCATTCATGGGGATGCTGGTGCTAGGTATTAAGTAGATTGCATAGCAAATTAGTTAATGGACTTCAAATTTCTAACAACTATTTTTGTATGGTGTGACATTTTATTTAAGATAAATATTGTAAGTTAATGCAAACCATCCAGTAGTAGATATCACAACTATAATGTCTCTTCTTAACAGATACTTGAAGTATTTACCTTGATACCATAAGGTTTGGAGGTGCTGTTACCATTCAAAAGAGATTGCAGAATCTCCTGTAAACATTTCCCTTACGCAATATACGCAACAGCATAGGCAAAACATATTTAATGATGAGGGGCATGACAAATCAGTAAGGCAAGACCAGAGGAAATATTGAAATGTGAATTTTTATAATTTCTGATGGGCACCATTCCTTTTTTCCTGAGCGATTTGAACAGTTTTAAAATCATAACAAACTATGGGATTTTTTTAGATAACCTTGGAAAACTGCCAGAAGACTTAGCTGTTCACTGTAAATTTATAATAAGTCATCACTGGTGACAACCATTCTGATATAAACTGAATGGACCTTTATGACAAGCTGAAAAATCTGCATTTTGCTGTACCTACAGAGAGAGAGAGCTTCCCATGAAGCTCTTCAGTTCATTCACGATACAAATATGAGTGACATCTTTCCAAATACAGGGTAAGTCAAAATTATATATACACATTTAACAATCCATAATTGATGAATTAGATGACCAATTTATATTATTTCTTTTTTCAGATTGGCTGAAAATGATGGAGAACATGCAATTAAGTTTAGAAGAGAGAAAGGTGAATCACAAATGGTGCTAAAAATTTGAAAATGTTCAGCATGTGTGGGAAAGACAATACGAAACAAGAGTATCTATTCATCTAATAATAACCCATCTTTATGATAAATTATTATTAGTAGTAATAGTAGTGGTGGTGGTGGCTGCATATGATCCAAGAAAGCAAACTTATAGAGCATTAGTCAAAAAACTTCCCATATCATCTCTCCATTCCCCCCAATAATTTGTCTAGTTCTTCCTTGAATTCAAACTATCCACTTCAACAACAACAGATGGAAGTTTGTTCCATCAGTAAACCATCTGCTGGCTGATGACAGATCTTTGCACATCTATCCTGCAACCATCCTTCCTCAATTTGAATTTTTGCCGCACCATCTGTGTAGTCTGAGCAAGAGGAAGAATGCCATCAGCATTGAGCTTGCACAATCCATTCAAAGCCTTAAACACCTCAATCTGATCACCTCACAAGATTCTGCAATTTGCAGAACTGAAGCCTTTCTTGGTGAGACCACCCTTTTGTTCTCTTCACCAATCTTATTGCTCTTCTCTGCAAAAAAAAAGACCTCCAGACTGCTATGCAGTACTCAAGATGCAGTCTAACTATTACCTTGCACAGTAGGATAATCACCTCCTTATCTCTCCTAGCAAAATTCCTGTATACCACTGACAAAACTTTATGAGCTGTTCCTGGCAACTAGTCTGCAATGCTCAGAGAACTTCATATCTGACTGCACAATTACCCCAGGTTGTTTTCATTTTCTGCCACCTGAATGTAGTACTACACAGTTGGTATGTTAATCTGGGATTACTGCTGCACTTATGCAGTACCTTGCATTTATCAATGTTAAACTTCAACTGCCATTTTTCTGCACATCGGCCTAATTTGTTTAGATCTTGTTGCAGCAGCAGCTTACCCTGATTACTGTCATTAACCACCCTGCCAGCCTTTGTATCATCTACAAACTTAGACATTATGCCTGATATACCTCCATCCATATCATTAATAGATACAGAAAACAACAATGGGCCCAATATTGAATTCTGGGGGACTCCACTAAGAACATTAGACCATGATGAGCAGTGTCCATTATTAACCACTCTCTGCCTTCTTCCACTCAATCGTCCTTTTATCCAGAGCACTAACTTGCCCTTAATGCCACTGTTTCAATTTTTACAGAAGTCTTTTATGTAAATTTGAGGAACCTCAAACTGAACACAATATCAATAAGACAAACAAGGGACAGGTCATCAAGAAGTATTGAAAATATTGAAGCCTCACAAGAACTCTGAATGCATCAATCGAGTGTCATAAGATTCTTAAAGAATATAAATTTTAAGCCTTTTAGACCTTGATTATCGCATGCAATACAGGAAGAGTATTCAGATTAACAAACTCACTTTTGTGAGTGGTAATGGATTAACAACTAATGAAATTGACTTCATCCTCACTAACAAAAGATATATTGTGAATGATGTTACCGTCCTGAATAAGGTAAATGTTGGAAGTGATCACAGAATGGTAAGATGTTCACTTGATATAGATGTAGGAAAGGAAAGGAAAAAACTGACTCGAGTAAATAATACAAAGGTCTTTGAGATAACAGAAGAGGAGAAAAAGCAGTATGTACTGGAACTTAAG
The DNA here is from genome assembly GCF_048544385.1 of Mastigoproctus giganteus. Lineage (NCBI taxonomy): Eukaryota > Metazoa > Arthropoda > Arachnida > Uropygi > Thelyphonidae > Mastigoproctus > Mastigoproctus giganteus. The sequence continues at coordinate 206,214,306 of NC_143575.1, forward strand.
AACAAGTTTGAGCTTCTGCAGACTGCTCAGGACCAAGATATTGACGAGGAATATTACAACTTTTTGAAAGTGATAAAGCCCAAGAAACCTATAGGGAAAAAGAAATCCAAAGAAGAAAAAATTAGTCAAGAAACACTTGTCATGATGAACCGAAGACGACAAATGAAAAGCAAGAAAAACACTGACAGGGAGAAAATTGAGTATACTGAGTTATGCAAAGCCATTAGAAAGAGACTCAGAGAGGACATAAGAAGATTTACATAAGATGAACAAGCAAACAAAGGATTTAAATCAGTAGCCATGAGCAGTAATACAGAAAGACAAATGATACTGAAACTGAAGAATAGCGATGGTGTACTTATAAACAGCAGAGAAGGCATAATTCAAATAGCAGAAGACTACTATAGAGAATTATACAAGGAGCAGGGGAATGATGCCAGCAGTGGGGAAGATGGATTGCAAAGTAGCAACACATACGACATACCTGATATTCTTCCTGATGAGGTAGAACATGCATTGAAGAAAATGAAGAATCAGAAAGCCCCGGGGGAAGATGAAGTTACTGTAGAGTTGTTAAAATTGGGAGGAAGAGACATAACACAAAAACTGGCAAGGCTCTTCACAAAGTGCATTAGAAAAGGTGTGACACCTAAGCAGTGGAATAATGCAATCATAGTTTTGCTGCATAAGAAAGGAGATAAATCAGAAATTGGAAATTATAGACCAATTAGCTTGTTATCCCATATCTACAAGTTGTTCACAAGGGTCATTACTAACAGATTAGAAAGAATACTTGATGAGAATCAACCGAAAGAGCAAGCTGGCTTTAGGACAGGATTCTCAACTACGGATCATCTTCACGTAATATCACAGCTAATGGAGAAAGCAAATGAATATAAAACACCATTATGCCTGGCATTTGTGGATTATGAAAAGGCGTTTGACTCCATACAGCATAAGGCAATGTTTCGGGCACTGGAAAGACAAGGCATAGATACTCCATATATTATGATTTTGAAGAAAATATATGAGAGTGCTACATCCTTTATTAGACTAGACAAAGACAGTAGCAAATTTAAAATCGAGAAAGGAGTTCGACAAGGAGACACATCTCCGAAGCTGTTTACTGCTGCCCTTGAGGAAGCTTTCAGAAGATAGACTGGTCGCAGAAAGGAGTCAACGTGAACGGAGAGTACCTAAACCATTTACGATTTGCAGATGACATTGTGGTCATAAGCCACGATCCCAAAGAATTAGAGGAAAATCTTAATCAGTTATGCACAGTTAGTAAGGATTTTGGACTAAAGATGAATATGGCTAAAACAAAAGTAATGATGAACAAGTATGCCACGGAAAGGGAAATAATGATTGAAGGAGCAGTAATTGAAAATGTGGAGTCATATACTTATCTGGGACAAGTTATTAGCTGTAATAATGATAAATGGCTGGAAGTCAAGAGAAGAATAAATTTCGGATGGATAGCATTCAGGAAATATAGTCACATACTGAAGAGCAATATCCCAGTTTGTCTGAAACGTAAAATAATGAATCAATGTATACTCCCCACCATGACTTATGGAAGTGAAACTTGGGCACTCACCAAAAGAATGGAAGAGAAGCTAAGAACTACACAGCGAAGAATGGAACGAATTATATTGGGAATCAGACTGTTAGATAAGAAGAGAAACACATGGATTAGGCAGCAAACTCAAGTAAAGGACATCAAAACTAAAGAACTAAAATGGTCTTGGGCAGGACACATAGCTCGAAGACATGATGACAGATGAACTAAGAAAATAACAGAATGGTACCCAAGAGGAGCTAGAAGAAAACCTGGAAGACAAAGGCGGAGATGGATAGATGAAATTCATGAGTTTTTGAGTAGTAAATGGATGGCCAGTACTCAAAACAGAAGGAACTGGAAAGTTGCTGGAGAGGCCTTCATCCTGCAGTGGATTGAAAATGGCTGATGATGATGAATGTCATAAAAATGGTAGAATTGGTGCTTTTGGGGATGTAATTGTATGATCAGACAAAGCCACATTCAAACTAAATGGACATTTGAACCATTGCAATTGTATTTACTGGACCAGTGAAAAGCCTCACCTCACGTTGCAGGATTATCAAACTGTACAGATTCACTGGCACTGTTACTATGCAGAGTTATTTTTAAATGTTAAGTAATTATGCAGTACCCGATATCAGAAGCATGTTTTCAGGTACGATGGTGGGCCTCCATATTTTCGTACTACTGTCTGTGATATCTAGACAGGGAATTTCACGAAAAGTCTATGAGAGAAAGAGTGGGCTATTGAATACCTACCCTTCAAAGTCTCTGGACCTCAGTCCCTTAGATTTTTTCATGGGGATACCTGAAAGACAAGGTGTATATGCTCAAAAACATTGGTGTATCTGTGTGTGGCCATACACTAGTAAAAACACAGAATTTCAATTGACTTGTGCACTGCTGTACATAGGAGTGTTAAAGAAATGTCATTTATATATGTATGCCATTGGAAGGCATTTTGAACATCCTAAATTAGTGTTTTCTTTTAGAAGTCAGACACATAATTCAAAAGTATTTAAATTTATTTTCAAATTCATAAATTATGGATTGTTCAAGTGTGTGTACACTTGAACAATCTGACTCACCCTATGTATATGGGTAGTGCTGTGTATTTTACTGACCTTAGTATTTTAGTAAACATCAAGTAAACCTTACTATTTTTGAGATAAACTGTACTGTTTTTACTAATTACTTTAAACTTGACCTATGTATTTTACTGACTTACAATAATGGTTGCCAGTGCAAAAGGAAATTTCTCAAAATTAAATCTGATTAAAACCTATATTTGGTCTATAATGACAGAAGAGGTTCATATCATTGGCTATGACCTTGATGCATTTCGCTGGTCATGTTTGCAGAAACAGTATATAATTTGATTGATGTGTAGACCTGTTGTATAAGAGATTTTGGAGGTGTCTACCATTCTGTGCTCATACCTGATGTGTTGTCATCTATACAGCAAAGCATGTCCAGGGGAATGTCAGCAATTAATTCAGTGATGGTGTCATTTAATTCTTTAGTTCAGTGTGGATTTCTCAGAAATGACCACTCTTTAAGTAGAAGTAAGATCTAATCATCTAGACAGAAATTTGATATCACCAGACCTCTAATTTCTGTTGATTCTCTCTGATGTGTGTAAAGGAATTGCATTTGAAATATATCTCCATATAATAAATCATTTCTGTTGTAGGATTATCACTATGGTATAGTTATAATGAGGAAGTGAATGAGTGAGTTTGCATGTGCACATTGTGTGCTGCTATCGTTGAACTTCTGATCTACACAGCAACACAATTACATGTTATTCTTGCAACTATAACCAGACATACGCTGTTGAGCCAAAACATTATGACCACTTACCTAATATAATATAATTGGAATGCTGGTGACTGGAGTAATGTGTCACAACACACAGTACATTGAACTCTGCTGAAAGTGGGGCTGCATAGCTGCAAGCTGCTCCGAATGCCCATGCTAACCATGGTTCACCTGCGACAGCACCTACAATGGGCATGCAAGCATTGAAACTGGACCTTGAGTGATTGGAAGAAGGTCATCTGGTCCGAAGAATCACGTTTCCTGTTGCACCATGTGGACGGATGGGTACGTGTGGGTCGTTTACCTGGGGAAGTGATGGTGCCTGGATGCACAGTGGGATGAAAACAAGCCGGTGGCAGCAGTGTCATGCTTTGGGTGATGTTCTTCTGGGATACCCTGGATCCATTCATCCATGTGCCATGCACTCTGACGTCTACCACCTACCTAAACATCGTTGCTGACCAGGTATACCCTTTCATGGCAACGGTCTTCCCCTCTGGCGGTGCCATCTTTCAGCAGAATAATGTGCCATGACACACCACCCAGATTGTTCGAGACTGGTTCGCGGAACATGAGGAAGACTTCCAGGTATTGCCCTGGCCTCCAAATTCCTCAGACATCAATCCCATCAAGCATCTGTGGTTTATGTTGGAACAGCAACTCCTATCTGCGGCGTCTTAACCACGGACCTTACAGGAGTTAAAGGATCTACTGGTTATGTGTTGGTACCAGATACCACAAGACACATTTAGAAATCTTGTAGCATCCATGCCTCACCGGGTACGAGCTGTTTTGGCTGCATGTGGAAGACCAAAAGTCATTTGTAATGGCCTTAGGGAGAGAATAATTGTTACTGAAATGTTGATGAAATAAATCTGCTAACTATTAATCTTTCAAATTATGTTATTGAATGAATCAATTATAATCCCTCAAATCATGCCCATTACTGGTAGAAAGAAAATGTTATAAATTCTTCTTTAATTTTATGCATATAAGTGTTAAAAATATTAATAAAGTTAACATCTTTTTGGTTTGTAATTTCTAAAATGTAATAGGCACAGGGTTCAAATTTTATAGATTTGTTATAACCATAACTTATTTACATTCTAATTTTCAAAATAGTTGCTGTTGTCCTGAATTAATTTTTCAATTAATAATGTATAATCCCTCCTTTATCATGAATCACTACATGGATTTTCATCAGTAAGTAGTAGTAGCAGCAGTGGCATGTGATGCAAGAAAGCAAGTGTATGAGCTTATGCAGCATCAGCCAAAAAAAAAAAAAAAAATCACACCATTCCCTCCAAATTCCTGTCCAGTTCCTCCTTAAATTTATTCAACCTATCAACTTCCACAACGACAGATGGAAGTTTGTTCCAGCAATTAACCACCCGCTGGCTAAAGGCAAATTTCCGCACATCTATTCTATATCTGTCTTTTCTTAATTTGAATTTATGTCCCCTTAGGTTCGTAATCTGAACAAGTGGAAGGATCCCATCAGAATTCAGCGTGCTCAACCCATTCAAGGCCTTAATACCTCAATCAGATCATCGCGCAGGTGCCTAGTCTCCAGCCACTGCAATTTGCAGAACTTAAGCCTCTCTTGGTAAGAGGATCCCTTCATTCCCCTCACCAATCTTGTTGCCCTTCTCTGTACACGCTCAAGTAAATCTACATCCTTCCTAAAATGAGGCCTCCAGACCTGTACGCAGTACTCAAGGCATGGCCTGACCATTGCCTTATACAGAGGGATAATCACCTCCTTTTCCCTGCTAGCAGGCGCCTCCGTAGCCAGGTGGGAAGGAGCAGCAGTGCATCGCACACGCTTCTTGATTAGACCGGGGTTCGAGCCCCTCACCACCAAATAATGAGGATGCGGAAAGTCAGGGAATGACCACCACATATCCCGAAGCAATATGGCCTTAGTTGCTAATGCTCCTAAAAACCAAATAACAAACAACCCTGCTAGCAAAATTTGTATATATCATTGACAAAACCCCATGACCTGCCCTGGCAGCCTGTCTGCATTGCTCAGAAAAACTTCATATCTGACTGCACAATTACTCCCAGGTCTTTTTCATTTTCTACCACCTTAAGTGTAGTACCACACAGTTGGTACGTTTCTCTGGGGTTACTTCTACCCATATACAGTACTTTGCATTTGTCAAGGTTAAACTTTAGTTGCCACTTCTTAGCCCATCTGCCCAAATTATCTAGATCCTGTTGCAGTAGCACACTGCCATTACTGTCATTAACAACCCTGCCAACCTTTGTATCATCTGCAAACTTCGACATTAAGCCTGATATACCTTCATCAATATCATTGATAAATATACAAAACAACAGTGGACCTAACACCGAAGCCTGTGGGACTCCACTAATAACATTAGTCCAAGAAGAGCAGCACCCATTGATTACCACCCTCTGTCTTCTCCCACTTAACCATCCTTTTATCCATTGTAGCAACTTACCCTTAATACCATTCTGCTCCAATTTGTACAATAGTCTTCCATGCGCAACAGTGTCAAAAGCTTTCCTGAAATCCAAATATATGATATCAAAATTATTTTTTGCATCCAGTTCCTTTGTAACCACATCATAATATCCTATCAAATTTGTCAGACAAGACTTTCCCTTAACAAACCCATGCTGTGTCTGAATTATTGCTGCAGTCTTGTCTAGATGATCCTGCAATGCATCTTTAACCAGTGACTCCATTATTTTCCCCACAACAGAAGTTAAACTAACTGGTCTGTAATTACTTGTATCACCCTTAGATCTCCCTTTGTGAATTGAGGATACATTTGCACATCTCCAGTCTGTGGGGCCTTCCCCTGAGTCGAAGGATGCTCTCATAATTATGGCTAAGGGTTTACTTACTTCCTTTGCTGCCTCCTTTAATATAACTGGATAGATCCCATCCACCCCAGGTGCTTTTCTTATGTTTAACTTCAACAATTTCTCCTCCACTTTGCTTTCAGTTATTACAAAATCATTAAGTATCCTGCTACAATTTGATAACCTTCTGCCATTTTCAAACCTTAATAATTCCTCATGTGTGAATGTAGATGCAAAATACTCATTCAGTTTGTTTGCTATCTGAGCAGGATCATCAACAGTCGAACCATCGATGTCAAGTGGACCAATCAGATTCATCCCCTTCCTTTTAGAGTTTATATAAGTAAAGAAATCCTTGCTGTTTTTCTTAGCATCTTTTGCCAAGGATTTCTCGTAATCTGCCTTCGCCTGCCTAACCTCCTTTGTCACCTGATTACAGACTAGCTTATATCTGCCATAGGCTTCTGAGTCGCTTGATAATTTATATGCATCCCATGCATTTTCTTCTCTATTATGGGTCTCATTAGTTCATTAGATAACCATTTAGGCCTAAACCTTGAACAATATTTCTTAATAGGAATGAAACTTTTAGTAGCTTCCACGATTAATTCCTTGAATGCTTCCCACTTAGAATTTACTGTTGGTAACATCGTCAGTTTATCCCGCTGTACAGAATTTAAAAACTGTCAGAGACCACTGTACTCACTTTTACGGAAGCAAAAACCCTTTCCTTTACCCCTGATGGTAATTAAATCTTTAAGTAAATCCCACATCAGTACACTGTGATCACTACCACCTAGTGGTTCCTTTATCTGCAAATTCTTAATACATGAATGATCACTGCTGATAACCAGATCAAGAGTATTACTTTCTCTGGTTGCCTCTCGAACATGCTGCTGCAGAAAACAATCATCCAATAAATCCACAAAAGTCTGACTAGTGTGTGAGTGACCAACTCACAAGTTCCAGTCAATATCTGGGAAGTTAAAATCCCCCATTATAAGACATTCCGATTTACTAGCCCACTCTATTTCTCTGTACAATCGTTCATTGTACTCATTCGAGACATTAGGCCTATAACACACTCCTACTCTTATTTTTGCTTTCGCAGTGCTTATGTCACACCAAACTGACTCAACAGTGCACTGTTCAGGATTGAACCAGCTTGCTTAAATAGTTTATATCGGTATTAGGCCGTTCTAAGAACCTGAGTCTTTAACTCACTCAGGTTTTACAGATGCTGTTGTTGTTGTTGTTGTGTTTTAATTTTTCCTTCAAGTCCTACAGGATATAAATCTGGTGACTTGGCTGACCAATTTAAATTCCCTTCCGTCTCCTCATGGTCCTTGTACTAGTTGAAACAATAGAGGCCCCGTGAACCAGACAGTTGTCATCCTGGAATAGAAGATTATTGAAGTCGGGAGTTTCCCTCATATGTTCAGCAAAAAGCACAGCCTGATCATCCAGAATATTTGTGTAGCCAGCCTGGTTCATCCTTATGGGTATTTCTAGTAGTGGAGCCAGTTCATAATAGTTAAAACAAACATCTCCAAAACATTACCGACCTGCCATCAGCTTTTATGGCACACCTTGCAAACAGTCTGTATGAAATGCCTCATGCTTCCGTGAACTCTGTGCCTGGGATCAGAGTATAGGCAAAATTTGGATTCATCAGACTGCATTATAGCTTTCCAGTCATTAGCAGTCCAATTCATCTGCTTTTAGCCCTTATTAGTTGGACTTATTTATGTGCAGCTGTTAATATTGGTTTCTTTCAGGGAACCCTATTCCAAATATCCATATTGTGCAATTCTCTTCACAGTGTACTCTCTCAGAAGTCAGCTGATGAGGTCTTTGATTAAGTGTGGAGCAGTTCGTGTTTACTAGATGCAATATTTGTCACCAATCAAGACATTAGCATAGACTTTCAATCAGAGTTCTGTCACTGATGTCTGGTTGTTTCGACATGCACCATTCCTTAAAATCTCTTATTACTGTACATCTTTTCAGTGCTTTGTCATGGTGGAAACCCTTGCATTTTCAATCACAGCTGGTATATCTGCAAATGAGAAAATTGGGTAACTTTATACTCTAATTTCGGTGCTATAATCAAGCAAGCATAGACGATAAGATACACAATCTGTTATATGCCCTAAATACCCAAGGGACTAATTTTTTGTACATTGTCTATTTGAATTCATTCAATCCAGTGCTAGAATCTAGTTTGTTAAAAAAAAAAAAAAAAAAAATTTTACAGATTGCTGTATTGCCCAGTGTTTTAGTACTGCCTATGCGTCATTTGTGGCATCAAATCATTCATAAATATAGTTCTTTATTGAACTAAACAAATGTAAGTTTTTTTTTTTTTTTTTTTTTATCTGATAGGTTGGAGCATATGCCAGACATGAGGATGAGCATTACAAATATCTGTTTATACTCTCCATGACTCCACCACCAGAGAAGCTTGCAGTTTCATTTTATTTGTTTTTATTGCAAAAGATAAACCACAACAAAGTTAACAGTGCATTTTTTGTGGCTACCCATGGACTCATTCTCGTGTGTTCATGCTTATGTCAGCATATATTACCCCAGCACCACAGTAGCATAATGGCATTGATATCCTTTCATAACCTCTTCTTTTAGATAGTACTTTTATGCTTGAATACCAATGAAAAAAATCACTGTTGATTGTATGGCCACACTGCATGAAATCCATAAAAAAAATAAAAAAAACACAACTCCTCTGATGGTTATCCTTGAAAATTGTTGCCATAACATTTTGCACAGATTGTTATATAACTTCTTAGGCCTATAGGCAGTGGGATATTGCTACTTCATTGACTGTCTCTTAATGTTAGTATCTACAAGTATGCCTGCATTTCATCTTCTCACACCACATTTAAGAAAGCCTGTACTTCTTTGCTCTAAATGTCAGCAGTATATTAGTGTACACATCATCCTTTTCAATTTCATATCTTCTCTTAAGTAGTGAAGAATCTATTTGTGTATACTAAACAAAATCTTAGATTTAAAAAAAAAAATCATTTTTTGTTTGCTTTCAGTCCTCATTTATCACTGCAGTAGAAAGCCTGTAGGCTCATTGTTAGTACTTGTTTCTCTCTAAATTTCTTTTTATAATGCAGACATCAGTTAGCCCTTCACCACATTCATTAGTCAGTTGTCTGTGGATGCCAGTAGTAGAGCATTTCCATATTGGAGATGAATTTAATAACAGCTCTTTGCTACAGCTTGATATCTATAGTTAATATTCACTGACCTAGAAATTAAAAATATATCACAAGAAAGATGGTTTAATTTTTAAAGTACACAAAGTTAAATTTCAAAATAAATAATAAATTAAGAGATGATTGACTGACTGGTTAGTAGGTATTACCTGATATCGGAAATCTGTTTTTAAATGCATTTTATACACTCTCGTATTCTTAACACAAATAATGCACTATTTCTTGCCTTGTTTATCTGTTCCCTGTTTTCCTATAAAAAATAAAGAGTACACCTAATTTACTTTAAGACAAAAGATGGGAATTTTAGGCAAAAAAGTACAAACTATTCTTCACCACAGATTTTGGTATCACCACCTAGTAAAAACACTATAAGAAAGTTGAAATTTCATTAAAAAATATACCACGTGGATGCAGTGTTAGTTTTTTTCAACAAAATCTTTTCTTTTTATGAGAACCCCAAGCACGAGGGGTATTAGAACTTATAGAGTACTTAGTACCATGCAAAGGGTTGAAAGTTAAGAAGATGAAAGAAGATACTTGTTGACCTTAGACTTGAATTTCTGTGGATTATAATTTTCAGGAAATATATATGAAGGGAGGTTGTTGCAGAAAACGGAAGTTGAATGAATAAATGAGGAAGAAGAAAAGTTGGTTTTGTGAGCTTGAAGTTGGACAGTAAAAGGATGTTGATTGGTCATGGCTTGTGTTCGAACTGGTTTGGAAGAGAGAGCAGGAATTATATAAGGCAATTCAGAAGAGCAGTGACCATGGAGAAATATCTATAGAAAAGGCATGCAGCAGAAATAGAATGTCTATTAAACAGAGAGTGGAGAGACTTTGTTAGAGATGAGTCATTAATTAACCTAATTGCCCTCTTTTTAATGGAATCTAGAACCTTAGAGAGGTTTTGGGGACACCGCCACAGATGTGGGAACAATATTCCATGGTAGAACAGAAATCCAATTTGTACAGAGTGAACAGCTGTTTGGAAGAAAACTAATGCTAATAGCAAAAGAGAAAACAGTTTTTTTGGTGCAGAGAAAGCAATATTTGTGATGTGCTTATGCCAAGAGAGATTAGAAGTCAGGGCAATCCCCAATAGAGATATACGGTCTTGCCTAGAAATTGGAGCGTCATCGAAGATAAGCATAGGAGCAGAAGAAGCCTTTTTGCAAGATGTAAGACAGGATTGTCTTAGAAGGATTGCCTGAATCCACGATTCCACTTCATTGATGACTTCCTGAGACGAATCAAAGCAGCATCCACACAATGGTTTTTTTATTTCTCGAAACAAGAAATCTGATGGTGCTAGGTCAGGAGAATAGGGTGGGTGCTGCAGTAGTTCAAAGCCACACTGGGCAACAAAGTTGGTAGTGGCAACAGCTGTGTGAGCCAGTGCATCGTCTGACAGAAAACGGACACCTTTGGTTAACATTCCACGCCTTTTCACCTTCAAAGCATTGCGTAACTTTTTCAAAAGATTTCTGTAGTATTCTCCAGTAAGTGTGGAACCATGAGGTAAGTAATCTATCAGGATAACCCCTTTTCTGTCCCAAAACACAGACAACATCACATTCTTCACAGATGGGGTGGTCTTTGCCTTTTTGGGAGGTGGTGTGCTTCCACTGCTTTGATATGTCTTTAGTCTCCGGGTCCTACTGGCACACCCAGCATTCGTCACCAACCGATCAAAAAAGTTCTCAATATCCGCATTACACAAATCCAACAGTTGGTGAGAACATTGCATTTGAAATTGCTTCTGCAAAGTCATCATCTTGGAACCCATCATGCAAAGCCCTTAGACATGTGCAGATGGTAAAGTAAAATGCTTTGGGCAGACCCATAACTAATTCCCACTGCATTTGCAATGAAATGAATTGCCACACGTCTGTCTGCGAATGTTGATGGCCTTCCTTCTTGTGGCTTGTCAAAGACACTTGTAAGACTGCACTGGAACTCCTGTTTCCACTTTTTTACAGTGTCATAGGATGGAGAATTCTGCCCATATACAGCTTTCATTTCTTCGTAAATTTCCTGAGATTTCTTGCCTTGCGGGAACTTGATCACTGCTCGATACTCCACTTTGTCAACCATAGCATCCTTTCTCAGATTCTGGGCTCCACCTGTGGTGTACGATCACCTATGGGAATGAAATTTCACATGTTAATTATTGAATATGTAGACAACTTATATTAAAAACAACATCTTCCTACTGATGTTCTATCTAGGTCAGGGTACAAACTTTTTGATACCCCCTCATATGCACAAGTACCACCTCTGAAGCAAAAGGAATCATTCAGCAAATAATTTCAACAACTGAGATGGGCAGTGGTTGAATCAACTGATAATTGGGATTCTGTCATGAAGTTTGACAGACTGTAAGTGGAAATGGACATCATTGAGATTGGTACTGAGATCAGCACAGTGTATATTTGTGAAATGAACAAGGAAGTGTTTGGGAGATTTAGGCCTTTTCGCAGATAAGTTTGTTCTATTAGTTTGAAAATTCATGGTGTATTCAGTAGTAAGAAAAGGTGGGGGGGGGGATGCTATATGAAGTAATGAAATTCTTGGATAAGGTGTACACAGGGCAAGCATGTACCCAGCTCCTTGACACAACGTGGCCGTGATGATGCCCCTTCCCCTGCACCCATTACTTAGACACCCTCCAGTCACTATCTGGCAGAGTAGAGGCAACAAGATTATACACCAGCTGATGCAGAAGCCTCCTAGAGTTACCAATAGGTTCGGTCTGGTGGACTATCTAGTGGCTAGCCTGCGAACACCTTTTTAGAGCTATACCCTGAAAATGTAAGGAAGATTGGATCTTGCCAGGATGTCCATCATTGACATCTCAAAAGATGTCAATCATACTGCATGATGGAAGAAATCGAGGGGGGGGGGGGTGCCAGAGCTTTGCTCTGGAGATGGTAACACAGAGGTGCGGCATTCCTCAGTATGGTATGGGCACCACATCTCGACCACTGCTTACATTGGTTTGCACAAAGTGGTTACTAACAGTCCCACTGTTAGTAACCACTTTGCTCTGGAGCTTGCCAGAGTGCTCTGGAGACTTATCATGGGTTCCACCACTTCAAGCCTCCAATAAGCAATATGGTGGTATTGAACTGGTTTATGAGTCATCTACCACTTAGTATTGCCTGGTAACACAGAGGTGCGGCATTCCTCAGTACGGTATGGGCACCACATCTCGACCACTGCTTACGTTGGTTTGCATAGAGTGGTTACTAACAGTCCCACTGTCATGAAAGTGCAAGCAGTGGATTTGCCTCTCACAGACCAACCGGGTTTTGTCGCAATTAGGTTCACTTGACTTGTGTGTCACCTGAATATAAAATCTTGTGTTTTCTGTAGATAAAATGCTGTATATTTGTTTAGATTAGTTGAAATAGATTATAAATCTGATAATTCTCTTCATTAAAAGAAATTTTTTCTACAGCTCTTTCTTGAAAAAGGAAAAATTAAAATAGAACTTCAGGGTAAAAGTACTCCAAAAGTTGTCACAGAAGCATTTGATCGTAAGTATGCCTTTTCATGAATGTTTAATAAATGCATTATTAAGTTACATATTTTGCTCATCCTAAATTTTGCTTGAATTTTCATTTCAACTTATTTGGTGTGATATAGTTGTTATATACAGCTTGTATATTTTTGAGATCTAAAACAGTGTTTTTGAAATTTTAGCATAGTTTCAGAAAACATTACTTGAAATTCCCCCCCTGTCTTATGGTCTGAAGGTGTACTAGGTGCACATGGTGATACATATCTGCACATACATGTGCAGATGTGTATCACATCTAATTGCAATTGCAATAAACACACACACACACACACACACACACACACACACACACACACACACACACACACACACACAGTTTCTAAACTACACTAGCAAGAATTGGCAAAATTGTATGGCTAGTTCTTGCATCCAACCAGCTAGTTTCTAAAATGGGCAACAAATTCCTCCCTCCCTCCCTCACAGTTATCATTTCATTGCATTTACTTTTACTCTTTCCAAGGTAATGAAGAAATTTATCAGCCTCCAACTTTTTAGCTATCTAAGAACCATATTTTTTTAAATCAATGATCATCAATATGGATTCTGTCAGTGTTAATCCATTGGTGATATTAGCTTATGTTACTCACCTCTGAACAAATTCAGTGGAAAAGTTCAGTGAAACTCAAGCAGTTACTCTTGCCTCTAAAGCTTTTGTTCATGTTTGGCCTAAAGGTCTTCTAAATGGTTTGTCTTATGGATTGCCATCTATTTTTGCAGTTGGGTAACCATTTGTCTGTATGATTCCTTATTGTGTATGATGGTAGATGGCTCTGTCTTCTAACATCTCAACTAATGTTGGTGTTTTCCACGGTTCAGTTCTTTATCCCACTGTTTCCTATTTTATATTAGTGACCTTCATCCACTGACTGGAAATCCTGTCAATAGATTTGCTGACCAGAATGCAGTACATTCCACCTGGTACTTCTGTAGCCAGGTGGGCAGGAGCAGCAGTGCATAGCACACACACTTCTTAATTGGACAGGGGTTCGAGCCCGTGACCACCAAATACGGGGGATGCGGAAAGGTCAGGGAATGACCACCGCATATCTCCGGAGCAATATGGCCTTAGTTGCTAATGCTCCTAAAAACCAAATAACAACCACATTCCACCTCTAGTTTGATAAACCCTGCTTTGCACAAATAGCCCCAACTTCTCAAATATGCCACCCGATTCCTTAAATGTTACTATCCAAATAATTCTTCAGTGGGGCAAAGATAAACTTAGTTAACTTCAATCCTTCTAAAACTCACTCCAGTGTTTTATTTCTTGCAATAGTCTACCGCTCCTATGCTCATCTTTAATGCCATTCAGGGTTCTAAACATGATCACATATCTCTGTTGGGGATCACTCAAACTTCTAATCTTGCTTGGCATAAGCACATTTCAAATATTGCTTTCTCTACATTTAAAAAAACTATTTTTCTTTTAGGTTCTTAGCATTTACTTTCTTCCAAACAACTACTCACTGTACAAATCTCAAACCTGCTCGATCATGGAATATTGTTTGCATCTGGGGTGATACCTCCAAAATCTTTCTGAAGCTTCTAGACCAGTGGTTCTCAAGGGTTTTTTCCTGGTGGCTGCAAAAATTGCCACTAGATTTTGCTGGTGGCTGCACAAAACATAATAAATTTAGTACATTTATTAAATGCCTGTACTCTGGATGAATAATCATGTCTCATACCGTTGAATATCACTTTTATAAAAGTCCATATGATATTTTATTGTATATAAATTAATTTTTTTAATGTTCATATTTAATAAATAAATAAATTTTGATATTTATGAAAATTGTCTGGTGGACGCATTTGGCCACCGTGGCTGCACTTGAGAACCACTGTTCTGGACTATCTAGAATAGGGCAGTCAAACTAAATAATGACCCATCTCTTACAAAGTCTCTCCACTCTATCTCATAGATGTTTAATTTCTGCTGCATACCTTTTCTCTAGATATTTTTTCCTTTTCTCTTTTCTCTAATGACAAAAAGTGCTGAATCCTACAACAGCTACAAGTTGATGTGTAATAGTACCACATATAAGGTTGCAGAGGAAAGGCACAGGCTGGTATGAGAAAACATTGGCTAAGTGAGCAAAGAATGAGTACAAGGAATTTTTCATGTATGTGAATATAACAAAGAAGAAAGCAAATCAGTTGAAACTTTGTGTACTGGGTGTGGGAAGTCTTAGATAACCCAGCTAATGTTGCTGATGAATTTAATAGATACTTTACATCGGTCTTTAGTGTTTAAAGACCATTCATGCTGAGAAGAGATTCATGTTGTGCAAGTGAAGCTGAGCCATGTGAAATTAGTGATTTTGAAATTACAGATGACGTTTTATTAGAACAACTTTTGAGCATAAAGGCAAGTAAGGCTCCCTGAGTTGATGTCATATGCCCAGTAATTTTCAGGGAGGCCGCCAGAGAGTTTATTGACCCATTGAGGTTAATTATGAGGGCATCTTTGGACTCAAGAGAGATTTCCTTTGGATTGGACAAGTGCCAAAGTATCACCAGTACATAAAGGCAGTTTTAAGAGTGAAGTTGGTAATTACAGACCAATTAGTCTGACTTCATTGGTAGGAAAAATCTTAGAGACAATGATTAATAGTGCAATTCAGGGATATTTAGGGAGATATGGCATTCTGAAGGACACACAACATGACTTTGTTGAGGATAAATCATGCTTAACTAATTTAGTAGGCTGGTTTGATACAGTTACTCAAGCAGGATTTAGGGAACAATTTCAACATTGTTTATTTGGATTTTAGCAAAGCATTTAACTCAGTTCCTCATGAAAGGTTGCTGCATAAGCTGGAAAATGTTGGGATTACTGTAAAAATTCCAAAATGGATTGCTGTGTGGCTGCAGGGCAGAAGGCAGAGGATTTTGTGAGTAATGGATATTCTTCAGATTGGTATAAAGTCAGAAATGGGGTCCACCAAGGATCTGTTCTTGGACCACTTCTGTTTCTAATTTTCATAAATTGGATAGAAGGCTTGATGTCAAAATTTGCAGATGACATAAAGATTGGTAGAGTAGTTAATGATCAGTACCAAGCAGCTCTCCTTCAGGATGACTTGAACAGGCTGCAAGGATGGTCAGAAAAGTGGCAGGTATGTTTAATGCTGCTAACTGCAAAGTCTTACACTTGGGGAATAGCAACCCACAAATAAATTATACACTTGGTGGGGCTGAATTAAAAACAGCAGAGGAGGAAAGGGATCTGGGAGTTACAATGCAGGCAGATATGAAATTTTCTGAACAGTGTAAACAGGCAGCCAGGAAAGCCCACGGTGTCCTATTGATGATTTATCAAACGTTATCCTGCAGTGATAGCAAGGTCATAATCCCACTCACTCTATAAGGCAATTATAAGACCACATTTGGAATACTGTGTTTCTACCTCATTTGAAAAAAGACATTAAGCTTCTTGAAAGGGTCCAGCAACTCAAATGGTGAAATTGGCAGGACAACTGTATGAGGAAAGACTCGGATTCAGTGGAAAAGTTCAGTGAAACTCTAACCATGTGGGCTGCAGAGCTTGGCAATCAGGCAGGCTCAATCAAGTCACCTCAGAAGTGACTTTATTGAGGTTTTAGCATTAGCATTAGCATTAGTAGAGGCATACGATGCGAGAAAGCAAGCTTATTCAGCATCAGCCCAAAAAAAAAAAAAAAAAAACCCTCTCCCATTTCACCCCTCCGTTCGTTCGAAATACCTGTCCAGTTGAGCTTTAAATTTGTTTAGGCTATCAACTTCAACAACAAGTGATGGAAGTCGGTTCCACCAACCAACCACCCGCTGGCCAAAGGCAAATTTCCGCACATCTATCCGACATCCGTCCTTCCTCAATTTGAATTTATGCCCTCTGAGGTGATTATTCTGAGAAAGATGAAGAATCCCATTGGCATTGAGCATGCTCAAACCATTCAAAGCCTTATACACCTCTATCAGATCACCTCGCCGGTGCCTAGTCTCCAGACTCTGTAATTTGCAAAACTTAAGCCTTTCTTCGTAAGAGCAACCCTTTGTTCCATTTACTAATCTTGTTGCCCTTCTCTGTACCCGTTCCAGCAGCTCTACATCCTTCTTGAAATGAGGCCTCCAGACCTGTATACAGTACTCAAGATGTGGCCTAACCATTGCCTTATACAAGGGAATAATCACCTCCTTATCCCTGCTAGAAAAATTCCTGTATATCATTGACAAGACACCATGAGCTACTCTTGCAGCTCGTCTGCACTGCTCAGAGAACTTCATATCTCCCTGCACAATTACCCCCAGGTCCTTTTCATTCTCCACCACTGTCAGTGTGGTACCGCAGAGTTGATACGTTGCTCTGGGGTTACTGTTTCCCATATGCAGTACTTTACATTTGTCAATGTTAAACTTCATTTGCCACCTCTCAGCCCATCTGTTCAACCTTTCCAGATCCTGTTGCAGCAGCATAGCGTCAGTAGTGTCCTTGACGACCCTGCCAACCTTTGTATCATCTGCAAACTTGGACATTAAACTTGATATCCCATCATCAATATCATTCATAAACACCGAAAACAACAACGGACCCAACACTGAACCTTGAGGAACTCCACTAATAACATTAGTCCACGTTGAGCAGTGTCCATTGATTACCACTCTCTGTCTTCTGCCACTCAACCATCCCCTTATCCATAGCAGCAATTTGCCTCCAATGCCACACTGCTCCAATTTGTGCAGCAGTCTTCCATGTGCAACAGTATCAAAAGCCTTTCTAAGATCCAAATATATAATATCAAAGTTATTCCCTGCATCCAGTTCTTTTGTGACTACATCATAGTATCCAATCAAATTGGTCAGGCAAGACCTGCCCTTAACAAAACCATGCTGCGTCTGAGCTATAACTGAATTCTTGTCTAGATGATCCTGCAGTGCTTCTTTAACCAGTGCCTCCATTAATTTACCTGGAACAGAAGTTAAACTAACAGGTCTATAATTACTTGTGTCAGCCTTTGATCCTCCTTTGTGAATTGGGGTTACATTTGCACATCTCCAGTCTATGGGTACCTCCCCTGAGTCCAAAGAAGCTCTCATAATTATGGCTAGGAGTTTGCATACTTCCTTTGCTGCCTCCTTTAATATAACTGGATAGATCCCATCCACCCCAGGTGCCTTTTTTATGTTTATCCTCAACAATCTCTCCTCCACTTTCCTCTCAGTTATTACAAAATCATCCAGCTCACTGCCAATGTTTACTTTACCTACATCATTCTCCTTCCTGAATAACTCCTCATGCGTGAATGTAGATGCAAAATACTCGTTTAGATTGTTAGCCACCTGAGCAGGATCCTCAACTGTTGAACCATCAATATCCAGTGGACCAATCTGATTCATCCCTTTCCTTCTCGAGTTCAAGTATGTAAAGAACTCTTTTCTGTTTTTCTTTGCATCCTTTGCCAAGGATTTTTCGTAGTCTGCCTTTGCCTGCCTAATCTCCTTTGTGACTTGGTTACAGACCAACTTATATCTATCATAGGCTTCCATGTCACCCATTAATTTATATGTATCCCATGCATTTTTCTTCTCTGCCACATGTCTCATTAGTTCATCTGACAACCATTTAGGCCTAAACCCTGAACAATATTTCTTAGTTGGTATGTAAAGCCTGGTAGCCTCCAATATTAGTTCCTTGAATGCTTCCCATTTTGAGTTTGCTGTTGGTAACATCATCAGTTGGTCCCACTGTATAGAATTTAAATACTGTCTCAGACCATCATAGTCGCCTTTACGAAAACAAAAACCCTTCCCTTTACCTCTGATGGTAGTTACCTCCTTGAGTAAATCCCACTTCAACACACTGTGATCACTGCCACCTAGTGGTTCATTTATCTGCAGGTTCTTAATGCATGAAGAGTCACTACTGATAATCAGATCAAGAGTATTGCTCCCTCTTGTTGCCTCACGAACATGCTGGTGTAGAAAACAATCATCCAATAAATCCACAAAAGCCTTGCTAGTGTGCGAGTGACCAACCCACAAATTCCAGTCAATATCTGGGAAATTAAAATCCCCCATTATAAGACTCTCTGATTTACTGGCCCACTCTATTTCCCTGTACAATATCTTATTATACTCATCAGAGTCATTAGGCCTATAGCACACTCCTACTCTCAATTTTGATTTCCCTATGCTTATGTCACACCAAACTGATTCGGCACTGCCCTGTCCATCGATGTCGACTGGCTTCACTTCCTTGGACTTTATGTGTTTCTTAATTAATAGCATAACCCCTCCTCCCCTCCTGTCCTGTCTATCCTTTCTATACACATTGTATTCCCCAAATTCCAGTTCCGCATTACTTATATCTGTGTGACACCACGTCTTTGATATCCCAACAATATCTGCCTTTGATGTTTTGAGCAATACCTCAAATTCATCAAATTTATTTACCAAACTCCTAGCATTGGTGTACACGCAGGTATACATGCACCTGTTTCTATTCTTAGCTACCCTAACACAACCCATGTGTTTACTTGTAACGCAATGACTACCAGCAGTCTCTGAAATATCCTGCATCTTGTTTTTCAGACTTCTGCTCATTTCAATAGAAGCAGTGCAAGAATCACTTCCACCTCTGCCAGTGGCTACTGTTAATCTATTAGTCCTTGTATCCCCCCCAACTAGCAGTTTTCCGACCCACCTAACACTGCCTCGACAGCATCAGCAAAAATTCTTGCACCCTTTCTATTTAAGTGTATCCCATCCCTGTAGAAGCAATCTCTCCTGTTAACAAGTACAGTCCAGGCTGAAAAAAATTCTACCCCTTGAGCCTTGCACAATCCCTCCAAGGCCGAATTGATCGACAAGGCTCTCATCATATACTCCCTCCTATCGTGTCTGGGCAGAATTGCAGACACTTTCAAGTTCAACCCTAATTCACGGCTTTTTTTCAGCAGTGACCTGTACTTGCTAAGTAATTCCGCCGGTCTCCTACTCTTAATATCATTCGTGCCAACGTGTACAACTATATCACCTTTTGTGCCCTTAAAAGATGATATCCGCTCTACAATGTCATCAACCTTTGCCCCTGGCAGACATACCCTGGTCCTATTCCACCTATCCTTTTTACAAAGCATGTTCCCCGTTTCCCTGACAATAGAGTCACCAACAACTACTAGTTCCTGTGGGACCAGCGCATTCTGCCTAGGGGGCTGCTTCTGTGTTGCCTGATGACCAAGTGCAAGCTCTGGCGTTGATGTGGGCAGCTGAGAGCTTGATGGGCCCCTCAATTTATTTCCTTCGAGGGCATCCACCCTGTCCTTCAAGCTCTCATAAAGGCCCATAACAACGCTGAGTTGTCGCCTGATTTCCTTGCACTCCTTACATCGTGCACACACAAAGACATCCCCCTTGGCAGTATCATGTCCCGTACCCAACTGCTCCGCAAACATCAAGCAAACAGTGCATTTTAATAGACTGTGATTCAGAGGGCAACTGGCCCCCTCAGTTCTCCCCTGAACCACAGCACTCCCATTAGCTTGAGCCTTTTGCTTTGCTGCTCTGGTTAGAGTCATGATTCCAATGTAATTCAATAAAATTTAAAACAAAAATTAAATCCTTAAGTTATATTATATATATATATATATATATATATATATATATGGATATATATATTGTTTTTTTTTTTTTTTTTTTTTTTTTTTCGGTATCTTGTGTTCCCTTTATACAACTTCCGTATCACGTGTACCACTATAGTTATGTATTAATTATTTGTTACGATTAAGTCGTTATATATATTTATAGAGTTAAAAATACAATTTAATTGACAATAAAGTTTATCAAGATTAATAGATTTACTGAATAATTGACAATATTATATTATGCACTATACTACACTAAGCTTATGCTATCGTGTAAAAATGGCGGGAATTCACGAACGAGTATCAAGTATGTATTAATTATTTGTTACGTTTGTACTCTAAGTCGTTATATATATATAGTTAAAAGAACAATTTAATTGACAATGAAGTTTAACAAGATTAATAGATCTACTGATTAATTGACAATATTATATTATGCACTATACCAGACAAAGCTAATGCTATCGAATTCCGGATATGCTGTGTCGCGTTTCAGTAACGAGTGTTATCTACGAAGTCCCTTTATATAACTTCCGTATCAAGTTATGTATTAATTATTTATTTTTACTAATTATTTATGTTCCGTAACCTATGTGGTTATATGTATAGTTAAAAGTACAATTTAATTGCCAATGAAGTTCGACAAGATTAATAGATTTACTGATTAATTTTCACGTAACTATGGCGGCTGTCTATGAACGGTAAACTCGTGTATTTGATACCCTTTCCGATACTAAGTAATACCTACAAATCTCTATCTAAGTTACTTTAACTTTAAGTACCGTAAATAGGAATATAAAGCTACTCTAGAAATAAGTTAATATGTCAATTTAAACTAATAAAGCAGAATATAAATCAGAAAAAACTTCTCTGTTCCAGTAGCGGCAGAAAGGCACGTCCGCACAGGAAACTCTCGTGCTCAAACTCTATAAGGCTCTGAGGGAGATTATAAGGCTCTGAGGGAGTTTATAAGGCTCTGAGAGAGATTAGTAAAATAAATGAAGGTGGAATTCTCACAGTTATAAAGAATTCCAGAACTAGAGGTCATAATTCAAATTGCAGGGGTTGAGGTGTAGATTAGATTGTAGGAAGTTTTCTTTTTGCCAGCGAGTTGTTGATTGCTGGAACAAGTTGCCCTCACAGGTATTTGAGGCTGGCAGTTTGAATACAGTGCAGCAAAAGCCTGTGGCTTCCTTGCACTATATGGCAAATACTACTACTATACGAGAAGGGAACTGCATAATTTGTTGTTTCTTACCTATTATTATTTTATTTTATTATTTTTTTTTTGTTGGTGCATTAAATGCCTCTGGCTTCCTTTCAATATTTGGCTAATGCTAATACTTACCTGGTCACCATTCTTTTGAATTGGAAACTGTAATTCTACTGCTTTGTTTCCATACCATTCCAAACATGTGAACAAATCTAGCAAGATAATATTCCTGTATGAAAATTAACTGTGAAACCCAGAAAACTTAGTGAAAGATATAAATAATGTTAAATGAAATATTTATAACTACAAGGAACAGTTGATGCTTTATCATCAACTGCGAGAACTACATTGGCACCTCCGTAGCCAGGTGGGAAGGAGCAGCTGTGCGTAGCACACGCTTCTTGATTAGACCGGGGTTCGAGCTCGTCACCACCAAATACGGACGATGCGGAAAGGTCAGGGAATGACCACCGCATATCCCGGAGCAATATGGCCTTAGTTGCTAATGCTCCTAAAAACCAAATAACAAAAATAGAGAGAACTACATGTTTTGAAAATTTTATATATATGGATTGACTATTACTAATATAAAATAAAACAAATAATACAATGCTATAATATAATACTAATACTTATTGGTACCAATACTAACACTAGGTGGCAGATGACCCTCATCAACCAGTGCAATAACACCACTTTGCTTATTCGAGGCTTGAAGTGGTGAAACTCATGTTTAGTCTCTAGAGCAAAGTTTCCCACATCCTCCCTCAACCCATGCACAGTTCAGCTAGTACTAATATAAAAGCACTAGGTGGTAGATGACCCTCAACTGGTGCAATACCATCACTTTGCTTATTAGCATTAGCAGAGGCATATGCAAGAAAGCAAGCTTATACAGCATCAGCCAAAAAAAAAAAAAAAAAACCCTCATTTCACTCATCTATTCACTCCAAATGCTTATCCAGCTCAGCCTTAAATTTATTTAAGCTATCAACTTCCACAACAAGGGATGGAAGTCTGTACCAGCAATCAACTACCCACTGGGTAAAGGCAAATTTCTGCATATCTCTTCTACAGTTGTCTTTCCTCGTTTTGAATCTATGTTCCCTCAGGTTCTTAATCTGAGGAAGAGGAAGAATCTCATTAGCATTGAACTTGTTCAACCATTCAATGCCTTATACACCTCAATCAGATCACCTTGCATGTGTCTCCAGGCACTGCAATTTGCAGAACTTAAGCTTATCTTGGTAAGAGCACCCCTCTGTTCCCCTCACCAATCTTGTTGCCCTTCTTTATACTCGTTCTAGCAACTCTATTCCTCCTAAAATTAGGCCTCCAGACCTGTACACAGTATTCAAGGTGTGGCCTGACCATTGCCTTGTACAACAGGATAATTGCCTACTTGTCCCTGCTAGCAAAAGTCCTATATATCATTGACAAGACTCCATGACCTGCTCTGGCAACCCGTCTGCACTGCTCAGCGAACTTCATCTCTAACTGCACAATTATCCCCAGGTTGTTTTCACTCTCAACTTTCCCTGAGTGTAGTACCACACAGTTGGTACGTTCCTCTTGGGTTACTGCTACCCATATATACAGTACTTTGCATTTTTAAATGTTAAACTTCAGTTGCCACTTCTCAGCCCATTTGTCCAACTTATCTAGATCCCTTTGCAGTAGCATACTGTCTTTACTGTCATTAACAACCCTGCCAACCTTTGTATCATCTGCAAACTTGAACATTAAGCTTGATATACCCTCATCAATATCGTTGATGAATACACAAAACAAAAATGGGCCCAGCACTGAACCCTGGGGAACTCCACTAATAACATTAGTCCATGAAGAGCAGTGTCCATTGATTACCACTCTCTGTTGTCTTCCACTCAACCGTCCCTTTGTCCATTGTACCAACTTGCCCTTAATGCCATACCACTTCAGTTTGTACAGCAGTCTTCCATGTGCACCAGTATCAAAAGTTTTCCTGAAATCCAAGTATATGATGTCAAAATTTTTTTGGCATTCACTTCCTTTATGACCACATCATAGTATCCAATCAAATTGGTCGGACAAGACCTCCATTTAACACACCCATGCTGTGTCTTAACTACTACTGCAGTCTTGTCTAGATAATCCTGCAATGTTTCTTTAATCAGTGACTCCATTATTTTCCTCGGAACACAAGTTAAACTAACAGGTCTATAGTTGCTTGTCACCTTTTGAACCCCCTTTGTGAATTGGGGATACATTTGCACACCTCCAGTCCGTGGGGACCTCCCCTGAGTCCAAATATCTCTCATAATTATGTCTTTGTGTTTGCTTACTTCCTTTGCTACCTCCTTTAATATAACTGGATAGATCCCATCCATCTGGGGTGCCTTCATTATATTTAACTTGAACAATTTGTGCTACACTTTGCTCTTAGTTATTACAAAATCACTTAGCTCCCTGTTAGTCTGCTAAGCTTCTGGCATTCCCCTCCTTGAATAACTCGTCATGTGTGACTGTAGATGCAAAATACTCACTGTTTATCAGCTACCTCAGCATGATCATCAATAGTCAAACCATCTATGTTAAGTGAACCAATCTGATTCTTCCCTTTCCTTCTAGAGTTTATGTAAGTAAAGAACTCTTTGCTGTTTTTCTTTGCGTCATTTGCCAAAGATTTCTCGTAATCCGCCTTCGTCTGCCTAACCCCCTTTGTGACTTGATTACAGACTAGCTTATATCTGTCATAGGCTTCTGTGTCATCTGATAATTTATATGCATCGCATGAATTTGTCTTCTCTTCCATGAGCCTCATTAATTCATCTGACATCCATTTAGGCCTAAACCTTGAACAGCATTTCTTAATTGGTATGAAAAGTCTAGTAGCCTCAAAGATTAAGTCCCTGAGGGCTTCCCATTTAGAATTAACCTTTTGTAACATCATCAGTTGATCCTACTGTATAGAATTTAAAGACTGTCTGAGATCACTGTAGTCACCTTTACGAAAGCAAAAGCCCTTCCCTTTACCCTTGATGGTTGTTACATCTTTTAAGTATTTAAGTATAAATATCTTTATTGGAGGCTTGAAGTGGTGAAACCCGTATTTAGTCACCAGAGCAAAGTTTCCGACATTCCCTCCCTTCCCATCTCCTTCAACCCACGCAGAGTACTAACTACTACAGTATAACTTCGATTGTCCGTCAGTCTCTGTTAACCATCACTTAACTCCACTACTCCGTAATGCATTGTGATATTTGTGACATGTTAGCATTAGCATTAGTAGAGGCATATGATGCAAGAAAGCAAGCTTATGGCTATCAACTTTATTTAGGCTATCAACTTCCACAACAAGGGATGGAAGTAAGTTCCACCAGCCAACTACCCGCTGGCTAAAGGCAAATTTCCGCACATCTATCCTACATCTGTTTTTCCTCAATCTGAATTTATGCCCTCTCAGGTGATTATTCTGAGCAAGAGGAAGAATCCCATCGGCATTGAGCATGCTCAAATCATTCAAGGCTTTATACACCTCTATCACATCACATCACTTCGCCGGTGCCTAGTCTCCAGACACTGTAATTTGCAAAACTTAAGCCTTTCTTCGTAAGAGCAATCCTTTGTTCCATTTACTAATCTTGTTGCCCTTCTCTGTACTCGTTCCAGCAGCTCTACATCCTTCTTGAAATGAGGCCTCCAGACCTGTATACAGTACTCAAGGTGTGGCCTGACCATTGCCTTATACAAGGGAATAATCACCTCCTTATTCCTGCTAGAAAAATTCCTGTATATCATTGACAAGACACCAGGAGCTGCTCTTGCAGCCCGTCTGCACTGCTCAGAAATCTTAATATCTGCCGGCACAATTGCCCCCAGGTCCTTTTCATTCTCTACCACTGTCAGTGTAGTATCACAGAGTTGATACATTGCTCTGGGGTTGCTGTTTCCCATATGTAGTACTTTACATTTGTCAATGTTAAATTTCATTTGCCACCTCTCAGCCCATCTGCTCAACCTTTCCAGATCCTGTTGCAGCAGCAGCATAGCGTCAGTAGTGTCCTTAACAACCCTACCAACCTTTGTATCGTCTGCAAACTTGGACATTAAGCTTGATATACCATCATCAATATCATTTATAAATACAGAAAACAATAATGGACCCAACACTGAACCCTGAGGGACTTCACTAATAACATTAGTCCACAATGAGCAGTGTCCATTGATTACCACTCTGTCTTCTCCCCCTCAACCATCCTTTTATCCATAGCAGCAATTTGCCTCCAGTGCCACACTGCTCCAATTTGTGCAGCAGTCTTCCATGTGCAACAGTATCAAAAGCCTTTCTAAGATCGAAATATATAATATCAAAGTTATTCCCTGCATCCAGTTCTTTTGTGACTGCATCATAGTATCCAATCAAATTAGTCAGGCAAGACTTCCCCTTAACAAAACCATGCTGTGTCCGAGCTATAACTGAAGTCTTGTCTAGATGATCCTGCAGTGCTTCTTTAACCAGTGCCTCCATTAATTTTCCTGGAACAGAAGTTAAACTCACAGGTCTATAATTACTTGTGTCAGCCTTTGATCCTCCTTTGTGAATTGGGGTCACATTTGCACAACTCCAGTCTATGGGTACCTCCCCTGAGTCCAAGGAAGCTCTCATAATTATGGCTAAGGGTTTGCTTACTTCCTTTGCTGCCTCCTTTAATATAACTGGATAGATCCCAACCAACCCAGGTGCCTTTCTTGTGTTTAACTTCAACAATTTCTCCTCCACTTTACTCTCAGTTATTACAAGATTATCAAGCTTACTGCCAGAGTTGAATACACCTCTGGCATTCCCCTCGCTGAATAACTCCTCATGTGTGAATGTCGATGCAAAATATTCATTTAGTTTGTTAGCTACCTGGGCAGGATCATCAACAGTTGAACCATCGATATCAAGTGGACCAATCTGATTCATCCCTTTCCTTCTAGAGTTTACATAAGTAAAGAACTCTTTGCTGTTTTTCTTTGCATCCTTTGCCAAAGATTTCTCGTAATCTGCTTTCTCTTACCTAACCTCCTTTGTAACTTGGTTACAGACCAGCTTATATCTATCATAGGCTTCTGTGTAATCTACCTTCTCTTACCTAACCTCCTTTGTAACTTGGTTACAGACCAGCTTATATCTATCATAGGCTTCTGTGTAATCTGCCTTCTCTTACCTAACCTCCTTTGTAACTTGGTTACAGACCAGCTTATATCTATCATAGGCTTCTGTGTCACATGTTAATTTATATGTATCCCATGCATTTTTCTTCTCTGCCATATGGCTCATTAGTTCATCTGACATACTTTTAGGCCTAAACCTTGAATAATATTTCTTAGTTGGTATGTAAAGCCTAGTAGCTTCCAAGATAAGTTCTTTGAATTTTTCCCATTTTGAATTCGCTGTTGGTAACATCATCAGTTTGTCCCACTGTATAGAATTTAAATTCTATACTGTCTCAGACCATCGTAGTCGCCTTTACGGAAGCAAAAACCCTTCCCTTTACACCTGATGGTAGTTACCTCTTTGAGTAAATCCCACTTCAGCACACTGTGATTACTGCCACCTAGTGGTTCCTTTGTGTCACTCTTTGGTTACAACTCACTGTATACTTTGTTTACAACTCACTGTATACGTTGGTGCCTCCATAGCTAGGTGGGCAGGAGCAGCAGTGTGTAGCACACGCTTCTTGATTAGACCAGGGTTCAAGCCCATGACCACCAAATACGGAGGATGCGGAAACGTCAGGGAATGATCATTGCATATCTCCGAAGCAATAAGGCCTAAGTTGCTAATGCTCCTAAAAACCAAATAACAACAACAACAATTGTATACGTTTGTATTCAGTGAGTTGTAAACAAAGCCTTTAACCTCTTGTTTCATATTTTAATAATTTTTATTTAGTAAACCCATTGAAATGACAGAGAAACATAAGCAAGTAGTGTTGGGATTATCACAAAAAATTGAAATAATCAATTTTCTAAGAAACTGTGAAAGTGCTACAAGTATAGCATCGGTTTATAGAATCGAAAGAACAATTGTAAATGATATAAAGCGTGATGCAGGCAAAATTAAAAACCATGTGTCGGAAATCGAAACCACTAATGGTAAGGTGTAGGTATATTGTTGTCATGCGGCACCAGGGGTTTCCCCCATCTCTGCGTTGCTTTCTTTGTGGGTGTACCAGTTTGCTGGGAATGCCAGAGGTTTAAGAGTGTGTGGGTATTGTACCTGTGTAATATCGTGTACCATTGTTCATCTGGTCATTTAGCCGCTGGACCCCAGCTGGAGCCCAACGTTGCCCCCACCTTTGCCCCGTGGAGGCACACCAGTAGACTAAGATTTACTCTGGCAGGTCCTGCCGCTTAATTTCCTAAGATTTCGGCGGCTAGGACCTAAAACCACTAATGGTAATGTCAAAAGTCGTAAAACAATGAAGTTTGCTAAAAATGAACAGTAGAATACTGCAGTGTTTCAGTGGCTTGTTCAAAAACGTAGCCAAGGAATTCCATTGTTGGGACCTATATTTTTTTTTTTTTTTTTTTTTTTTTTTATGAAAACCCCAAACACGAGAGGTATTAGAACCTATAGTACTTAGTACCATGCTTGGGGTTGAGATTGAGAAGAAAACTGAAGATATTTGTTGACATCAGACTTGAACTTCTGAAGTTCAAGAACTACAGAAGTTCTGTAGACTGTAATTTTCAGGAAATACGTATGAAGGAAGGTTGTTCCAAAAAATGGCAGTTGAATGAATAAACGAGGAAGATGAAAAGTTGGTTCTGTGAGTTTGAAGTTGGACAGTAAATGGATGTTGGCTGGTGGCGGCACATGTTCGGACTGTTTTGAAAGAGAGAGCAGGAATTATAGAAGCCAATTCAGAAGAACAGTGCCCATGGAAATAACTGTAGAAGAGGCATGCAGCAGAAACAGAACATCTATGAGACAGTGAGTGGAGAGACTCTGTTAGAGATGAATCATTAATTAACCTAACTGCCCGTTTCTGAACGGAATCAAGAAGCCTGAGAGAGGTTTTGGGGGCACCGCCCCAGATGTGGGAACAATATTCCATGGTAGTGCGGATTTGCAATGTGTACAGAGTGAACAGCTGTTTGGAAGAAAAGTAATGCCAAGAGCGAAAGAGAAAACCAAGTTTTTTAAATGAAGAGGAAGCAATATTTGTAATGGGCTTGTGAAAAGAGAGATTAGTAATCAGGGTAATCCCCAAAACAGATATATCATTTTGCCTAGAAATCGGAGTGTCACCAAAGATAAGCATAGGAGCAGAAGAATCCTTTTTTGCGAGATGTAAGACAAGACTGAGTTTTAGGATTGTCTTTGCCCCACTGGAGAATTACCTGGAGATCGGCATTTAAGGAATTGGTAGCGGATATTCGAGAAGTTTAAGCTGATTGAACAGGGCAAGATTTCTCAAAATGGAAAGTGGAATGCAGTGTGCTATAATCGGCAAAACTATGGATAGGATTTCCAGTCAATGGAAGGTCATTAATATACAAGAGGAAAAGAGTGGAGGAAAGAACTGAACCTTGGGGGATACCAACATTAGTGGAGAAGTTAGAAGACAGAGAGCCATCTACCATCACCCTCAGTGAGCAATCAGAGAGAAAACTGGATAACCAATTACAAAAAACAGTTGGCAAACCGTAAGATGGAAGGTTTTTTAGAAGACCTTTATGCCAGAAATGATCGAAAGGCTCTGAGATGTCAAGAGCAACTGCTTGTGTTTCACCGAACTTTTCCATTGAATTTGTCCATAAATGGGTAACATAAGTCAGGATATCACCAATGGATCGACAGTGATGGAATCCATACTGGCGATCGTTGATCAAATGGAAGGTTTCAAGGTAGTTTAAGAGTTGGCGGTTAAAAGTAATTGCAGTGGGACGATAATTGGATGGGAGGGATTTGTCACTCTTTTCAGGAAATGGCTGGATATAAGCAAATTTGCAAGCAGAAGGAAAAACACCTTTAGAATAAGAAAGTGAAAAAGGGTGACAAAGAACAGGAGTAAGTTCAGGAGCACAGGTTTTGAGAACAAGTGGAGAAATACCATCGGGACCTGGAGCTTTCTTAGCATCGAGATTCGTCAAAATTCTTCTGACATCCTTTTGACGGAAGACCACAGGAGGCATTGAATGGAGCGTTTTGGGAATGGTGGGAGGTGTTTTACAAGATCATTAATACATGAGTTGGAAGAAAAATTGGATGCTAGCAGGTCAGCTTTATCCTTGGCCTGTTCTTATTCTTAGCCTGTTCAAAATCTGATTTGGACTGATTAATAACTGCTTTACAATTGTTGAAAGCTTTGGTGTAGGCACAAAAAATGGAACTGAAGAATTGGAAATAAGCCAATTGCGATATGCAACATTCTTCTCCTGGACGGCCTTAGCACATTTATTGGAAAACCAAGGTTTAGATAAAGGACGAGATTTTAAAGTGGAGTGTTTCACTGACACGATCTGAGCAAAGTTGACATCAGAAGTTTTGAAACAGTAGTCCGACCAAGGAAATGAAGAAAAGAAATCTCACAGATCATCCCATTTTGCATTCTTGTAATGCCAAACAACACAAGGTTGGGAATAGCCATGAGATAGAGGCTGCATTGGAGAAGAGACAGTCACCAAGTTGTGATCTGAGGTGCCTAAAGGACCACTCACTTCGACCGTGTACTTAGAAGGGTTGTTTGTGAGAAAAAGATGAAGCCTGTTGGCTATATGATTAGGATCCGGTATTCTTGTAGGTAAATGAATAATCTGTGCAAGGTCATTAGTAATTGCAAAAGCCTCAGCATCTCGACCAGCTGGGTTGGTGTGACTAGAAAACGGAAGCCAGCTGGAGTTGTGAACATTAGAATCACCAAGGAAAATTTCCTCACTGTGAGTAAAGTTAGACTGGAGAAAGTCAAGTTGCAAAGAGAGGAAGTCGAGGAGCTCCAAGTGATTAGTGGAGTTGGAAGAATGGTAGAGACAACAGGTGAATTTGACAGAATGAGGGCGCCTCCATAGCCAGGTGGGCAGGAGCGGCAGTGCGTAGCACACACTTCTTGATTAGACCGGGGTTCGAGCCCATGACCACCAAATACGGAGGATGCGGAAAGGTCAGGGAATGACCACCGCATATCTCCGGAGCAATATGGCCTTAGTTGCTAATGCTCCTAAAAACCAAATAACAAACAAAAACATAACAAACAGACAGAATGAGGTAGAGAGATTTATAGCCAGAGAAGATCGAAGAGAGGGTATTCCTAATTACCAAGTCTCTGAACGGACATATGCACAAGTACCACCTTTGAGCCGAAATGAATCATACAGCGAATAATTTGGACAACTGAGATGAACAGTAGTGAATCAACCGATAACTGAGATTCTGTCAGAAAATGTATGTGGGGTTTGGCAGACTGCAAGTGGAAATGGACATCGTTGAGATTAAAATTGAGACCACGTATATTTGTGAAATGAACTAGGAAGTGTTTGGGAGATTTAGATCTTTTCACAGATAAGCTTACTCTATTAGTTTGACAAGTCATGGTGTATTCAGTAGTAAGAAAAAGTGTGGGGGGGGAAATGCTGTATGAAGTAATGAAATTTTTGGATATGGCGTACACATGGTAAGAATATACCGAGATCCCTGACATAACGTGGCGTCAACAATGCCCTCACATGCACACTACTCGGACTCCCTCCAGTCAATATCTGGCAGAGTAGTGAGAACAAGATTATACACTGTCTGATCCAGAAGCCTCCTAGAGAGTTACCAGCAGGTTCGATCCGGTGTACTAGCTAGTGGCCGGGCTGCAAACACCGTTTTAGAGCTGTACCCTTGAAATGTAAATAAGATTGGATCCTGCCATGATGTCCATCATAACCTCAAAAGTCATCAGTCATACAGCATGATGGAAGAAATGGGGAAGGGTTGATCGGAACTTAGCTCTGGAGACTAAACGTGGGTTCCACTACTTGAAGCTTCCAATGAGCAAAGTGGTGGTATTGCACCGGTTGATGAGAGTCATCTACGACCTAGTTTTGCCTGGTAACGCAGGGGGGTGGCATTCCTCCATGTGGTGTGGGTGCCACATCTCGACCCCTGCTTACGTTGGTTCACACTCACGAAGGTGCAAGCAGAGGATTTGGCTGTCACAGACAGTCCGGACTTCGCCGAAATTGGGTCCACTTGACTTGAGTGTCACCCGGATATCAGTTCCATCAGCGTTTTAGACTACCAGGTAGCAAGGACAGCTTGTCTGGCATATCTGAGAGAATGTCTGTGACAACCTGAAGGACCAGATAATCAATTAATAATCAAAGAAGCCATTGAAATCAATAAAAATCTAGGCGGAGATCCTTCATTCAAAGCTAGCATCGGAAGGAGCAGCGGTGCGTAGCACACGCTTCTTGATTAGACCGGGGTTCGAGCCCGTCACCACCAAATACGGAAGATGCGGAAAGGTCAGGAAATGACCACCGCATCTCCCGGAGCAATATGGCCTTAGTTGCTAATGCTCCTAAAAACCAAATAACAAACTAACAATCGGATGGTTGGATTTAAGTTTCGCCATTGTATTTGAAAATTGTCGGTCCAGGGTGTGAAGCCAAGTGCAGATAGAGCTGAAATTTCTGTTTATTGTGAAAAACTACAGAAGGAAATAGCGGATCGAAATTTGATTAAAGACCGAATATACAACTGCGATGAGACTGGCCTTAATTGGAAGGCGCGACCTCCAAAGACACTGGCTGCAATGACTGAACATATGGCACCGGGATATAAGATGCAAAAAGATCGCATAAGTGTTTTGCCAGTTAAATATTTCTCACAAAACAACACGTGGATAAGCCAAGATATATTTCATGATTGGTTTCATAAAATATTTGTATGATGTATAAGATCACATTTGGCATCAAAAGGATTACCACAATGTGCAATGCTACTGATGGACAATGCATGTACTCATCCCATACACGTGTGTGATTTAAAAACCGATGATGGCAAAATATTATTCCCAGGGGCTCTCATCTGGTGAGAATGGGTTTGGCACACTCAGGGTCCTGAGCTGGATATCATCATTCTTCTCTTTCTTGGTGATTCCTTTCTACTTCTGACACACTCTCTCTCTCTCTCTCTCTCTCTCTCTCTCTCTCTCTCTCTCTCTCTCTCTCTCTCTCTCTCTCTCTCTCTCTCTCTCTCTCTCTCACACACACACACACACACACA
Organism: Mastigoproctus giganteus; assembly: GCF_048544385.1. Classification (NCBI taxonomy): domain Eukaryota; kingdom Metazoa; phylum Arthropoda; class Arachnida; order Uropygi; family Thelyphonidae; genus Mastigoproctus; species Mastigoproctus giganteus. Next base: position 206,247,434 of record NC_143575.1, read on the forward strand.
CACACACACAGGGTAACTCAGGAATTTGTTTTGGCTGGTGCAGCATAAGCCTCAGGCTTCCTTGCACCCTATGGCTAATAATATTAATAATATCATGCCACTTTCTTCCAGCAAATATGACATCTCGCATTCAACCGATGGACCAAGGCGTGATTGAAAGTATGAAATGTTATTGTAAAATGTTCATTCAGAAACTTGTTTTAGCAAAAAATAAATTAGATGTGATAGAGTTTTGGAAAGGCTACACCATAAAAGATGCAGTTTTCAATGTCACTGATGCCTGGAATGATATTCCAGTTCAAACAATACAAAGAAGCTGGAATAAGTTGTGGCCAGAAATATATTCAACTGATACAGAAACCATTCCAAAAGAAACTGAAATTTTGCAGTTATGTTCGAATACTCCTGGTTTTAAAAATATTTCGATGGAGGCAGTAAATAATTGGCTGGATATGTACTAAATGGACATTGAATACGAAATTTTAGACAACAATGAAATTCTGCAAAGAGTGATGACAATTTCGGATGAGTCTGAAACTGAATAACAAGAAAAAGCTGCTGCTGCTGGAACAACAAACATAATTAGCTTTAATGACTTTAGAACAATGTTGTATGTATGTAATATTGTTTTCTTTTAAAATTTTTTATGACATTACTAGACTAATGTAAGTCAAAATATTAAAAATATGTATGTAGATATCTGTACTATGATTTTTTGATGACCCAGTAAAAAATAAATAATAATTAAAGTTTAATTAAATTTCATTAGGTTATGTATTATGTAATAAAATAAACAAGTTAGATGACCCAGTCTATTGTATGTATAATGTTTTTAATGTACATATTCTATTATCCATCTATTCGATTATCCATCATGGTCTCGGTCCCGTACCTAACAGACAATCGAAGTTCTACTCTATGGGTTTTTGATAACTTTTTTGTTTGGGGGTTTCATAAAAAAAAAATTTAAAAAAAAATAAAAAAAAAAGTACAGGTCAATGTTGAAAAAAAGTCGTGAGTTAGGGTTAAATTTGAAAGTCTGCAATTCTGCCCAAACACGATAGGAGGGAGTATATGACAAGAGCCTTGTCAATCAATTCGGCCCTAGAGAGATTGTGCAAGGCTTGTGGGGTAGAATTTTCTCAGCGTGGTCTGTGCTTGTTAACAGGAGAGTGCTTCTACAGAGATGGGATACGCTTAAATAGAACGGGTGCAAGAATATTCGCTGATGCTATCGAGGCAGTGTTAGGTGCATCAGAAAGCTGCTAGCTTGGGGGGGGGGATTCACAGACTAATAGACTAACAGTAGCAGCAAGCAGAGATGAAAGTAATTCTTACACTGCTTCTATTGGAATGAGCAGCAGCCTGCTCATTCCAATATTTGAATATTTGAATATCCCAGTAGTCCTTGAAATCTCCATCAGCAGTGCTGGAGATTTCAAGGACTACCGGGAGTCATCATGGAACAAGTAAATACATGGGTTGTGTTAGAATAACTAAAAGTAAGAACAGGATACTTGCATGTACACTAAGGCTAGGAATTTAGTAAATAGATTCGATGAATTTGAGGTGATGGTCAAGACATCAAATGCAGATATTGTTGGGATATCAGAGACATGTTGTCACACAGATATAAGGAATACAGAATTGGAATTTGGCGAATAAAATATGTATAGAAAGAATAGATAGGATAGGAAGGGAGGAGGGGTTATGCTTTTAGTGTTAGCATTAGTAGAGGCATATGATGCAAGAAAGCAAGCTTATACAGCATCAGTCAAAAAAAAAAAAAAAAAAAACCCTTCCCATTTCACTCATCCATTAACTCCAAATGTTTGTCTAGTTCTGCCTTGAATTTATCTAAGCTGTCAACTTCCAGAACAAAAATGGAAGTTTGTTCCAGAAATCAGCCACCCACTGGCTAAAGGCAAATTTAAGCACATCTGTTCTACAACTGTCTTTCCTCAATTTATGTCCCCTCAGGCAATTAATCTGGAGAAGAGAAAAAATCGCATCAGCAATGAGCTTGCTCAAACCATTCAAGGTCTTATACCCTTCAATCAGATCACCTCTCAGGTGCCTAGTCTCCAGACACTGTAATTAGCAAAACTTAAGCCTTTCTTCTTAAGACCAACCCTTTGTTCCATTCCCCAATCTTGTTGCCCATCCTACTTGTTCCAGCAGCTCTACAATTTTCCTAAAATGAGGCTACCAGACCTGTATGCAGTACTCAAGGTGTAGCCTGCCCATTGCCTTATGGATCTTGCAGCATGTCTGCACTGCAGAGAAAACTTCATATCTGACTGCCCAATTATCCCCAGTTCTTTTTCATTCTCCACTACCCTGAGTGTAGTACCACACAGTTGATACGTTACTCTGGGGTTTCTGCTACCCGTATGCAGTACTTGTCACGTGTCAATGTTTAACTTCAGTTGCCACCTCTTAGCCAATATCCTCAACTTTTGTTGATCCTGTTGCAGTAGTGTACTGCCATTAACAACCCTGCCACTTTTCATATCGTCTGCAAGCAAACTTGTATATTAAGCCTGATATATCTTCATCAGTATCATTAATAAATACAGAAAACAAAAATGGGCCCAATACTCAACCCTGAGGGACTCTACTAATAACATTGGTCCACGAAGAGCAGTGTCCACTCTGTCTTCTCCCACTGCTTTATCCATAGCAGCAATTTGCCCTTAATGCTTACTGCTCCAATTTGTACAGTAGTCTTCCATGTGCAACAGTATCAAAAGCTTTTCTAAAATTCAAGTATATGGTATCAAAATTATTTTTTGCATCCAGTTCCTCTGTGACCACATCATAATGTCCAATCAAATTGGTCAAACAAGACTTCCCCTTAACAAACCCAAGCTGTGTCTGAACTATAGCTACAGTGCTTTTTTAACCAGTGCCTCCATTAATTTTCCCAGAACAGAAGTTAAACTCACAGGTCTGTAATTACTCATATCAAACTTTTATCCCCTTTGTGAATTGGAGACACATTTTCACATCTCCAGTTCATGGTGACCTTCCACGGGTCTAAGGAAGTGCGCATAATTATATCTAAGGGTTTGCTTACTTCCTTTGCTGCCTCCTTTATATAATATAATTGAATAGATTCCATCCAGGTGCCTTTCTTATGTTCAACTTCAACAATTTCTCCTCCACTTCCCTACAGACTTCCTCATGTGTGAATGTAGATGCAAAATACTCATTCAGTTTGTCAGCTACCTCAGCAGGATCAACAGTCGAACCATCAGTGTCTAGTGGACCAATATGATTCATCCACTTCCCTCCAGATTTTACATAAGTAAAGATCTGTTTGCTGTTTTTCTTTGCATCTTTTGCCAAAGATTTCTCGTAATCTGCCTTCGCCTTCCTGACCTCCTTTGTGACTTCATTACTGACCAGCTTATATCTGCCATAGGTTTCTGTGTCACCTGATAATTTATATGCCTCCCATGCATTTTCCTTCTCTACAACGAGTCTCATTAGTTCATCTGACATTGATTTAGGCCTAAATCTTGAACAATATTTGATCTTGCAGTGCTTCTTTAACCAGTGCCTCCATTCATTTCCCCGGAACAGAGTTAAGAATTTTAAGAACCACATAAAATCTTAAGGAAGTGCATCCAGTTGACGTGGGTGGACAGTGCAATGGTGAGTCAGTTTGGTGTGACATTAGCACTGGGAAAGCAAAATTGAGAGGAGTCGGAGTGTGTTATATGCATAATGACTCTGATGAGTACAGTGAACAACTGTACAGAGAAATAGAGTGGCCAGTAAATCAGATTATCTTATAATGGGGATTTTAACTTCCCAGATATTGACTTGAACTTGTGCTTTGATCACTCACACACTAGCAAGACTTTTGTAGATTTATTGTATGATTGCTTTCTATAGCAGCATGTTTGAGAGGCAACTAGAGGAAGTAATACACTTGATCTGATTATCAGCAGTGATTCTTCATGCATTAAGAACCTGCAGATAAAGGAACCAGTAGCTAGTAGTGATCACAGTGTGCTGATGTGGGATTTACTCAAAGTTGTAACTACTATCAGGGGTAAAGAGAAAGGTTTTTGTAAAGGTGACTACAGTGGTCTCAGACAGAATTTTAATTCTATACAATGGGACAAACTGATGATATTACCAACAGCAAATTCTAAATGGGAAGAATTCAAGGAATTCAATCTTGGAAGCTACTAGGCTTTTAGTCCCAACTAAGAAATACTGTTCAGGGTTAAAGCCTAATTGGATGTCAAATGAACTAATGAGACTCTCGGTAGAGAAGAAAAATGCATGGGATACATATAAATTATCAGGTTACAAAGAAGACTGCTAAATACAAAGGGTACTAGGAAAGTTTTGCAATATGACGCAACAATGAATCACAGGAAGCTGCTTGTTGCTGCATGTTGAGACATGTTCATACGTGCATAGTAGCCGCCGCGCCAAGTCGGTGGGCTCAGTTATTCATTAGTAGTAAGAGTGTAAAGTGCTTGCGATGGCATCGTGGTCACGAAATGAGATAAGGACAGTTTTGCGGTATAATTTCGTGCGTGGTTTAACCATAGACCAGTGCTTAGAAGAAATGACTCTTGCACTAGATGATGATTGTCCACATCGTACAACGATATTCAGGTGGTATAGAGAATTCCAAAGGGGAAATTTCACTCTGGAGGATTCTGAGAGGCCGGGAAGGCCACGAACGTCAGTTACGGAGGAAAACGCTACTGCTGTGAGGAAAATGCTTGACGAAAACAGGCGAGTGACCTACCAACAGATAGAGGATACTTTGGGCCTAAATGCACCAGCAGTTCGTTCGATTCTGCAAGATCATTTGCACGTGAAGAAACTTTGTTCTCTCTGGGTGCCGCATCAACTGACTGAAGAGCAGATGACACGACGTGTGACTTGGTGCCGGGAGATGTTAAAAAAGTTTGATAAGGGACAATCTCTGTATGTGAACAACATCGTGACAGGTGACGAGACTTGGCTGTACTATTACAATCTGCCAACCAAGGCTCAAAACAAAGTTTGGGTCTTTGATGATGACGACACACCCGTAATTGTCAGAAAATCCCGATCTGTAAAGAAGAAAATGATAGCTGTATTTTTCAAATCGAGTGGAATTGTGGAACGTGTCGTTTTGGACACGCAGAAGACAGTCACAGCTAAGTGGTATACTGAACAATGCCTGCCTAAAGTCATTGGATCTATGAAGAACCTGCGGCCAAAGTCAAGAATGGACACCTGGTACCTCCATCACGATAATGCTCCAGCTCACCGCGCCAAAGCCTGCACCGAATATTTGACCACGACAGGACTGAAACTTCTCGAGCACCCTCCCTACAGTCCAGACCTTGCTCCCTGCGACTTTGCACTGTTCCCGCATGTGAAAATGAAGCTAAAAGGGAGGCGGTTTTCCAGTGATGAGGACCTTCTACGGGCTTGGGACGAGTGTGCTTTACTCCCTAGTGAAACTTGGCAGAACTGGTTTAAAGATTGGTTTCGGAGGATGGAGAGGTGTATTGAATGTAGAGGAAATTACTTTGAAAAAATTAAATAAACAAAGCTGTATTGCAAAACTTTCCTAGTACCCTTTGTATAAGCTAGTCTGTAATCAAATCAAAAAGGAGATTAGGCAAGCAAAGGCAGATTATGAGAAATCTGAGAGATCTTTGACAAAGGATGCAAAGAAAAACAGCAAAGACTTTACTCTAGAAGGAAGGGGATGAATCAGAGAGGTTCCCTTGATATTGATGGTTTGATTGTTGATCCTGATGAGGTAGCAGACAAACTGGATGAGTATTTTGCATCTACATTCACATATTAGGAAGTCTGTAGGGAAGTGAAGCCCAGAAGGCTATCAAACTCTAGCAGGGAGCTAAATAATTTTGTAATAACTGAGAGCAAAGTCTAGGAGAAATTGTTCAAGTTGAATATAAGAAAGGCACCTGGGGTGGGAGGAATCTATCCAGTTATATGAAAGGAGACAGTAAAGAAAGTAAGCAAAACCTTAGCCATAATTATGAGAGGATCCTTAGAGTTCGGGTAGTTCCCCATGGACTGAAGATGTGCAAATGTATCCCAAATTCACAAAGGGCAATCAAAGGGTGACATGAGTAAGTACAGACCTGCCACTTTAACCTCTGTTACAAGGAAAATAATGGAGTCAAAGAAGCACTCATCTAGACAAGACTACAGTTATAGTTCAGACTCAGAATGGGTTTGTTAAGGGCAAGTCATGTCTGACCAATTTGATTGGATGCTATGATGTGGCCACAAAGGAACTGGATCCAAAAAATAATTTTGGTAGCATATACTTGGATTTTAGGAAAGCTTTTGATACTGTTGAACATTGAAGACTATTGTACAAATTGGAGCAGCATAGCATTAAAGGCAAGTTGCTGCTATGGATAAAGGAATGGTTGAGTGGGAGGAGATAGAAGACAGTGGTAATCAATGGACACTGCTCTTCGTGGACCATTGTTATTAGTGGGGTCCCCCAGGGTTCATTGTTAGGCCCACCTTTGTTTTCTGAATTTATCAATGATATTGATGACGGTATATCAGGATTAATATCCAAGTTTTTCAGACGATACGAAGGTTGGCAGGGTTGTTAATGCCAATAATGATAGTACACTACTGCAATAGGATCTAGAAAAAAATTGAGCAGATGGGCTTGAGTGGTGACAACTTGAAGTTTAATATTGAAAAATGTAAAGTACTGCATATGGGTAGCAGTAACCCTAGAGTAACATACCAACTGTGTGGTACTACACTCAGGGTAGTGGGGAATGAAAATGACTTGGGGGTAATTGTGCAGTCAGATATGAAGTTTTCTGAGCAGTGCAGACACGCTGCAAGGGTAGCTCATTGTGTCCTGTCAATGATATACAGGAATTTTACCAGCAGGGACAAGGAGTTTATCCCCTTGTATAAGTCAGTGGTCAGGTCACACCTTGAGTACTGCATACAGTTCTGGAGGTCTCATTTTAGGAAGGATGTAAAGCTGCTAGAAAGAGTACAGAGAAGGGAAACAAGAATGGTGAATGGAACAAGGGTTGCTTTTACCAAGAAAGGCTTAAATTGTGTAAATTGCAGCAAATGAAGAGTAGGGGCCGATGTGATGATATAATCGAGGAGGTGTAGTAGTAGTAGTAGCAGTGGCATTTGATGCAAGAAAGCAAGTGTATGAGCTTATGCAGCATCAGCCAAAAAAAAAAAAAAAAAAAAATCACACCATTCCCTCCAAATGCCTGTCCAGTTCCTCCTTAAATTTATTCAACCTATCAACTTCCACAACGACAGATGGAAGTTTGTTCCAGCAATTAACCACCTGCTGGCTAAAGGCAAATTTCCGCACATCTAATCTACATCTGTCTTTTCTTAATTTGAATTTATGCCCCCTTAGGTTCTTAATCTGAACAAGTGGAAGGATCCCATCAGAATTCAGCGTGCTCAACCCATTCAAGGCCTTATACACCTCAATCAGATCACCGCGCAGGTGCCTAGTCTCCAGCCACTGCAATTTGCAGAACTTAAGCCTCTCTTGGTAAGAGGATCCCTTCATTCCCCTCACCAATCTTGTTGCCCTTCTCTGTACATGCTCAAGCAAATCTATATCCTTCCTAAAATGAGGCCTCCAGACCTGTACGCAGTACTCAAGGCACGGCCTAACCATTGCCTTATACAGAGGGACAATCACCTCCTTTTCCCTGCTAGCAAAATTCCTATATATCATTGACAAAACCCCATGACCTGCCCTGGCAGCCTGTCTGCATTGCTCAGAAAACTTCATATCTGACTGCACAATTACTCCCAGGTCTTTTTCATTTTCTACCACCTTAAGTCTAGTACCACACAGTTGGTACGTTTCTCTGGGGTTACTTCTACCCATATGCAGTACTTTGCATTTGTCAAGATTAAACTTCAGTTGCCACTTCTTAGCCCATCTGCCCAAATTATCTAGATCCTGTTGCAGTAGCACACTGCCATTACTGTCATTAACAACCCTGCCAACCTTTGTATCATTTGCAAACTTCGACATTAAGCCTTAATCTGAACAAGTGGAAGGATCCCATCAGAATTCAGCGTGCTCAACCCATTCAAGGCCTTATACACCTCAATCAGATCACCGCGCAGGTGCCTAGTCTCCAGCCACTGCAATTTGCAGAACTTAAGCCTCTCTTGGTAAGAGGATCCCTTCATTCCCCTCACCAATCTTGTTGCCCTTCTCTGTACATGCTCAAGCAAATCTATATCCTTCCTAAAATGAGGCCTCCAGACCTGTACGCAGTACTCAAGGCACGGCCTAACCATTGCCTTATACAGAGGGACAATCACCTCCTTTTCCCTGCTAGCAAAATTCCTATATATCATTGACAAAACCCCATGACCTGCCCTGGCAGCCTGTCTGCATTGCTCAGAAAACTTCATATCTGACTGCACAATTACTCCCAGGTCTTTTTCATTTTCTACCACCTTAAGTCTAGTACCACACAGTTGGTACGTTTCTCTGGGGTTACTTCTACCCATATGCAGTACTTTGCATTTGTCAAGATTAAACTTCAGTTGCCACTTCTTAGCCCATCTGCCCAAATTATCTAGATCCTGTTGCAGTAGCACACTGCCATTACTGTCATTAACAACCCTGCCAACCTTTGTATCATTTGCAAACTTCGACATTAAGCCTTAATCTGAACAAGTGGAAGGATCCCATCAGAATTCAGCGTGCTCAACCCATTCAAGGCCTTATACACCTCAATCAGATCACCGCGCAGGTGCCTAGTCTCCAGCCACTGCAATTTGCAGAACTTAAGCCTCTCTTGGTAAGAGGATCCCTTCATTCCCCTCACCAATCTTGTTGCCCTTCTCTGTACATGCTCAAGCAAATCTATATCCTTCCTAAAATGAGGCCTCCAGACCTGTACGCAGTACTCAAGGCACGGCCTAACCATTGCCTTATACAGAGGGACAATCACCTCCTTTTCCCTGCTAGCAAAATTCCTATATATCATTGACAAAACCCCATGACCTGCCCTGGCAGCCTGTCTGCATTGCTCAGAAAACTTCATATCTGACTGCACAATTACTCCCAGGTCTTTTTCATTTTCTACCACCTTAAGTCTAGTACCACACAGTTGGTACGTTTCTCTGGGGTTACTTCTACCCATATGCAGTACTTTGCATTTGTCAAGATTAAACTTCAGTTGCCACTTCTTAGCCCATCTGCCCAAATTATCTAGATCCTGTTGCAGTAGCACACTGCCATTACTGTCATTAACAACCCTGCCAACCTTTGTATCATTTGCAAACTTCGACATTAAGCCTGATATACCTTCATCAATATCATTGATAAATATACAAAACAACAGTGGACCTAACACCGAACCCTGTGGGACTCCACTAATAACATTAGTCCAAGAAGAGCAGCACCCATTGATTACCACCCTCTGTCTTCTCCCACTTAACCATCCTTTTATCCATTGTAGCAACTTACCCTTAATACCATTCTGCTCCAATTTGTACAATAGTCTTCCATGCGCAACAGTGTCAAAAGCTTTCCTGAAATCCAAATATATGATATCAAAATTATTTTTTGCATCCAGTTCCTTTGTAACCACATCATAATATCCTATCAAATTTGTCAGAGAAGACTTTCCCTTAACAAACCCATGCTGTGTCTGAATTATTGCTGCAGTCTTGTCTAGATGATCCTGCAATGCATCTTTAACCAGTGACTCCATTATTTTACCCGGAATAGAAGTTAAACTAACTGGTCTGTAATTACTCGTGTCACCCTTCGATCCCCCTTTGTGAATTGGGGATACATTTGCACATCTCCAGTCTGTGGAAACCTCCCCTGAGTCCAAGGACGCTCTCATAATTATGGCTAAGGGTTTGCTTAGTTGCTTTGCCACCTCCTTTAATATAACTTTCAGTTATTACAAAATCATTAAGTATCCTGCTACAATTTGATAACCTTCTGCCATTTTCAAACCTTAATAATTCCTCATGTGTAAAAGGCCTTGAATGGTTAGAGAAAGCTCAGTGCTGATGGGATTCTTTCTTTTGCTCAGTTTTCTCACTTGAGGTATTATAAATTCAAATTGAGGAAAATCAATTGTAGTATGGGTGTGTGAAAATTTTCCTTTAGCCAGTAGTGGTTGATTGTTGGAACAAACTTCCATCTGTCGTAGTAGAGGTCGACAACTTAAATAAGTTCGAGGCCTCCAGACATGTATTTGCAGTGAATAGATGGGTGAAATGGGAAGGGTTTTTTTGAGCTGGTGCTATATAAGCTTGCTTTCTTACATCATATGCCACTACTAATGTTAATAATGTTAGGTTGGTTTATTTTCTCCTCTCCATCCACATAAAAGATCTTTTCATGAAACAGTAGTTCATTGAAGACATTATTTGTCATTATGGCCTACAACCCACGTGCACATTTCAGCATATCTGTCTGATCAGCTTCTGAATCATACCTTGTGGAATATTAGTTTCAGAAGTCATACGCCTAATTGTATTCTACCACCTGCTAAACTTTAACCATGTTTACTGTTTGGTTCTGATGTGCTGGGATAACCAGAATGAGGTTTGTCAGTAACTAAACCTGTTTCTTTAAATATTTTCAAAAGTTTTGCCATTGCAGATTGAAATTTTTTTCTAAATGATTTTTATTAAACTCTCTCTCTCTCACACACAGAACAGAATAATTTCTGTGTTCATGAAAGCTTAACTTTGAAAGAGCAAATTAAAAACGGTTGATTTATTACATATGGTCAATACAGAACAAAAAGAAGGGGGAAACAAAAAATTTTTTAAAATAAAATTTGGTTAAATTGATTCCAACAAAAATTAAAATTATCTTATAAATATTGTGTTTTTATGATGCTTTGTGAAAATTTTTGTATTACAGTGTGAATTTAATTACAGTAGGTCCTCAATTTAACGGACAAAAAATTTATGTCCTAAAGGAAAAATTTAGAACCTTTTTATATCTGATAGTGTCGCACATCTGTCTGATGTGCGACGCTGTCAGACAGATGTGCTGAAAATTCTTTCTAATGAAATAATGACTGTTTTACTGCTAGATAATGCGCCTGCTCACCCTAATGCTGAGAGGTTAGTTAGCAGGGATGGGAGAATTAAATGTGTTTTTCTGCCTCCTATCACTACTTCACTGATACAGCCGATGGATCAGGGTGTAATCGTTGCATGTAAGAGGTTGTATAAGAAGTTTTTGAAAGAGGTGATGGTTGTTTTAGAAGATGCAGAAGATAGAAGAGGCACCAGGACACTGCAAAATTTACATGCATATACAGCATCAGATCTGCTATCTTCAACTTAGCAGCTGTGTGGAAAGATATGAAGAATACTATACTACCTTGCCCAGTGCTTGGAAGAAGTTCCTCTAGCTCAGAGGTTGGCAACCTGTGGCTTGCGAGCCACATGCGGCTCTTTGAACATGTAACTGAGGCTCTTTAACTTTTAGCCCACATGAAGCACAATTTGAAATGGAGTTAGAGGACTTAAAAATCAAGGACATGTGGAGTGTAAGACTAAAATGCCTTAAAACTGAAATTGAGTATTTGGAGAGGCAAAAGGCTGCCCCTGCAATTCTACACAAATGGATGGTGATAGATGAGTTGAAAAAGCAAGACCAAATTGTGTTTGATACGTGGAGTAGCTTACCAAACACCTATATACATTTGAAAATATTTGCATTTGGACTTCTTTCTGTTTTTGGTTCAATGATTTTCTGTGGGCAAATATTTTCGAACATGAACTATATTAAAAGTAAATCAAGAAACCATCTGAAAAATACGAGTCTCTCAGCATGTTTAAAGATGAAAATTACCGCATACTCTCCTGAATTTTAGAGACTTACTCAAGAAGTTCAGCAGCAAAAGTCACATTAATTTGTACCTGATTGGATGTTTGTTACATTTTTCAGTATTAATAAATAATATTTCAAAATGTTTTTTTTTTTTTTTTTTTTAAATAAAATACTTTCCCACTTTATTCCATTTCTTAAAAAAAACTCCCCCCCCCCCAACTTGAGCTGAGGTGCGGCTCTTCGGATTCTTTTTTTTTTTTTTTTAAATTAGATCAAAAATGGCTCTTCACTCAAAAAGGTTGCCGACCCTTGCTCTAGCTGTTCATTTGAATAAAAATGGAATAAATGTATGTAGTACACGAATTTACAATGTCCTTACTAGATTCAAAGGCATTGTATTTTTACAGAGTATAGCAAATGCTTAGTATTCGTCATTAAACATGGTATCAGGGGTCTTTAATTTAAGTTTAATAATGTCTATTCAACTAGGCATACCTTTTGCTATAATTTGTGAGCTGCTTTTCAGTTGAAAACTAATTCTTTAATTGTGAGATAGTGACCCCTTTTTATAATGTTGAAAAAATTAATATTGAATATCAAAGGCAACTTAATTTGAAAATAACACATAGTTAATGACTTCAGAGTATGAGGCTATACCTTGTAGAGATGACAGAAGACATTTTTATGCCTTTTAGCATTTGAAGAAAATATTATCAATGAAATCACTTGCCCCATTATTCTACTTGAAATATAAATTGTCTATCCCTCCCTCCCCCTTTTTTTTTACTGAATTAGAAAAAAATCAATAGGCACTAGTTTATATTTAATATGTTGATGAGTGCTACTTGTATGACATGAAATCATGCTAATATAATATCCACTTGCAGGACTTCTAAATGATGGCCAGTGGCACAGAACTATGCTGAATCTTATGAAAGACAGAATAGAATTGCAAGTTGATGGCAAGCCAAGTATCACTATCAGAAAATTTTCCATGCAGACAGGTGATGAATACCTAATAGGAGGTTTGTATTATGTTTGAATCCTTAAGAAAATAATATCTGTTATTAATTGTAATTATGGTTAGTTATCTTTATTTTAACTAGTTGCAGAGAAAGCATCTAAAAATTCTAAATCTTTTTGGCAGTTTGCTTTTCAGTTTTGTTAGATCTGTAGATAAAGTATTACTGTTAGACTTTTCGTCTAATTCAAGCTTTGGAATACCTACTCTGTGTTTTTGGTCTACGGATGGCATATATCCTAAAATCCATTTCTGTTTATGAAGGAAGCACAACTTTCAAAAATTTCCTTTCACAATGTGATGGACATTAACTCTTTTTACCATGTTTTTTTTTTTTTTTTTTTAAGTAAATAAAATTTACCTTAATTGAAATATGACCTTTTTATAATGAGATTAATGATACTCACATTCCATAACAGTTTAAGGTTAACTAAGAGTTATTCACAGTCTAGAAACATTTATTTTAGCCAACTTACAGGAGGAGGGAAACACATAGGTTGTCTATCTACTTTTCTTTTATTATTAATTATTAATTATTTTTTATTATTATATATATATTTTTTTGGCTTCCTTGCACCATATGGCCATTACTAATGTTAATACTAACAGGCTTTTGGCTACAAAATATTGCATATTTCTTTTTTATATGAGTATTGTGTGTGTTATAAATACAAAAAGTATATTATAAACTATGTTTACATTCTACAGTGTGTTCAAAAAGAAATGTATAGAATGAACTTATGATATAGAATAAGCCATTAAGACAGCATGAGTTGGTTTTATGCATTATATCTTATAATAAATAATGAATTAATTAATAATAAAATAAAGGAAAAGTAAGATGATGAGGCCAATTATTGATAATAGGATACATTCAGGACCAGCTTTAGGGTAAGGCTGAATAGGGACTGGCATATGAGGTTCCAAGGGGCTGGCACCACCCTGGCCTAGTGGGGGCCAAGGTTTAAGGGCCACCAGTGCCCCCTAAACCTTGGTGCAAATTGGTAAAATTAACCATTCTAAAGAATTGAAAATATTTGCATCAACGGGAGGGGGTGCCATCAGGCAATGTGGCTTAGGGACACCATATGTCTTGAGCCATCCTTGGATACATTGAATGGTACATTGACGAGGGCTGGCACCGTTCAATACATCCAATCAATAATTAGCAAAAGCTATCTGTTTCTACAGATATCTGTAGTTGGATGTATTGAATGGCACTAGACCTCATCAATATACCATTTAGTGTATCCTATTATCAATAGTTGGGCTCATCATGATGATTTATTTATTTATAGGGTATAACTCATAAAGCCAACTCAGGCTATCTTAGCCTTATGAGTTCTTTTGGCTTTATGACTCACTTTGAATACTTCTGTTCTGAATACTTTTATTATTAATCCTTTTATAATAAAAGGATTAATATTTCCTGATTCTGTATCCTTAACTAACAGTATACCAAATTGTCACTCATTTATCACTCATCAGCAGATTGTGCACTCTAACAACAAGTGATGGATGTTGCCAATCTTCCACAGAGTGGGTCATCTTCCAAGCTCTCTCCCTTGTTTAAATTCTGCTGCCCACTTCTTAACCATGCAATAGGGAGTTGCATTTTCCCCAAGGTTTTAACCATATCCTCATGAATTGCCTTTGTTGTTAGTCCCTTTTCCCCAAAAATTGGATGACTGCGTGGTGACTGATTTTTCCATCTTTCTTCGTTCACACAAGCCTTGTTGACTTTAGGAACTGTAATTAAAAAAAGAAATTGCAGCCACTCCCCCACTTACGTAAGGGTTGCATTCCACGAAACTCTGCAAAAGTCAGACTTTCCTTAAATGCTCATGCGGCACTCGCAAATTTGATTGAAGCAAAAAAGGAATGTTCGACAAACGTGTAAATAGAATTATTTATTCAATTTTTTTATCTCATGCACAAGAAAAATTACAAAAGTGTACAAAATTACAAAAATTTCAAAATTATAAAATTACAAAAAGAGAGAGGAGACAGCCATAACATCAGCAAGTTTTACCTTTTGAGCATCGTTGCCAGAATTAACTTTCCAGCTGATAGGCACACCACTGTGGAAGTTGTGAGGGGGTGTGGAAATTAAGAAGGGGCTTTTTCCAACACATCACAATATTTCTTTGCTGCTGCAGAATCAGCACTGGCGACTTCGCCGCATACTTTAATGTTTTGGAAACCAGTGCAATGCTTGAACCTATTAAACCACCCAAACTTGGCTTGGGGTTCACCCTACTTATCTTTAATATCTTCATAAATACTTTTGCTTTTGCTTGAATGGCCATTAGACTCAGGGGACTTGCTTCTGAATCTGATTTTCCATCCATATTATTAATAGCTTTTCCATCTTTGATATAGCACCTGAACGCTGTTTTGTGATCACTGTTGATCTTAAATGCATTGATCCTTTAACATGTTCTTTTATATGCGCACTGTCCCTTAAAATAGTGTTCACTGTTGACGTAGCGAGACCTAATTCCATGCAATAGATGACAAACTTTGTCCTTCATAATTCTTAATTAATCATCTTCATTTCTAAATCAATTTTGTTTCATATCCTAGCACTGCCAGCACTTGCACATCCTGTTGATCCCTCTTCCTTCACTATTGTAATAAATAAATAAATAGGAATGAAGAGAAGATTCTGAAAATTTATTTGTTTTTTATATGATTGAAGATTTCAGTGAAGGGGAACTCATTTCACCATAATACTGCAACGTAAAAACCCACAGAATTCCTGTTATCGGTATTATCACAAATGCAATAAGATCGAGTTTACTACCCACTTATAATAGATTGCACTAACAGAAAAGCCGAATATTATTAACCGGAAAGTGCAAATTGTTTTTATTGTTTTATGATAGTGATCTCCAGAAATGTGTTTTAGAAAAAATATCACAAAGGCATTCAAAATTGATTCTTATAACGGAACATATGATATGAATGAAAGTGTAATGCAATTTCCATTATAAAAATGACCTTTTAGAGAGATAAATAGCTATCGTTTAGAGAGTTATATAGCAAAAATTTCAACTTCCAAGGTCTTGGAACATATTACCAAAAAAAAAAAAAAAGTGTTATTGGGCTCACATTGTGATATTTTCACAATACCTCCATTTATTCCTATGGGATGCAAAATACGTTTCCACGTTTTTTTTAAGTTTGCACTGGTTGGCAAAAACTTATGTAAGGTTAAATTTCCATAAGTCGAGTATTACATAAGCTGGGGAATGGCTGTATTGAAACTGCACGAAACGTGGTGTGTTACTATTTGAAGTGATATACATTAAGTACAGAAATTTTTAAACGCTACCACTAGTCTTTCAGACTCAGGCCACAAACTTTTCATTGCCCCTCATACCAGTTGAATGATACTACTGAAGATAGCGAAGAATGATAAAAAGCTAGGGGTAATTGTACAATCTGACATGAATTTCTCTGAACCATGCAGACAAGTTGCTAGAGCAATTTGTGGAGTTTCGTCAGTGGCGTACAAGAATTGTGCAAACAGGGAGAAAGAGGCAATGTCCTGTTGGGTATGTGACAGTAGTTAGGCTTCATCCTGAGTGCTGCATACAAATTTAGAAGCCTCATTTTAAGAAAATTCTAGAGAAAAAGAAACTAAACATCTGAGAAAAGAAACTAGGCATCTGTGAGGAGATCTGATTGAAACTAAGGCTTTTGAATGGGGATGCTAGTGCTATTATTTATTCTCTCTCTCTCTCTCTCTCTCTCTCTCTCTCTCTCTCTCTCTCTCTCTCTCTCTCTCTCTCTCTCTCTCTCAAAATACAGTTGTGGACAGATGTTTAAAAAATTCTCTTAGTCAGAGAGTAATTGTTTGTTGAAATAATCTTTGGCATTGCAAATTATTAAAAAGGATGAACATTGTGGTAAGTTTTTTTTTTTTTTTTTTTTTTTAATGGCTGATACTGTGTATCCTTGCATCATTTTGCCACTACTAATACTAACATTTGTTCTGGTTCTAAAGTATAGCAAATGAGGATATCAAAATGCATGATAAGACGGTTGGCATATCTTATAAAGCTTAAGAAAGAATAATGGGATAGTTGCAGTTTACCATGTGAATTTACAAGGGGCTTAGAGGGGAACAGGTATCCTGTGTGTTATCAGACACTCAGCCTAAAACACTGATGGATCCAATATCTCTCTATTACAGAAGATTTAGGAGAAGTCCGGTTGGCCTGCCTCCCTAAAATCCACTCATGCACACCTTCTCGATGGTAAGCCCTGTTACGTCACTTAGGTGGCAACGAACATGTAGAGTGGTTCTCTTCAAGACGCCTGGTCAGCGTGAAGAGGAAAAGACCAAATCCTCCAGCATATGACAGCCCGACGACACAAATGGCCCTCAGTCCCCAGCAGCTTTCACTCTCCCTCTTACGGCAGCGAGAGGATCAGTGGAAGCAGAGGGTGCTAAGAATCTCTGGGTACGACCAGGCTGCCATGCACGGAAACTGAACCTGGCCTGTTATAACGTAAGATCACTCATCGGTGAAGACAGGATATTAGAGCTGGAAAAGGAATTAGAAAATGTTAATTGGAATATCATTGGTTTAGCTGAAACAAGAAGAAGAAATGAATCACTTATAAGTTTATCAAGTGGAAATCTGCTGTACACCAATGGAAACAGTGAAAGGAGTGAAGGTGGAGTTGGGTTTCTGGTCCATAAAGATTTTAAAAACAACATTTTGGAATTCAAAAGTACATCACCAAGGGTGTCAAGACTAATACTCAAGATTTCTAAGAGGTACAAGCTGAAAATTATAATGATTTATGCACCAACATCGAGCCATGATGAAGAGGTTGAAGAAATATACACCGAAATTGAGAGTCTTCTAGATGAGCAGAAAACCCACTACACTATTATTATGGGAGACTTCAATGCTAAGGTTGGAAAAAGACAAAACAGCGCAGAAAGAGGAACTATAGGAAATTTTGGAATTGGTGAAAGAAATGAAAGAGGTGAAAGGCTTGTGGAATTTGCAGAATCACAAGGACTGTCAGTAATGAACACTTTTTTCAAGAAAAGGGTGAACAGAAAGTGGACATGGAAGAGTCCAAATGGATTAACTACTAATGAAATCGACTTCATCCTCACTAACAGAAGATATATTGGGAATGATGTTACCGTCCTGAATAAGGTAAATGTTGGAAGTGATCACAGAATGGTAAGATGTTCACTTGATATAGATGTAGGAAAGGAAAGGAAAAAACTGACTCGAGTAAATAATACAAAGGTCTTTGAGATAACAGAAGAGGAGAAAAAGCAGTATGTACTGGAACTTAAGAACAAGTTTGAGCTTCTGCAGACTGCTCAGGACCAAGATATCGACGAGGAATATTACAACTTTTTGAAAGTGATAAAGCCCAAGAAACCTATAGGGAAAAAGAAATCCAAAGAAGAAAAAATTAGTCAAGAAACACTTGTCATGATGAACCGAAGACGACAAATGAAAAGCAAGAAAAACACTGACAGGGAGAAAATTGAGTATACTGAGTTATGCAAAGCCATTAGAAAGAGACTCAGAGAGGACATAAGAAGATTTAACACAAGAAAAGTAGAACAAGCATTAAGGGAAAACAAAGGATTTAAATCAGCAGCCATGAGCAGTAATACAGAAAGACAAATGATACTGAAACTGAAGAATAGCGAGGTTTTACTTATAAACAACAGAGAGGACATAATTCAAATAGCAGAAGACTACTACAGAGAATTATACAAGGAGCAGGGGAATGATGCCAGCAGTGGGGAAGATGGATTGCAAAGTAGCAACACATACGACATACCCGATATTCTTCCTGATGAGGTAGAACATGCTTGAAGAAAATGAAGAATCAGAAAGCCCCGGGGGAAGATGAAGTTACTGTAGAGTTGTTAAAATTGGGAGGAAGAGACATAACACAAAAACTGGCAAGGCTCTTCACAAAGTGCATTAGAAAAGGTGTGACACCTAAGCAGTGGAATAATGCAATCATAGTTTTGCTGCATAAGAAAGGAGATAAATCAGAAATTGGAAATTATAGACCAATTAGCTTGTTATCCCACATCTACAAGTTGTTCACAAGGGTCATTACTAACAGATTAGAAAGAATACTTGATGAGAATCAACCGAAAGAGCAAGCTGGCTTTAGGACAGGATTCTCAACTAGGGATCGCCTTCACGTAATATCACAGCTAATGGAGAAAGCAAACGAATATAAAACACCATTATGCCTGGCATTTGTGGATTATGAAAAGGCATTTGACTCCATACAGCATAAGGCAATGTTTCGGGCACTTGAAAGACAAGGCATTGATACCCCATATATTATGATTTTGAAGAAAATATATGAGTGTGCTACCTCCTTTATTAGACTAGACAAAGACAGTAGGAAATTTAAAATTGAGAAAGGAGTTCGACAAGGAGACACAATATCTCCGAAGCTGTTTACTGCTGCCCTTGAGGAAGCTTTCAGAAGATTAGACTGGTCGCAGAAAGGAGTCAATGTGAACGGAGAGTACCTAAACCATTTACAATTTGCAGATGACATTGTGGTCATAAGCCACGATCCCAAAGAATTAGAGGAAAATCTTAATCAGTTATGCACAGTTAGTAAGGATTTTGGACTAAAGATGAATATGGCTAAAACAAAAGTAATGATGAACAAGTATGCCACTGAAAGGGAAATAATGATTGAAGGAGCAGTAATTGAAAAGGTGGAGTCATATACTTATCTGGGACAAGTTATTAGCTGTAATAATGATAAATGGCTGGAAGTCAAGAGAAGAATAAATTTTGGATGGATAGCATTCAGGAAATATAGTCACATACTGAAGAGCAATATCCCAGTTTGTCTGAAACGTAAAATAATGAACCAATGTATACTCCCCACCATGAGTTATGGAAGTGAAACTTGGGCACTCACCAAAAGAATAGAAGAGAAGATGAGAATTACACAGCGAAGAATGGAACGAATCATATTGGGAATCAGACTGTTAGATAAGAAGAGAAACACATGGATTAGGCAGCAAACTCAAGTAAAGGACATTCTTATCAAAACTAAAGAACTAAAATGATCTTGGGCAGGACACATAGCTCGAAGACATGATGCCAGATGGACTAAGAAAATAACAGAATGGTATCCAAGAGGAGCTAGAAGAAAACCTGGAAGACAAAGGCGGAGATGGATAGATGAAATTCACGAGTTTGTGGGTAGTAAATGGATGGCCAGTGCTCAAAACAGAAGGAACTGGAAAGTTGCTGGAGAGGCCTTCATCCTGCAGTGGATTGAAAATGGCTGATGATGATGATGTGCATTTACAAATTAGAACTATAAGCAGATATAGTAGTTATAGTAGTATTAACTACTGCAGATCAACTAAAAAGTGAAAGCTGAATATGAGAAATCACTGGTGAAAACAGCTAAGAACAGAGAACAAGGAATTCTTTTGTGGTAATGCAAAAAAGAAGAAAAAGAAAAAAACCCAGGAAAGAAAGATTGAAACTTTGCTTTCATTTTTACAATTGAAACCACATTTGAACCAGGGGAAAACTGAGAATGAGAGTCAGAGCTTCTATATGATAAATCATACGATGTAGTCTAAGAAGCAACAATTAAAAAAAAAAAATGCTGAACCCAATAGTAGGTAACACTGGTGGTGTGAATGGGATGCATTCTTGCTTATATTCCAGCACGACTAAGTCAGAGGAGCAGAGGAGATTACACTTAATTATTTTGACAATGAATAGAATTATGCAGGCTTGAATTATGGTCCATTCAAATAGTCATGTATTACTGCATTTTTTGTGCTTTACCATATAGTTAAAGTTGCCAATGCATCAAAATGTGAAATAACCAACCAGCATTTGGCTATGTTGGGTGGGCCTCATACCATTAGGAATGCTACTGAGATTATCACTATACACTGGGTGATTGCTTTGTAATAAGGAAGTACATACATTCTTTTTATACTCTGAACATAGCCACATTAATTGGAGGAGTTTACAGGCTAGGTCATTTTGACAATAAATACAATTATTAGCCATATTTAACAGACATGTATGCTTTAATCATGGTCAACTCAAATGCATGTTCTTCTGTACTCCTGTGTTGACCACTTTGCTACATCAGGCCTATAAAAATATTCTGTTTGTATGCTATCCCAGCCATGCAAGTCAGAGAAATTTATAACTAATAATATTGATAAGAATATAACCATTAGCCATATTTAGTAATCAATATGGCTTTGAACCATGGTTCAAAGAATAGGTTCATATTCACCAATGTTACAAATACAGTAAACCTTTGATTTAATGGACCCCGATATAACGGATTTTGGATTTAACAGACAAGACGAATAATAATACAGTAATGTACATATTAATCTCAACCATATTTTTTTTAGGTTATACAAAACTTGTGTTATTATTAATTAAAAATTAGTAATAATCACTTATTTCCATTATTGTTTTGATAATTACCTACTTTTATTTTTATAATCAAATTAAGGAAATTGTTTTTTATTCTTTCTGAAAACGTGTTCAAATAGCTGTTTTCCCAGGTTACAGATAAGAGCAGGCAGTGACTTGCGAGCTGAACATAACTTGAGACACTAAACTGCAGATCTACCGACTCGCTTTGTTTCGGTCTCAGTCTGCTTCAAGCTGTCGTGCAGTCAGGTTGTACACAGAGTGTTTCTGTGATTTCTGAATTGTGACCTTATTTATTAAATAATTTTGCTATCCTTGCAATTTAAAATGGCATCAAGTGATAAAGGAATTAAAAGAAAGCGTGTGAACTTAAATGTGGCACAGAAATTAGAACAAGGTGTCTCAGTAGCACGTGTTTGTGAAATTTATGCCGTAAAAAAAAAAAAAACTGTTTCTGATATCCGTAAATCAAAGGCCAAATTGAAATATTTTTCTTTAAAATATAGTGTTGATAGCTCTAAATGTGGTTCTACAGAGGGGAGTAGAAAACACATGAAAGTTGGTCAAGATAAAAACTTAGAAGAAGCTGTATATAAGTGGTATGTTCAACAGAGATCTAGTGGTGTTAATGTACGATGTTTTGAGTTGAAATCTGCATGTGAAACTCTTGGAAAACACATGGGACTTAATGTTAAGGCAAGTAATGGGTGACTGTGGCATTTTAGAAAAAGGCATGGCATTGTGAACAAGAAAACCTGTGGTAAATCTTTTAAGTGCAGACACTTCACAAGTTGAGCCATTTAGAAAATTTATAAATGAACTTTTTAAATCTGGGGGCCTTATTTTATCACAGGTTTACAATGCCGATGAAACTTGCATGTTCTATCGTGCTGTTCCTGAAAATACGCTGGTCTACAAACATGAACACAGCACTCCTGGTCACAAGTTAAGTAAGGAGCGAATTTCTGCCAAAATGAGTGCCTTACTTTGTTCAAACGTTGATGGCTTGCATCGCCTGAAGCCCATGGTGGTAGGGAAATCAAAGAAACCACACACTCTTAAAGACATTATGAATCAGTTGCCTGTTATTTACACTAGCTCAAAGAATGTGTGGTTTACTTCAGAGATTTTTTCTTCAACCACTTCGTCCCTGATGTGAGATGCTTCCAGACAGATGTTCTGAAAATTTCCCCCAATAATGTAAAGGCATTGTTGCTTCTTGACAACGCCCCTGCTCATCCTAGTGCTGAGAAGTTAGTAAGGATGGTAGAATTAAATGTATTTTTTTGCCTCCTAACACAACTTCAGTTATTCAGCCAATGGACCAGGGAATAATTGCAGCCTGCGAGAGGCTTTATAAGAACTTTTTGGAAGAGGTAATGGTTGTGTTGGAGGATGAAGAAGATGCAGAAGAAGACACAAGAGGAGCCAGGGCACTTCAGAATCTACGAGCCTACAACGTTCATTAAGTCTGTGCTCTTTAACTTTGTAGCTGCTTGGAAGGAGATGAAGACTACGACTTTGGCAATGGTTGGAAGAAGTTGTACAATATTGAACCAGATTTGGATTTTGAAGGATTTGAGGCAAATGACTTTCAGCGCACCCTTGTAAATGCTGGCAACCGGGAAACAACTGAAGATGATGTTCTGAAATGGCTTGAAAATGATGAAGGTGATCCTGGCTACCAAATCCTCACTGAAGAAGAAATTGTGGACGAGGTTCAATATGGCAAGACGGGAAGAAGAAGAAGAAGACATTGAGGAAGAACAAATTACATCAGTACAGTCTACACTGTCTGAAATGAGAAATCTCACGGACATCGCCATCCACTACATAGGGACATCTGACCTGAAATTGTCCCTTACCATGAACATTTTTGGCAGTTCAGGGCGATCATTATTAAGAAACAACATCAGAGTGGCAAACAACTGAAGCTGGACGCTTTCTTTAAGCGAACTTCACCGACTCCCACTCCTATTTCACCTCCAACTGCTTGTACATCTCAATCATCTACAAGCAACCAGATGACACCAGTGCCTCCACTTGTGAACATTTCAGAAGAATCTGAAGCTGAGGCTTCACCTCTATCTTCAGATACTGAATAACGACTACTGTTTGTTGTTTGTTATTTGGTTTTTAGGAGCATTAGCAACTAAGGCCATATTGCTCCAGGATATGCGGTGGTCATTCCCTGACCTTTCCACATCCTCCGTATTTGGTGGTGACGGGCTCGAACCCCGGTCTAATCAAGAAGCGTGTGCTACGCACTGCTACTCCTTCCCACCTGGCTACGGAGGCGCCTTAACGACTACTGTATTACTACCACTATGGTTATGGCAAAATACTCTTCAACTACACTGTTAAAAAGGTGAGTAAATATACATATTCTTTATTATAATTTAATAATTTTATATTGTACAGTACTGTATGTTGTATTAAAGTTTTTTTTTTTTTTTTTTTTTTTTTACATTAAGGACAATAAAAAATCCCCCCCCCAAGGTTACATTTGATTTAACGGAATTTCGGCATTAACTGACACCCCTTCTCCTCTATTAGTCCGTTAAATCGAGTGTTTACTATATAGTAAATAAATTTTATAAAATTTGAAGTGCTGGTAAAGACTTCAAAGGCAGATATTGTTGGGATATCAGAGACATAGTGTCACATAGATATAAGCAGTGCAGAATTGGAATTTGGGGAGTACAATGTGTACAGAAAGGATAGACAGGACAGGAAGGAGGGTTATGCTGTTAATTAAGAAAAACATAAAATCTAAGGAAATGCACCAAGTTGACACGGGTGGACAGGGCAATGTTCAGTCTGTTTGGTGTGACATAAGCACAGGGAAAGCAAAAATGAGAGGAGTGTGTTATAGGCCTAATGACTCTAATGAGTACAATGAACAGTTGTACAGAGAAATAATAATAGTAATAATAAAATTCTTTATTCATAGAAATGTAGGACACGATTCCCGCTACAGGCAACCAGAGGAATCTTACAATTAACTGGACACATTACATTCAGTACGTAAAAACTACTTGGATACACAGCAAATACATAGAATACATAGACAGTGCAATATACACAGCTAATATTGCAATAAATGTATTTTATAGTTATTATAATAGATTGATTATACAGAGCTTATTCCATTATAGTACATTTTATAGTTTTTATATACAAGCTGCAACACATTGAGGCAGTCTGGAGACTTTCACTGGGAGGTATTCCGCTGACAATTGCAGGAATGTTGACTGCACTTCACTATGGATTTGCGCTTTTCTTCTCTGTAGACAGAATCTCTGGACCACACATCCAAATCAATGTTTGCGGAGTTCAGCATGCCGATGATGCTGTTCGGAAAGTGCCGCTTGAAGGTCGAGAGCTTCCGCAGGTTAGAACAAAGCACTGGACGGTTTCTGAGGGCTCTATCAGGGATTTTCCACCCTACGATTTCCCAGATATTAACGACGTCGAGAGCAGCGGAGCACAGATTAAGCGCCATTGTGCGCTTCCTCACATATGCCAGGTGCTGGGCCGTGGTGTATCTCAGATTTATGCAGAGCTGTGATTTTGATGTATGGGGTAGGTGAGCCCAGTTGTTGGCCCACTTCTTCAGGACCCAGAATTCCAGACCCCAGGGCGTCTTCAGACTGGACATAGGAGCAGCCGACCAAACTTCAATACCGTAACTGATGATAGAACTAAAGTAGTAGAGGAGAAATTTTCTGACTGTTTCCTTGTTGTGCGCTCTACAGAGATCAAGTTTCATACTCTAGAAAGCCCGTAATGCTCTTGAACGCAGTTGCTGGATACGTTAAGTTTTCGTCCATTACCATTCCTAGGAATTTTACGGAATGAGTGGCGACGAGAACATGCCCCACAATGGAGGGCTGCAGAGAGGCTGCTGGATTAAGGTCTGCTTGTGCTCTAGGTGAGAAGATGACATATTTGGATTTTTCAGGGTTTATTTTAAGCCCAAAATAGGTAGCGTACTCACAGAAAGAGGAGAGATATTTGTTTAGGGTGACAGAATTCGATAATTCTTCTGCCTGGTCTGGTGAGGTGTTAGCCGGGCTTGAGAGGTAACATACAATGTCGTCGGCGTAGGCCATAAACACAGATATTTCATTCATTAGTGGAATAAATATCGCTGAAAAAAGCAGTGCCCACAATGATCCACCTTGGGGTATACAGACTTCCACCTCTTTTGTGATGCAGTTATTCCCTTGCTGGAAGGTAAGGCACCTTTTGGTCAGCAAATTTCTGAGGAGCTTCGAAACATTACCCGTGAAACCGTAGTAGTTCCCCAGGAGGCACATAATTGGCTTAACTTTGCACTGAGTCAAAGGCCGCTTTCAGATCAAGAAAAACAGAATGCATAACATAGCCTTGCTCCCAGGCTTGAAGGGTTTTCAAATTCAGAGCCTGTATGCATGTTATCGGCGATCTTTGTGAGAGCACGTAATGTGTATGCTGAGGTCTCTGGGAAAGGATCTGATTGGCAACCACTTTAAACAAGCACTTCTCCATGCATTTGAGAAAAGGGGAGGAGATTGAAAGAGGCCTATAGTCAGCAGCAGAGGTTGGATTCTGCACCTTTGGAATTGGGATGACTCTATAATTTAGCCAAGCGTTTGGGACGACTCCCTGTTGTAAAATTCTGTTAAACAACTTTGCCAGCTCATCGCTGATGAAGTAGGAGGCAACTTTAAGGCAAAAGGTGGGAATAGAGTCGCTTCCCATTGATTTCTTATTGGACAGGGCGTTGATGGCTTTGATTAGCTCCTCTTTGCCAATTGTCACGTTAGTGAGATTAGTTATGTCGTAGTGTGCACTGTTCCGGGGGGGGGGGGGGGTCTGCAGCTGCACTGTCTGTTTTGACGAACCAGGTTACATGATCGCACCATTCGGCCAGGTCTAATGATTCTGCTGACCGGATGTGATTGGCTGACCAGAATCGCTGGCCACACGCTATCCTCTTCTCCATGAACAAGTTTATAGCCTGCTTCTTGGTTTTCTGGAAACTGTATCTGGTTATTGAGTACACTGAGTATGAACTTTCTGTGGGTGATCTCTTGAATTGGGCATGTAGCCATTGTTTTTCTTTAAACTGGTGCATAAGGATGCTGGACCACCACGGCTTTGAGTGTGGGCAGATGATGCAAACTCTTGACATGGCCACTCTAGCAATGAAAGACAACCATTTCTTAAGCCAAAACGCAGCTTCCTCTATATCGATTTCACTGAGAGTTCGCCAGGGGGTAGAGCCTAAAGAGATCCATTGCTGTTTCAATTTTTAGGTATTTTGCATCATATACAGCTTTCCTGATCAAGTTCGATTGGTTTGGTTAGATATAGCATTCTTTCAACAGGATGAGAGAAGCTTCAGTTGGCCTGTGGTCGGAGGGAAATACCGAATTAGAACTGATTACAGCTTCAACACTCCCATGGCTGGAAAAGATTCTCTGTAATGTGGCTTCTCCACAAGAGGGGGGGATGGATGTTGAGACTCGACAGATCCGAAATTAACTGATCAAGGAGCTTTGAAGCAGCTGGCAGGGGCAGGTTGAAGTCTCCGAGAATTATTACTTTCTGGTTGCACTTGATAGAGGTCAGGAGCCAAGCAGAAAAATTAGTAATGCATTGGTCTGCAACAGGTGGGGGTAAGTAAACTGCACATACTAGCAACTGTAGTCCATCAACTAGATAGCAGCCCAGTGCAGCCTCAAAATCCTTACCAGAGTATGCACAAGCTTTGATCAGAGGGAACTGTTGCCTTTGGCAGATTAAGACTCCCCTCCTTTCCTATCTTTCCTGTTCGCCAGAATAGACTGATAACCGATGTTGGTGGTTAAAGGTGATATGTCCATGTCATCACAAAGCCAGGTTTCAATAAGGATAAAGTCGTAATCTGCACTTAGAAATATGTCAATCAGGGCACTGAGCTTGTTCTTCAGGCTCCTGATGTTCTGCATGAAGCATTTCACATGTTTATCATTGACAGGCTTGATCTGGATTAAGTTTCTAGGGTTCCTTTCCCTGAGGATGGTGGCTGATTGGAGATGGATTCCTCTTGAGCAGGGTGTGGCACTAGGATCCATCCTACTAGTAATGTGCACTTGTATCTGGTTATCAGACTTGACGAGATGATTGCAGGATTTAGTCAGCACGGTGACTGCTCTTCTTTCATCGGTTGAAAGGTACAGTCTAGTTTGCTGCCTAGCTATGAAGAGAGATGCACCCTGCCCACCTCTGGTCTCGAGATAGTATGTACCCCTGGTTGCACATTATGGTCGCCGAAAGGTGGCATCACCAGGAGACCTGCTGGCCAGATATCTGTGTTACCTTTCTATATTGGGATCTTTGATCTTGATCCGGAAAGAGGCATAGCTTGGATGCCTGGTGGGAACCCTGATGGGGGTACCGGGTATGTCTAGCTGCTTCGGAAGGGTTTCAATTTGTTCCACCGTTGTTTCTGGGATAGTTGACTTATAAATATGCTGGATGGTTTAGACCTCCTTCCTCTATGTTGCACGATTTTAATACCTAGTGGGTTAGGGTTAGAGCCAATAACTGCATCACGATTCTGATCTGCTCGGCTGACAAAGGTTTCTTTACTAAGACTGACCTTGACTTGCTTGGGAGGCACATTACTTCTGCTTATTGCTGATTTCTTCCCCCATGCTTTCACAACTTCTGCGGCAGGGGATGAAGGCGAAAGGATTGCAGGTAACGGCTCTGTTGGGGGCCGCACGATGCTGGAGTCAGAAGCCATTTGTTTCGAGTATAGAACATTTTGCATAGGTAAGGAGTCTATCCTGGATGGGCTTACTGATGGATTCCAGCAGCAAGGACACAGAATTGTGCGTAGAATGTTGTAGGTATTCCAGCCTATGTATTGACTCTCTTAGGGTTGTATTCTCTGTGCAGAGCTTTCTCGGAATATTTTCAAATAAGGTAAACTTCTAGCCCATTTTACTACAATTCTGACACATGCGCTCCTCATGCTGCTCTAGGACCTGATCGGTTTGTGCCTGAGCGTCTCGGCATAGGAGAACTGTGGCGTAGTTGGACATGCTTGCATTAGGTGACCTGCAGTCAACTTCGCCGGAGTAGTCCACTGGCGACGGAGGTGGGGAGGAGGAGATGCTATCCCTTGCCTTTGATTCTGTGGCGTTCACTTTGTGCCCAAGGCATGCAGGACATTGCCATTGTGATCGCCTCTGGGCTGAGGCGTGAGCTAAGTTTTTTAAAAGACAACAGGTCTCACAAAAAACAAGCCTACAGGGGCCGCTGCACTTGATCCAGCAATTTGTGGATTGTGAGCATTTTCTACACGTTTCAGATTGCTTCTGCGTCATGTCGCCACGGGTATAGTAAGCCTTAACTTCATGGGAAGAATAAAAGTTTAGAATACAGTACTTACTTTATGACGTATGCTGAGAGACAATTCACCCTACGGGGTGATTATCACCCTTTCCTGAATTTGACAGTGGTCGCAGACGGTAAAGATGGCAATGAGTAAGCAAATTCTTCCAAGCTGTAGGAATGGCGAACTTCCACAGCAGAAAGGTGCCTGATTCGATTTAACTAACAGGATTGTTGGAAGCGTTAGAAGATATAGAACTTGAAGATTTTGACCTCGGAAGACATAAAAACACTTGGCCTTTGCCCTGGTACATGTGTAAAACTCTAATCATTAACTTATATTTAAAAACACAACCGATTATTAGAAGCACTTGAAACAAAACTATGCCGAATTCACGCAAGCGCAAATAGAATGGGCCAGTAAATCAGAATCTGTTGTAGTGGGATTTTAAATTCCCAGATATTGACTGGGACTTGTGAGTTGGTCACTCGCACACTAGCAAGACTTTTGGGAATTTATTGAATGATTGTTTTCTGCAGCATGTTCGAGAGGCATCCAGAAAGGGTAATACTCTTGAACTGATTATCAGCAGTGATTAATCGTGTATAAAGGAACCACTAGATGGCAGTAATCACAGTGTACTGCCTTAACTGCTCCTTAGCTGCTCCTTCCCACCTGGCTACGGAGGCAGGTGGGAAGGAGCAGCAGTGCATAGCACACGCTTCTTGATTAGACTGGGGTACGAGCCCGGCACCACCAAATACGGAGGATGCGGAAAGGTCAGGGAATGACCACTGCATATCCCGGAGCAATATGGCCTTAGTTGCTAATGCTCCTAAAAACCAAATAACAAACAAACAAACAGTGTACTGATGTGGGATTTACTTAAAGATATGGGAGCGTGTGTTTTTTTTTGTTTTTTTTTTTTTTGGCTGATGCTGCATAAGCTTGCTTTCTTGCATCATATGTTTCTAATGGTTTTTGCTTCCGTAAAGGTGACTACATTGGTCTCAGCTTTTAAATTCTGTACAGGGGGACCAACTGATGATGTCACCAACAGCAAATTCTAAGTGGGAAAGATTCAAGGAACTAATCATGGAAGCTACTAGGCATTTCATACCGATTAAAAAATATTGTTCAAGGTTTAGGCCTAAATGAATGTAAAATGAACTAATGAGACTCGTGGCAGAGAAGAAAAATGCATGGGTTCCATATAAATTTTATAAAAATTCTAGAAGGAAGGGGATGAATCAGATTGGGCCACTTGATATTGATGGTTCGACTGTTGATGATCCTGCTCAGGTAGCTAACAAACTGAATGAGTATTTTGCATCTACATTTGCACTTGAGGAGTTATTGAGGGAGGAAAGTGCCAGACGTTTATCAAGCTGTAAAAGATTGCTTAATGATTTTGTAATAACTGAAAGCAAAGTGGAGGAGAAATTGTTGAAGTCAAACATAAGAAAGGCACCTGGAGTTGATGGAATCTATCCAGTTATATTAAAGGAGGCAGCAAAGGAAGTAAGTAAACCCTTAGCCATAATTATGAGAGCATCCTTCGACTCAGGGGAAGGCCCCACAGACTGGAGATGTGCAAATGTATCCTCAATTCACAAAGGGAGATCTAAGGGTGATACAAGTAATTACAGACCAGTTAGTTTAACTTCTGTTGTGGGGAAAATAATGGAGTCACTGGTTAAAGATGCATTGCAGGATCACCTAGACAAGACTGTTGTAATAATTCAGACACAGCATGGGTTTGTTAAGGAGAGTCGTGTCTGACAAATTTGATTAGATACTATGTTGTGGTTGCAAAGGAACTGGATGCAAAAAATTTTATATCATATGCTTGCATTTCAGGAAAGCTTTTGGCACTGTTGCACATGGAAGTCTGCAGTACAAATTGAAGTGGTATGGTATTAAGTGTAAGTTGCTGCAACGAATAAAAGAGTGTTGAGTGGGAAAAGAGTGGTAATCAATGGATGCTGTGTGTCATGGACTGTTATTAATGGAGTGCCTCAGGGTTTGGTGTTGGGTCCACCGTTGTTTTGTATATTTATCAATGATATTGATGAAGGTATATCAAGCATAATGTCAAAGTTTGCAGATGATACAAAGGTTGGCAGGGTTGTTAATGTATGTAATGGCAGTGTCCTACTGCAACAAGATCAATAAAATTTGGTCAGGCGGGCTGAGAAGTGGCAACTGAAGTTTAACATTGACAAATGCAAAGTACTGCATATGGGTAGAAGTAATCCCAGAGAAACGTACTAACTGTGTTGTACTACACTTAGAGTGGTAGTAAATGAAAAATATCTGGGAGTAATGGTGCAGTCAGATATGAAGTTTTCTGAGCAATGCAGACAAGCTGCCAGAGCAGGTCATGGGGTATTGTCAATGATATACTGAAATTTTACTAGTAGGGAAAAGGTGTTATCCCATTGTATAATGCAATGGTCAGGCCATGCCTTAAGTACTACGTACTGGTCTGGAACCTCATTTTAGGAAGAATGTATAGTTGCTTGAGCGTGTGCAGAGAAGGGCAACAAGATTGGTGAGGGGAACAAAGGATCCTCTTACCAAGAAATGCTTAATTTCTGCAAATTGCAGTGGCTGGAGACTAGGCACCTGCGAGGTGATCTGATTGAGGTGTATAGGAGTCTGCTGACGAGGCTACTAGAGACGGTCGTGTTCCACGCCGCTAAGTGGATTTTTCTTATTGATTGATTTGAAATTATTGTTTTTCTAAAACTTTTGATTTAAATTTAGTAGTATAACATTATTTTGTGATTTTCTGATTAACTTGGTGTATTTATTCTTTACTCGGCCTTGTAATTGCATAAAAGTATCGGTAAAGGTTTCCACGTGTTTCAACTCCGCTACTGTTCGTAATTTTCCCACCATTGTGATACGATAGTTGTATGCCGTACTAGATAGCGTTAGTTGAACTTCGTTAGCAGTTAAATTGTACGTTTAAATAAATACATATAACGACTTAGATTACAAACGTAATATAATTAATTATATTTAACATAATTAATAACATAACATAATTGATTATAATTAATTAATAAATTAATAGAATCATGACTCAGACCAGAGCAGCAAAGCAAAAGGCTCAAGCTAATGGAAGCGCTGTGGCTCAGAGCAGAACTGAGGGGGGCAGTTGTCCTCTGACTCACAGCCTTATAAAATGCACTGTTTGCTTGATGTTTGCAGAGCAATCGGGTACGGGACATGATACTGCCAAGGGGGATGTTTTTGTGTGTGCGCGATGCAAGGAGTGTATCGATATCAGGCAACAACTCGGCGTTCTTGTGGGCCTATATGAGAACTTGAAGGACAGGGTGGATGCCCTCGAAGAAACTAAATTGAGGGGCCCATCAAGCTCTCAGCTGCCCACATCAACGCCAGAGCTTGCACATGGGCATCGCGTGACACAGAGACAACCCCCAAGGCAGAATGCGCTGGTCCCGAAGGAACTAGTAGTTGTTGGTGACTCTATTGTCAGGGAAACGGGGAACATGCTTTGTAAAAAAGATAGGTGGAACAGGACCAGGGTATGTCTGCCAGGGGCAAAGGTTGATGACGTTGTAGAGCGAATATCATCTTTTAAGGGCACAAAAGGTGATATAGTTGTACACGTTGGCACTAATAATATTAAGAGTAGGAGACCGGCAGAATTACTTAACAAGTACAGGTCACTGTTGAACAAAAGCCAAGAATTAGGGTTGAATTTGAAAGTGTCTGCAATTCTGCCCAGACACGATAGGAGGGAGTATATGATGAGAGCCTTGTCGATCAATTCGGCCCTGGAAAGATTGTGCAAGGCTCAAGGGGTAGATTTTTTTTCAGCCTGGACTGTACTTGTTAACAGGAGAGATTGCTTCTACAGGGATGGGATACACTTAAATAGAAAGGGTGCAAGAATATTTGCTGATGCTATCGAGGCAGTGTTAGGTGGGTCGGAAAACTGCTAGCTTGGGGGGAGACAAAGACCAATAGATTGACAGTAGCCACTGGCAGAGGTGAAAGAGATTCTTGCACTGCTTCTATTAGAATGAGCAGAAGCCTGAAAAACAAGATGCATGGTATTTCAGAGACTGCTGGGAGCCATTGCGGTACAAGTAAATACATGGGTTGTGTTAGGGTAGCTAAGAATAGAAACAGGTGCAGGTATACTTGCGTGTACACCAATGCTAGGAGTTTAGTAAATAAATTTGATGAATTTGAGGTATTGCTCAAAACATCAAAGGCAGATATTGTTGGGATATCAGAGACGTGGTGTCACACAGATATAAGGGATGCAGAACTGCAATTTGGGGAGTACAACGTCTACAGAAAGGATAGACAGGATAGGAAGGGGGGAGGGGTTATGCTATTAGTTAAGAAACACATAAAAACCAAAGAAGTGAAGCCAGTCGACATCGCTGGACAGTGCAGTGTTGAGTCAGTTTGGTGTGACATAAGCATTGGGAGATCAAAATTGAGAGTAGGAGTGTGCTATAGGCCTAATGACTCTGATGAGTATAATAAGGAACTGTACAGGGAAATAGAGTGGGCCAGTAAATCAGAGAGTCTTATAATGGGAGATTTTAATTTCCCAGATATTGACTGGAATTTGGGGGCTGGTTACTCACACACTAGCAGGGCTTTTGTGGATTTATTGGATGATTGTTTTCTACATCAGCATGTTCGGGAGGCAACTAGAGGGAGTAATACTCTTGATTTGATTATCAGCAGTGATTCTTCATGCATTAAGAATCTGCAGATAAATGAACCACTAGGTGGCAGTGATCACAGTGTGCTGAAGTGGGATTTACTGAAAGAGGTAACTACCATTAAATGTGAACCCAATTCACAAAGGAGGATCAAAGGCTGACACAAGTAATTATAGACCTGTGAGCTTAACTTCTGTTCTAGGAAAATTAATGGAGGCACTGGTTAAAGAAGCACTGCAGGATCATTTAGACTAGACTTCAGTTATAGCTCAGACACAGCATGGTTTTGTTAAGGGAAAGTCTTGCCTGACCAACTTGATTGGATACTATGATGCAGTCACAAAAGAACTGGATGCAGGGAATAACTTTGATATTATATACTTGGATCTTAGAAAGGCTTTTGATACTGTCGCACATGGAAGACTGCTACACAAATTGGAGCAGTGTGACATTGGAGGCAAATTGCTGCTATGGATAAAGGGGTGGTTGAGGGGAGAAGACAGAGAGTGGTAATCAATGGACACTGCTCATCGTGGACTAATGTTATTAGTGGAGTCCCTCAGGGCTCAGTGTTGGGTCCATTATTGTTTTCTGTATTTATAAATGATATTGATGATGGTATATCAAGCTTAATGTCCAAGTTTGCAGATGATACAAAGGTTGGCAGGGTTGTCAAGGACACTACTGACACTATGCTGCTGCAACAGTATCTGGAAAGGTTGAGCAGATGGGCTGAGAGGTGGCAAATGAAGTTTAACATTGACAAATGTAAAGTACTACACATGGGAAACAGAAACCCCAGAGCAACGTATCAACTCTGTGGTACTACACTGACAGTGGTAGAGAATGAAAGGGACTTGGGGGTGATTGTGCAGGCAGATATGAAGTTCTCTGAGCAGTGCAGACGGGCTGCAAGAGTAGCTCATGGAGTATTGTCAATGATATACAGGAATTTTTCCAGCAGGGATAAGGAGGTGATTATTCCATTGTATAAGGCAATGGTCAGGCCACACCTAGAGTACTGTATACAGGTCTGGAGGCCTCATTTCAAGAAGGATGTAGAGCTGCTGGAACGAGTACAGAGAAGGGCAACAAGATTAGTGAATGGAACAAAGGGGTGCTCTTACGAAGAAAGGCTTAAGTTTTGCAAATTACAGTGTCTGGAGACTAGGCACCAGCGAGGTGATCTGATAGAGGTGTATAAAGCCTTGAATGGTTTAAGCATGCTCAATGCTGATGGGATTCTTCCTCTAGCTCAGAAAAATCACCTGAGAGGGCATAAATTCAAATTGAGGAAAGACAGATGTAGGATAGACGTGCGGAAATTTGCCTTTAGCCAGCGGGTGGTTGGTTGGTGGAACAGACTGCCATCCCTTGTGGTGGAGGTTGATAGCCTAAATAAGTTTAAGGCTCAGCTGGACAGGTATTTTGAATGAACAGAGGGGTGAAGTGGAAGTGGGTTTTTTTTTTTTTTTTTTTGGCTGTGCTGCATAAGCTTGCTTTCTTGCATCAAATGCCTCTACTAATGCTAATGCTAATAAGGCCTTGAATGGGTTAAGCAAGCTGAATTCTGATGGGATTCTTCCCCTTGCTCGGATTACGAACCTGAGGGGCCATATATTTAAATTGAAGAAATACAGCGGTAGAATAGATGTGCGAAAATTTGCCTTTAGCCAGCCAGTGGTTAATTGCCGGAACAGACTTCCATCTGTCATTGTGGAAGTTGATAGCTTAAATAAATTCAAGGAGGAACTGGACAAACGTTTAGAGGGAATGGATGTGTGAAATTGGAGGGTTTTTTTTTTGTCTGATGGTACATAAGCTCATACATTTGTTATCTTGCATCACATGCCTCTATTACTACTACTACTACTACCAAACACGTGCTATTTTCACTCCCACACTGCCATTTTGGCTACATCAGTAAGGAATTATTAATTATAGATCCTCTCATCCTTACTCACCTATTCCATTTTGGTGATAAGGTAAATAAGACAATTTATTTATTGTATAACCTAGATTTTAGTAACACTTTTGAATCAGTTCCCTATGCCCCATCAAATACGGAGGATGCAGAAAGGTCAGAGAATGGCCACCGCATATCCCCGGAGCAATATGGCCTTAGTTGCTAATGCTCCTAAAAACCAAATAACAACAACAACCCTATGCCCCTTGTCAGTGCAGACTACTGTAGTGAGTGGGATCCCTCGGGATTCAGTCTAGGGTCCATCCTCTTGTTTCTACTTTTTCTTAGTGATATTAATGAAGGTATGTAGGAAAAGTTGTCAAAGTTTGCATATAATTTATAGGTAAGAAAGATAGTAAATAATCAGGACCAGACTATGCTTCGATGACTTAGATTGGTTACACATTTGGTCTGAAAGATGACAACTGAAGTTTAACCTTGCTAAATGTAAAATTTTGACATTTGGAGAAAAGAAATATGGGGCGATTTACAGACTAGAGAACACAGAATTAACGGTAGTTTGGGACAAGAATGATTTAGGGATTGTAATTTCCAGCATGCATGAAATTTTCATTACAGTGTAACTAGGTGAACTGGAATTGGTGTATCAATGATCTGCAGAACCTATTAGTAGAGAATAAATAGCATTATTTATTCCTCTTTATAAAACAATGGTGAGATCACATTTGAAATATCGTATTCGGGTCTAGAAGCAAAGCCTCATTCAAAAAAGCATGAAACTTTTAGTAAGGATCCAAATGAAGGCAACTAGATTGGTTGGGAGTGCTACGGGCTTTCCCTATGCAGAATCTAGATACTAGATTTTGTGTGTGACCCCCAAATATGGTGTTTACGCATATTATTCATTTCATTCCTTATTCATTCATTTTGCTTGTTTCTTAGAAAAATAAGCAGCATTAGCAAAGGCACATGATGCAAGAAAGCAAGCTTATATAGCATCAGCCAAAAAAAAAAAAAAAAAACCCTTATTTCACCCATTCACTCGCTCCAAATGTTTGTCAATTTCTGCTTCGAATCTATTTAAGCTATCAACTTCTGCAACAAAAGATGGAAGTTTGTTCCAGCAATCAACCACCTGCTGGCTAAAGGCAAACTTCCGCACATCTATCCTACAACCGTCTTTCCTCAATTTGAATTTATGCCCTCTCAGGCGATTATTCTGAGCAAGAGGAAGAATCCCATCAGCATTGAGCATGCTCAAACCATTCAAGGCTTTATACACCTCAATGCGCCTGCCTAGGCTTCAGACACTGTAATTTGCAAAACTTAAGCCTTTTCTTCGTAAGAGCAACCCTTTGTTCCATTCACTAATCTTGTTTCCCTTCTCTATACTCGTTCCAGCAGCTCTACATCCTTCTTGAAATGAGGCCTCCAGACCTGTATACAGTACTCAAGATGTGGCCTGACCATTGCCTTATACAAGAGGATAATCACCTCCTTATCCCTGCTAGAAAAATTCCTGTATATCACTGACAAGACACCATGGGCTTGCAGACCATCTGCACTGCTCAAAAAGCTTCATGTCTGCCTGCACAATTACCCCCAGGTCCTTTTCATTCTCTATCACTGTCAGTGTAGTACCACAGAGTTGATACGTTACTCTGGGGTTGCTGCTTCCCATATGTAGTACTTTACATTTGTCAATGTTAAACTTCATTTGCCCCCTCTCAGCCCATCTGCTTAACTTTTCTAGATCCTTTTGCAGCAGCGTACTGTCATTAGTGTCATTAACAACCCTGCCAACCTTCGTATCATCTGCATACTTGGACATTAAGCCTGATACACCATCATCAATATCTTTTATAAATACAGAAACAACAGTGGACGCAACACTGAACCCTGGGAGACTCCACTAATAACATTAGTCCACAAAGAACAGTGTCCATTGATTACCACTCTGTCTTGTCCCACTCAACCATCCATTTATTCATAGCAGCAATTTGCCTCCAATTTGTGCAGCTATCTTCCATGTGCAACTGTATAAAAGGCCTCACTAAGGTCCAAGTATATAATATCAAAGTTATTCTTTGCATCCAGTTCCTTTGTGACTACATCATAGTATCCAATAAAATTAGTCAGACATGACTTCCCCTTAACAAACCCATACTGTGTTCGAGCTATAACTGAAGTCTTGTCTAGATGATCCTGCAATGCTTCTTTAACCAGTGTCTCCATTAATTTCCCTGGAACAGAAGTTAAACTAACAGGTCTGTAATTACCTGTCTCCCTTTGATCCTCCTTTGTGGATTGTGGTCACATTTGCACATCTCCAGTCCATGGGTACCTCCCCTGAGTCCAGTGAAGCTCTCATAATTATGGTTAAGGGTTTGCTTACTTCCTTTGCCGCCTCCTTTAATATAACTGGATAGATTACATCCACCCTGCCTTTCTTATGTTTATCTTCAACATTTTCTCCTCCACTTTACTCTCAGTTATTACAAGATTATCTAGCTTACTGCCGGAATTTAATACACTTCTGGCATTCTCCACCCTGAATAACTCCTCATGTGTGAATGTAGATGCAAAATATTAATTTAGTTTGTTAGCTACCTGAGCAGGATCATCAACAGTTGAACCGATATCGAGTGAACCAATCTGATTCATCCCTTTCCTTCTAGAGTTTACGTAAGTAAAGAACTCTTTGCTGTTTTTCTTTGCATCCTTTGCCAAAGATTTCTCGTAATCTGCCTAACCTCCTTTGTGACTTGGTTACAGACCAACTTATATCTATCATAGGCTTCTGTGTCACGTGTTAATTTATATGTATCCCATGCATTTTTCTTCTCTGCCATATGTCTCATTAGTTCATCTGACATGCATTTAGGCCTAAATCATGAACAATATTTCTTAGTTGGTATGAAAAGCCTAGTAGCTTCCAAGATTAATTCTTTGAGTGCTTAGCATTTTGAATTTGCTGTTGGTAACATCATCAGTTGGTCCCACTGTATAGAATATAAATACTGTCTCCATCGTAGTCACCTTTACGAAAGCAAAAACCGTTCCCTTTACCCTTGATGGTAGTTACCTCTTTGAGTAAATCCCGCTTCAGCACACTGTGATCACTGCCATCTAGTGGTTCCTTTATCTGCAGATTCTTACTGCATGAAGAATTACTACTGATAATCAGATCAAGAGTATTACTTCTTCTAGTTGCCTCCCGAACATGCTGCTGTAGAAAACAATCATCCAATAAATCCACAAAAGCCTTGCTAGTGTGTGAGCGACAAACCCCACAAATGCCAGTCAATGTCTGGGAAATGAAAATCCCCTATTATAAGACACTCTAATTTAATGGCCTACTCTATTTCTCTGCACAATTACTCATTATACTCATCAGATTCATGAGGCCTATAACACACAGCTACTCTCATTTTTCCTTTCCCAGTGCTTATGTCACACCAAACAGACTCAACATTGCATTGTCCAATGTTGAGTCAATTGGATGTGCTTCCTTAGATTTTATGTGTTTCTTAACTAACAGCATAACCCCTCCTCCCTTCCTGTCCTGTCTATCCTTTCTGTACACATTGTACTCCCCAAATTCCAATTCTGCACTGCTTATGTCTGTGTGACACTACTTCTCTGATATCCCAACAATATCTGCCTTTTATGTCTTGACTGGCACTTCAAGCTTATCTAATTTATTAACTGTACTCCTAGCATTGGTGTACATGCAAGTATACATGCACCTGTTTCTACTCTTAGTTACCCTAACACAGCCCATGTATTTACTTGTTCCACTATGACTCCCAGCAGTCCTGGAAATCCCCATTTTCTTGCTTTCCAGGCTACTGCTCAATTGCATTTCAATAGAAGCAGTGCAAGAATCACTTTCGCCTCTGCCAGCGGCTACTGTTAATCTATTAGTCCGTGTATCCCCACCAAGCTAGCAGTTTTCCGACCCACCTAAATCTGCCTCGATAGCATCAGCAAATATTCTTGCACCCTTTCTATTTAAGTATATCCCATCCCTGTAGAAGCAGTCTCTCCTGTTAACAAGCACAGACCAGGCTGAGAATGAACAAACATGAGATATTTCTGTTGTAATATATCTCCCTTGTTCTTTCGGTTGATAGAACTATAAAAGGGGAGGGAACAAATATGATAGATGTGATAAATTTTGGAATGGGCAGATTGTGATTGATTCATTTGTGTTTTTTAAGATATAGAATAAGTTTGTTTCTTTGTTGCATCACTTCATTTGGCGTGATGAAAATTGGGAAACAGATATGAGGAATTGCCAAATTTAACGATTGATTGGATAAATAGTTTTAAAGAATTAGGTAAAGGAAGTGAGCAATGATGACATGGATTGCATATAGGCACTTTTTGTCATACTACACAATAACTTATTGCAAATACTATATTTTACTATTTAGATGCTTTTTCAGAGGAAATTATATTTTACAGATATAGCCAATATGCATATTATGAAGGGACTTAAAATGAACTTTTTTTCTCCCCCTTTTTAGGTGGTGTTTATGGATCTGCAGGATTTATTGGATGTATGAGATTTATTTATATAGAAGGTAGATTTATCCATGTTCTCTCTCTTCCTTCTGAGAGGTATACTCGGGATGTAGTTTTTGATGCTTGTCAAATGGTGGACAGGTTAGTATTTTAGTATTTGTGAGAGAGGATCATGTAATTTTGATTAAGCAGTACATTTATTTACATTTGACTTTTTTTTTTCCCTTAAGATGTAATCCCAATCCCTGTGAACATGGTGGCCTTTGCAAGCAAAATTGGGAGGAATTTTCATGTGATTGTGGCAGGACTGGATACACTGGGGCTGTTTGCCATATAGGTGAGCTTGTTTTTTATTTTTATTATTATTATTTTAAAGAAGTGTTTTCTCCTTTATGGGATTTTTTTACTGGTGGTTGATTAAATCTCCTATCCTGTAGGTATTTGGGGTTGCAGCTTTCTGGAGTTCCGTGTAAATGGTCCCTGCAAAGTCCATTCTGCTAGGTTCTTGTGGAGGCTCTTTGGCACTATGTCGGTGGTTGACACTGTGATCAGGATGGTCATTACTTGTTCCATATGCCACACATCTTTGATTTGCTGTCTTAAGTCTGTATATCTCCTGATCTTTTCCTCGTACATTTTCTGGAGGTTTCTGGTGTTGGGCACCACTATTTTCATCAGATAGGTAGCCTTTTTGTTCCTGTCAATGAGGGCTATGTCTGATCTGTTGTGCAGGATCATGTTGTCCCTTATTATGGCACAGTGCAGTACAGTTTGTGAGTAGAGGTCTGTAGTACAGCCTGAGATTCGTATTTGTAATACAATACACTTTCTTTGATCAACTGGTATTTTTGTGCTTCTGATGTATTATCCTGACGATCTGACTGTGTCTGTGAGTGTACTTCATCTGGTGATAAACCTGCAGTGATTTGCTCTATTGTTTCTGGAGCCAGGTGTCATCATCGACATGTCATTTGTCAGTCCAAAGTCCTTGGCAAATGGCGAATTTTTGCCACCTCTCAATACATTTCCGGTGCTTAGAGGAGAACAAGCATTCTGTACATTATCAGACACTCAGTCTAAAACAGTTATAGATCCAATATCTTTCTATTTTAGAAGATTTAGAAGAAATCCGGTTGGCCTTCCTCCCTAAAATCCACTCATGCACACCTTGATGGTAAGCCCTGTTCCGTCACTTTGGTGGCCGCGAACATACAGAGTGGTTCTCTTCAAGACGCTGGTCACCTTGAAGAGGAAAAGACCAAAACCACCAGCACAACATGATGAAACAAATAGCCCGCAGTCCCCAACAGCTTTCACTCTCCCTCTTGCAGCAGCGAGAGGATCAGAGGGTGCTAAGAATCTTTGGGTATGACCAGGCTGCCATGCACAGAAACTGAACTGGCCTGTTACAGTGTAACATCCCTCATCATTCAAAATAATATTAGAACTGACTGGAAAAGGAATTAGAAAATGTGAATTGGAATATCATCGGCTTGGCTGAAACAAGAGAAGAAATGAATCACTTATAAGTTTTTCAAGTGGAAATCTGCTGTAAACCAATGGAAACAGTGAAAAGAGCGAAGGTGAAGTTGGCTTTCTGGTCAATAAAGATATAAAAAACAACATTTTGGAATTAAATAGTACATCACTAAGAGTGTCAAGACTAATACTCAGGATTTTGAAGAGGTGCAAACTAAAGGTTGTAACGATATATGCACCAACATCAAGCCATGATGATGAAGAGATTGAAGAAATGTACACTGAAATTGAGAGACTTACAGATGAACAGAAAACTCGCTACACCATTATTATGGGGGTCTTAAATGCTAAGGTTGGAAAGAGACAAAACAGTTCAGAAAGGGAAACTATAGGAAATTTTGGAATTGGTAAAAGAGGTGAGAGACTTGTGAAATTTGCAGAATCTCGAGGGATGTCAGTAATGAACACTTTTTTTCAAGAAAAGGCCAAACAGAAAGTGGACATGGAAGAGCCCAAATGGATTAACAACTAATGAAATTGACTTAATCCTCACTAACAGAAGAATATTGTGAACAATGTTACCATCCTGAACAAGGTAAATGTTGGAAGTGATCATGGAATGTTCGCTTGATATAGATGTAAGAAAAGAAAGGGAAAAACTGACTCGGGTAAATAATACGAAGGTCTTTGAAATAACAGCAGAGGAGAAAAAGCAGTATGTACTGGAACTTAAGAACAAGTTTGAGCTTCTGAAGACCTTTCAGGCAGTGGTGTATTCAGGCCGGAACAATGTTCCGGTACTTTTTTCTAAACGTTTGTTGTTTATCAAACTACACGTTCCACCATTAGAATTATGGAATCCAAATTTTTATGTCCGAACTTGGTTGCGGTCTCATCGTCCTGCTGTTCACCAACAAACAAAAAGGGTAATCGATCCTGTATGGGAATTTCTATGATTTTTCTGAACAGTATTTTTTCTATTATTTTGGAGTTTTTGTTTTTGTTTTCGTTTTTTATTTTATTTTTTTCTTTTCTGATTTTTTTAAATTTTTTGTCGTTTTTTTTTTTTTAACTTTTGAAATTTTTATTTAATAGTTATAAATAAATACTGAACAAATTCCAGTATCTTTGACTTATTTATTTTTGCAAATGAAAAAAGCATATGTAATTATTTGTAGTTAATCGACGAGCGTTCCGGTACTATTTTTTTTTTCAGCAATACATCTCTGCTTTCAGGATCAAGATATCGACGAGAAATACAACAATTTTCTGAAAATGTTAAAGCCCAAGAAACCTATAGGTAAAAAGAAATTCAAAGAAGAAAAAAATTAATGAAGAAACACTTGTCGTGATGAACTGAAGACGAAATATGAGGAGCAAGATAAACACTGACAAGGACAAAATTGAGTATACTGAGTTATGCAAAACCATTAGAAAGAGACTCAGGGAGGACATAAGATTTAACACAAGAAAAGTATAACAAGCATTAAGAGAAAACAAAGGACTTAAATCAGCAGCCATGAGCAGTAATACATAAAGACAAGTGATACTGAAACTGAAGATTAGCAATTGTGTATTCATAAATAGCGGAGGAGGCATAATTCAAATAGCAGAAGATTACTATAAAGAATTACATAGGAGTGAGGGAATGATGCCAACAGTGGGGAAGATGGATCACAAATTAGCAACACATATGACATACCCTATATCCATCCTAATGAGGTAGAATATGCATTGAAGAAAATGAAGAATCGGAAAGCCCCAGGTTTGGATGAAGTTACTGTAGCGTTGTTAAAATTGGAAGAGACCTGATGCAGAAAACTGGCAAGATTCTTCTCAAAATGCATTAGGAAAGGTATGATGCCTAAGGAGTGGAATAATGCAATCATAATTTTGTTACATAAGAAAGGAGATATATCAGAAATTGGAAATTATAGACCAATTAGCTTGTTGTCCCACATCTACAAGTTGTTCACAAGGGTTATACTAACAGATTAGAAAGAATACTTGACAAGAATCAACTGAAAGAGCAAGCTGGCTTTAGACAGGATTCTCAACTATGGATCACCTTAATGTGATATCGCAGCTAATGGAGAAAACAAATGAATATAAAACACCATTATGCCTGGCATTTGTGGATTATGAAAAGGCATTTGACTCCATACATAGGCATAGATGCCCATACATTATTATTTTGAAAAAAAATATAAGAGAACGTATCTCCTTTATTAGACTAGACAAAGATTAGCAAATTTAAAATTGAGAAAGGAGTTCGACAGGGAGGCACAATATCTCCAAAGTTGTTTACTGCTGCCCTTGAAAAAGCTTTCAGAAGATTGGATTGAACTGGTCACAGAAAGGAGTCAATGTGAATGGAGAGTACCTAAACCATTTACGATTTGCAGATGACACTGTGGTCATAAGCCTCGACCCAAAGAATTAGAGGAAAATCATCTTAATCGGTTATGCAGAGGTTTTTTTTTTTTTTTTTTTTTGGCTGATGCTGTATAAGCATGCTTTCTTGCATCATATACCTCTACTAACTAATGCTAACATGTCAGCTGGCTACATTTATCCACAGTCGGGCTAACATTATATGTTAGCCCGACTGTGGATAAATGTAGTCATTTCTAAAGAGTCCAAGTGCTGTCATTGGAGGGATAACAGTGTCCTCACATGGTTGATTGTAAAACGTAATGCACAGTAGGGTTATTACAGTCAAAGCTCTTTATAGCAA
Organism: Mastigoproctus giganteus; assembly: GCF_048544385.1. NCBI lineage: Eukaryota > Metazoa > Arthropoda > Arachnida > Uropygi > Thelyphonidae > Mastigoproctus > Mastigoproctus giganteus. Next base: position 206,291,525 of record NC_143575.1, read on the forward strand.
CCCTCTTTTTTTTAATGTCCTATGTGGTTGGTCCCATCCAATTTCTCATTAACCTAATGCTATTTTACATTCGGTATAATGACATTTAAAATAAAAGGATTTCTCTATAAATACTGTAATTTCTACCTCTTAATCAAATTTTATTACAATGTTTGCATTTAAAAATGACAGCATGCTTCAAATCTATTGAAGTAATTGACGAGCTTGCAGTCTGACCATCAGAAATTGTTTGTTAAGCTTTCCCATGCTCTTTTTGTGCAGTGCAGTGCAGTGCAGTAATGAAACAAACATCTGCTAGAAATTATTTCATTAGGAAGAGTGCATGTTTATTGGTATGGCTCCAAGAAAGCAGATAGCTTTGCCAATCCCAGATAAAATTTGGATTTCGCAAGCTGTAGATAATGGTGTGCATTCTAAGACTGACATCACCAAACAGTTCGGCATTACTAAGAGTATCCTGTTCACTATTTTGAAAGATTGGGAAAAGATTGAAAGTTTAGGAAATTTGCTGCACTGGGTAGGATTTGAGCACAAAAGACAAAGTATTTGGATCTTGAAAAGGTACTTTTGGAATGGCCAATGATGATGCTTGCAAAAAAACAGCCCCATAGATGGTAATCTTTTAAAGGCTAAGGCTCTATCGTTTGTACATTGAATGGACATTGAATTATTTAAAGGTTCTAGAAATTTAAGACTCGTCATGGCCTGTCTTTCAAAAAAGTGTGGCAAAAGTGCAGCCGTGAACGCTGAATGGAAGGAAAATTGTTTAAAAAATGTTTTGCTGACATGCGACCACAATGACATCTTCAATGCTAATGAAACTGGACTCTTAATCATTGGGCAAACCCAGATGCCTCGATGCTTTAAAGGTTTTAAGATATTACCGACTATGCGTCGAGCAAACCAAAAGGCATGGATGATATCACAAATCTATGAAGAATGGATCAGAGACTTAGATCGCAGGATGAATGAGAAGAATAAAAAATTTTGCTATTTGTGCATAACTGCACCCCTCATTGTCAAGTAAACGACATACGTGCAATCAGTGTCGAGTACCTACCATCAAATATGACATCAGTTCTTCAGCCACTTGATAAAGCTGTAATCCAGTGTTTTAAGAAAAACTACCGATGATGCTATTAAACAAAATTGTGCTATGTCTCCAAAGCAGAATTCAATGCAAAATCGACATCCTGCAGGCAATGTCTTTATGTGTTTCTGCATGAGATGAAATTGATGATAAAATGATCACCAACTGCTTCAAACATGCTGGAATTACCGCCCTGAATGATTCACTGTGTGAAGTTTCACATGCTTCTTCCTCTAGCAGATATAAGCTAGTCTGTAAACAGGTCACAAAGGAGGTTAGGCAGGCGAAGGCAGATTACGAGAAATCCTTGGCAAAATATGCTAAGAAAAACAGCAAGGATTTCTTTACTTATATAAACTCTAAAAGGAAGGGGATGAATCTGATTGGTCCACTTGACATCGATGGTTCGACAGTTGATGATCCTGCTCAGATAGCAAACAAACTGAATGAGTATTTTGCATCTACATTCACACATGAGGAATTATTAAGGTTTGAAAATGGCAGAAGGTTATCAAATTGTAGCAGGATACTTAATGATTTTGTAATAACTGAAAGCAAAGTGGAGGAGAAATTGTTGAAGTTAAACATAAGAAAAGCACCTGGGGTGGATGGGATCTATCCAGTTATATTAAAGGAGGCGGCAAAGCAACTAAGCAAACCCTTAGCCATAATTATGAGAGCATCCTTGGACTCAGGGGAGGTTCCCACGGACTGGAGATGTGCAAATGTATCCCCAATTCACAAAGGGGGATCGAAGGGTGACACGAGTAATTACAGACCAGTTAGTTTAACTTCTGTTCCGGGTAAAATAATGGAGTCACTGGTTAAAGATGCATTACAGGATCATCTAGACAAGACTGCAGCAATAATTCAGACACAGCATGGGTTTGTTAAGGGAAAGTCTTGTCTGACAAATTTGATAGGATATTATGATGTGGTTACAAAGGAACTGGATGCAAAAAATAATTTTAATATCATATATTTGGATTTCAAGAAAGCTTTTGACACCGTTGCGCATGGAAGACTATTGTACAAATTGGAGCAGAATGGTATTAAGGATAAGTTGCTACAATGGATAAAAGGATGGTTAAGTGAGAGAAGACAGAAGGTGGTAATCAATGGGTGCTGCTCTTCATGGACTAATTTTATTAGTGGAGTCCCACAGGGTTTGGTGTTCAGTCCACTGTTGTTTTGTATATTTATCAATGATATTGATGAAGATATATCAGGCTTAATGTCGAAGTTTGCAGATGATACAAAGGTTGGCAGGGTTGTTAATGACAGTAATGGCAGTGTGCTACTGCAACAGGATCTAGATAATTTGGGCAGATGGGCTAAGAAGTGGCAACTGAAGTTTAACCTTGACAAATGCAAAGTACTGCATATGGGTAGAAGTAACCCCAGAGAAACGTACCAACTGTGTGGTACTACGCTTAAGGTGGTAGAAAATGAAAAAGACCTGGGAGTAATTGTGCTCCCAGTGTAATATTTGAAGCTCATGGTTCAAATATTATACAAAAGTGGATGCAGACATTGAATATTTCAGGATATGCATGAATGAAGAGGAACTCATAGCAGACATAATGAAATCTTCTGAAATTTATAGTGATGAAGATGAGGAACCTACTGTGGTTGAACAAAAAGTTTCGGTGAAAGATGCTCATCAAGGATTAGAATTTGTACGTTGATTATTTTCTACATCAATGTGTTAATACATGATACAAGGAAGCAACCTTATCAAGCAAAGCCTAACTGCGAATGTGAAATAACCGCTATCTCGCATCTTCATAATTCTCTTTTAAAACATGCTCGACCATTGCAGCAGCGTGTTTTGACAGGTTATTTTAAAGTATGAAACAAATCTCTCGTTAGGTCTTGATAGGTATGTAGCCTATTATAGTGAAATTTACAAATTAATTGTAACCTTTATGCACTCTACAGTCATAATTTTCTTGTTTAATACTGTAGTACATATTATAAATAAGATTATACTGTATTGTATTTGTAGAATTGCATTAAATGTTCAAGCTTTTGTTTGTAGTAGTAGTAGTAGCAGTGGCATTTGATGCAAGAAAGCAAGTGTATGAGCTTATGCAGCATCAGCCAAAAAAAAAAAAAATCACACCATTCCCTCCAAATGCCTGTCCAGTTCCTCCTTAAATTTATTCAACCTATCAACTTCCACAACGACAGATGGAAGTTTGTTCCAGCAATTAACCACCCGCTGGCTAAAGGCAAATTTCTGCACATCTAATCTACATCTGTATTTTCTTAATTTGAATTTATGCCCCCTTAGGTTCGTAATCTGAACAAGTGGAAGGATCCCATCAGAATTCAGCGTGCTCAATCCATTCAAGGCCTTATACACCTCAATCAGATCACCGCGCAGGTGCCTAGTCTCCAGCCACTGCAATTTGCAGAACTTAAGCCTCTCTTGGTAAGAGGATCCCTTCATTCTCCTCACCAATCTTGTTGCCCTTCTCTGTACACGCTCAAGTAAATCTACATCCTTCCTAAAATGAAGCCTCCAGACCTGTACGCAGTACTCAAGGCGTGGCCTGACCATTGCCTTATACAGAGGGATAATCACCTCCTTTTCCCTGCTAGCAAAATTCCTTTATATCATTGACAAAACCCCATGACCTGCCCTGGCATCCTGTCTGCATTGCTCAGAAAACTTCATATCTGACTGCACAATTACTCCCCGGTCTTTTTCATTTTCTACCACCTTAAGTGTAGTAACACACAGTTGGTACGTTTCTCTGGGGTTACTTCTACCCATATGCAGTACTTTGCATTTGTCAAGGTTAAACTTCAGTTGCCACTTCTTAGCCCATCTGCCCAAATTATCTAGATCCTGTTGCAGTAGCACACTGCCATTACTGTCATTAACAACCCTGCCAACCTTTGTATCATCTGCAAACTTCGACATTAAGCCTGATATACCTTCATCAATATCATTGATAAATATACAAAACAACAGTGGACCTAACACACCGAACTCTGTGGGACTCCACTAATAACATTAGTCCATGAAGAGCAGCACCCATTGATTACCACCCTCTGTCTTCTCCCACTTAACCATCCTTTTATCCATTGTAGCAACTTACCCTTAATACCATTCTGCTCCAATTTGTACAATAGTCTTCCATGCGCAACAGTGTCAAAAGCTTTCCTGAAATCCAAATATATGATATCAAAATTATTTTTTGCATCCAGTTCCTTTGTAACCACATCATAATATCCTATCAAATTTGTCAGACAAGGCTTTCCCTTAACAAACCCATGCTGTGTCTGAATTATTGCTGCAGTCTTGTCTAGATGATCCTGCAATGCATCTTTAACCAGTGACTCCATTATTTTACCCGGAACAGAAGTTAAACTAACTGGTTTGTAATTACACGTGTCACCCTTTGATCCCCCTTTGTGAATTGGGGATACATTTGCACATCTCCAGTCCGTGGGAACCTCCCGTGTCCAAGGATGCTCTCATAATTATGGCTAAGGGTTTGCTTAGTTGCTTTGCCGCCTCCTTTAATATAACTGGATAGATCCCATCCACCCCAGGTGCTTTTCTTATGTTTAACTTCAACAATTTCTCCTCCACTTTGCTTTCAGTTATTACAAAATCATTAAGTATCCTGCTACAATTTGATAACCTTCTGCCATTTTCAAACCTTAATAATTCCTCATGTGTGAATGTAGATGCAAAATACTCATTCAGTTTGTTTGCTATCTGAACAGGATCATCAACAGTCGAACCATCGATGTCAAGTGGACTAATCAGATTCATCCCCTTCCTTTTAGAGTTTATATAAGTAAAGAAATCCTTGCTGTTTTTCTTAGCATATTTTGCCAAGGATTTCTCATAATCTGCCTTCGCCTGCCTAACCTCCTTTGTCACCTGATTACAGACTAGCTTATATCTGCCATAGGCTTCTGAGTCGCTTGATAATTTATATGCATCCCATGCATTTTTCTTCTCTATTACGAGTCTCATTAGTTCATTAGATAACCATTTAGGCCTAAACCTTGAACAATATTTTTTAATAGGTATGAAACTTTTAGTAGCTTCCACGATTAATTCCTTGAATGCTTCCCACTTAGAATTTACTGTTGGTAACATCGTCAGTTTAACCCACTGTACAGAATTTAAAAACTGTCGGAGACCACTGTACTCATCTTTACGGAAGCAAAAACCCTTTCCTTTACCCCTGATGGTAATTAAATCTTTAAGTAAATCCAACATCAGTACACTGTGATCACTGCCACCTAGTGGTTCCTTTATCTGCAAATTCTTAATACACGAATGATCACTGCTGATAACCAGATCAAGAGTATTACTTTCTCTGGTTGCCTCTCGAACATGTTGCTGCAGAAAACAATCATCCAATAAATCCACAAAAGTCTGACACTAGTGTGTGAGTGACCAACCCACAAGTTCCAGTCAATATCTGGGAAGTTAAAATCCACCATTATAAGACATTCCGATTTACAAGCCCACTCTATTTCTCTGTACAATTGTTCATTGTACTCATTCGAGTCATTAGGCCTAAAACCCACTCCTACTCTTATTTTTGCTTTCGCAGTGCTTATGTCACACCAAACTGACTCAACAGTGCACTGTTTATCTATATCAACTGGATGCACTTCTTTTGATTTTATGTTTTTCTTAATTAACAGCATAACACCTCCTCCCTTTCTATCCTGTCTATCCTTTCTGTACACATTGTACTCCCCAAATTCCAGTTCAGCATTCCTTATATCTGTGTGACACCACGTCTCTGCAATCCCAACAATATCCACCTTTGATGTCTTGACCAACACTTCAAATTCATCAAATTTATTTACTATACTTCTAGCATTGGTATACATGCAAGCATACATGCTCCTACTCCTATTCTTATTTACCCTAACACATCCCATATACCCACCTATTTCAGGATGACTGCCATCCGTCCCTGAAACCCCAAACACCCCACGCTCCAGGTTGCTACTTATTCTAATTGAAGTTGTGCAAGAATCACCTTCACCTCTGCCTACGGCTACTGTTAAACTATTAGTCCTTGTATCCCCCCAAGCTAGCAGTTTTCCGACCCACCTAACACTGCCTCGATAGCATCAGCAAATATTCTTGCACCCTTTCTATTTAAGTGTATCCCATCCCTATAGAAGCAGTCTCTCCTGTTAACAAGTACAGTCCAGGCTGAAAAAAATTCTACCCCTTGAACCTTGCACATTCTTTCCAGGGCCGAATTGATCAATAAGGCTCTCATCATATACTCCCTTCTATCATGTCTGGGCAGAATTGCAGACACTTTCAAATTCAACCCTAATGGCAGAATTGCAGACACTTTCAAATTCAACCCTAATTCTCGGCTTTTGTTCAACAGTGACCTGTACTTGTTAAGTAATTCTGCCGGTCTCCTACTCCTAATATCATTAGTGCCAGCGTGTACAACTATATCACCTTTTGTGCCCTTAAAAGATGATATCCGCTCTACAACGTCACAACCTTTGCCCCTGGCAGACATACCCTGGTCCTGTTCCACCTATCCTTTTTACAAAGCATGTTTCCCGTTTCCCTGACAGTAGAGTCTCCAACAACTACTAGTTCCTGAGGGACCAGCGCATTCTGCCTTGGGGGTTGCCGCTGTGTTGCGTGATGACCAAGTGCAAGCTCTGGCGTTGATGTGGGCAGCTGAGAGCCTGATGGGCCCCTCAATTTAGATCTTTCGAGGGCATCCACCCTGTCCTTCAAACTCTCATATAGGCCCATAACAACGCTGAGTTGTCGCCTGATTTCCTTACACTCCTTACATCGCGCACACACAAAGACATCCCCCATGGCAATGTCATGTTCCGTTCCAGAGAGTTCGGCAAACATTTCACAAGTTGCACATTTTTTTAGGCTGTGATGCGTTGGAGAATCGCCCCCCTCAGTTCTCCCCCGAGTCACAGCACTCCTGCCACTTTGAGCCTGTTGCTTTGCTGCTCTAGTTTGGGGCATGATACTTTAAATTAATAAAATCAATAAATTAAATTAATTAAATGTCAATACTACGCTATCTAATAGAAACAGTGAAGCGTAATACTCTATAAATTATACGTTACTGATTTGTTTTTTTGTTTGTTTTGTTACTGATTTTATGAGTGGTCGATATAACGACCGTTTTTTCTCATTCCACTGGGATGTCATTATCTAGAGCTTTGACTATATAAAATGATTAAGAAAGAGAACAACATTAAAAATAAAACTAAGCAAATATGGGTGCTTATGAACTTTCCAAGATATGAACAAAGCTTTGCATATCCAAAATTAGTTCATTTCAATCAGTTTGTTAGGTTAGCATGCATATCTCATTTGATGTACGTACATAGTCGAAATTGTACTTGATTTTTATTTGAACAGTATGAACCCATACCGTGTCTGATAAACATGAGTAAGGATGCTGAAGTTGCTAGTAAGAAGCATTGTACAGTCTTGATGGGAAAGAAAGTAGAAATCATAAAGAAATGTGAAAGCAATGAGAAAATGTCATGTTGTATGTATGTATAGCATGAATCAATCAATGGTGCCAAAAATTTTGAAGTACAAAGAACGAATTGTGGAACATGTAAAAAGTGCTATGCCAGTGCAATCAACAATCATTAGGAAGAGGTGCTTTTGGTTATGTTTAGAGACTTAGATTCATGCGTATTAGTTTAATACCTATTCCAGAAGAGGTAAGAGTTTATTCAAACATATGAAGGCCAAGCATGAAGAAACTTTTTGTGATGAAACATTTACTGCAAGCCACAGATGATTTCATGAATTCAAGATTCATTCAAATCTACCTACCATCAAAGCGAGTGGTGAGGCAACTAGCTTAGATGCCATGTCTGCAAAAGAATATTCTGCAATATTTGCTGAGATTATCAAGGAAAAGGGTTATGTACTTCAACAAATTTTTAATGGAGATGAAACGTTTAATTTGGAAGAAGATGTCTGATAGAACATATATCAGCAAGGAGTAGAAGAGCATGCCTGGTTTAAGGGCTTCAGAAGATTGATTCACTCTCCAATTTGGTGGAAATACTTCAAGAGATTTCAAACTCAACATCCATATCAGTTTATCGTTCCAAAAACACAAGTGCTCTCGAAAATTAACCAAAACTTGTAATGTAGAAAACTAACACCAAAGACTGGATTGCACTTTTTTTTTTTATGAAAACCCCAAATACGAGAGGTATTAGAACTATAGGTTCTAATACCTCTTGTTTGGTCTTGAATTTGTTGACATTAGGCTTGAACTTCTGTAGACTGTAATTTTTAGGAAATACGTATGAAGGAAGGTTGTTCCAGAAAACAGCAGTTGAATGAATAAACGAGGAAGATGAAAAGTTGGTTCTGTGAGTTTGAAGTTGGACAGTAAATGGATGTTGGCTGGTGGCGGCACATGTTCAAACTGTTTTGAAAGAGAGAGAGAGAGAGAGAGAGAGAGTGGGAATTATAGAAGCCAATTCAGAAGAACAGTGCCCATGGAAGTATCTGTAGAAAAGGCATGCAGCAGAAACAGTACGTCTATGAGACAGAGTGGAGAGACTGTTAGAGAGGAGTCATTAATTAATCTAACTGCCCTCTTCTGAATGGAATCTAGAAGCTTGAGAGAGGTTTTGGGGACACCGCCCCAGATTTGGGAACAATATTCCATGGTAGTGCGGATTTGCAATTTGTACAGAGTGAACAGCTGTTTGGAAGAAAAGTAATGCTGAGTGCGAAAGAGAAAACCAAGTTTTTTAGATGAAGAGGAAGCAATATTTGTAATGGGCTTGTGCCAAGAGAGATTAGAAGTCAGGGTAATCCCCAAAAGAGAGAGATATCATTTTGCCTAGAAATCGGAGTGTCACCAAAGATAAGCATAGGAGCAGAAGAATCCTTTTTGCGAGATATAAGACAAGACTGAGTTATAGAAGGATTAAAATCAACTAAGCTGTCTTTGCCCCACTGGAGAATTACCTGGAGTTCGGCATTTAAGAAATTGGTAGCGGATATTCGAGAAGTTGAAGCTGATTGAGCAGGGCAAGGTTTTTCAAAATGGAAAGTGGAATGCAATGTGCTATCATCGGCAAAACTATGGATAGGATTTCCAGTCGATGGAACAAGGTCATTAATGTACAAGAGGAAAAGAGTGGGGGAAAGAACTGAACATTGGGAGACACCAGCATTAGTGGAGAAGTTAGAAGACAGAGAGCCATCTGTGGCACCTCCGTAGCCAGGTGGGAAGGAGCAGCAGTGCGTAGCACATGCTTCTTGATTAGACCGGGGTTCGAGCCCATCACCACCAAATACGGAGGATGCGGAAAGGTCAGGGAATGACCACCGCATATCCCGGAGCAATATGGCCTTAGTTGCTAATGCCCCTAAAAACCAAATAACAAACAACAGAGAGCCATCTACCATCACCCTCAGTGAGCGATCAGAGAGAAAACTGGATAACCAATTACAAAAAAACAGTTGGCAAACCGTAAGATGGAAGTTTGTTTAGAAGACCTTTATGCCAAACATGATCGAAAGCCTTTGAGATGTCAAGAGCAACTGCTTGTGTTTCACCGAACTTTTCCATTGAATTTGTCCATAAATGGGTAACATAAGCCAGAATATCACCAGTGGATCGACACTGATGAAATCCATACTGGCGATCGTTGATCAGATGGTAGGTTTCAAGGTAGTTTAAGAGTTGGCGGTTAATTGATTTCTCCATTACTTTAGAAAGAGTAGAAGTAATTGGATGGGAGGGATTTATCACTCTTTTCAGGAAATGGCTGGATATAAGCAAATTTGCAAGCAGAAGGAAAAACACCTTTGGAATAAGAAAGTGAAAAAAGGTGGCAAAGAACAGGAGTAAGTTCAGGAGCACAGGTTTTGAAAACAAGTGGAGAAATACCATCAGGACCTGGAGCTTTCTTAGCATCGAAATTCGTCAAAATTCTTCTGACATCCTTTTGACGGAAGACCACAGGAGGCATTGAATGGAGCGTGTTGGGAATGGTGGGAGGTGTTTTACCAAGATCATTAATACATGAGTTGGAAGAAAAATTGGATGCTAGCAGGTCACCTTTATCCTTGGCTGAAGTGCAACAGAACCATCTGGTTTGGACAGAGGTGGGAGCAGAGATGGGTAAAAGTTGCAGCCAATAGCTTTGGCAAGAGACCAGAATGCTCGGCTACCATTAGGGCAAGAAGCAAGTTTTCTATTCTTAGCCTGTTCAAAATCTAGTTTGGACTGATTAATAACTGCTTTACAATTGTTGCAAGCTTTGGTGTAGGCACAAAAAATGGAACTGAAGAATTGGAAACAAGCCAATTGTGATATGCAACATTCTTCTCCTGAACGGCCTTAGCACATTTATTGGAAAACCAAGGTTTAGATAAAGGACGAGATTTTAAAGTGGAATGTGGAATAAAGAATTCCATTCCTACAAGAATAATTTCACTGACACCATCTGAGCAAACGTTGACATCAGAAGTTTTGAAACAGTAGTCCAACCAAGGAAAAGAAGAAAAGAAATCTCGCTGGTCATCCCATTTTACATTCTTGTAATGCCAAACGATATGAGGTTGGGAATAGCCATGAAATAAAGGCTCCATTGGAGAAGAGACAATCACCAAGTTGTGATCTGAGGTACCTAAAGGACCACTAACTTCGACCATGTACTTAAGGGTTGTTTGTGAGAAAAAGATCAAGCATGTTGGCTGTATGGTTAGGATTGTCCGGTATTCTTGTAAGTTAATGAACAATCTGTGCAAGGTCATTAGAAATTGCAAAAGCCTCAGTATCTCGACTAGCTTGGTCAGTGTGACTAGAAAATGGAGGCCAGCTGGAGTTGTGAACATTAAAATCGCCAAGGAAAATTACCTCACTGTTAGGAAAGTTGGACTGGAGAAAGTCAAGTTGCAAAGAGAGTTGGTCAAAGAGCTCCAAATGATTAGTGGAGTTGAGAACAGTAGAGACAACAGATGAATTTGACACAATATGGTAGAGAGATTTTAAGCCAGAAAAGATCGAAGAGAAGAGATTCCAAATTACCAATTCTCTGACAGGGAATATCGGAACAGACATATGCACAAGTACCACCTTTAAGGCGAAAGGAATCATACAGTGAATACTTTGGGCAGCTGAGATGAGTAGTAGTTGAATTAACCGATAAATGAGATTCTATCAGAAAAAGTACATGGGGTTTGGCAGGCTGCAAGTGAAAATGGACATCGTTGAGCTTAGAATTGAGACTACGTATATTTGTGAAATGAACTAGGAAGTGTTTGGGAGGTTTAGATCTTTTCACAGATAAGCTTACTCTATTGGTTTGACAATTTGTGGTGTATTCAATAGTAAGAAAAGGTGGGGGGAGGGACATGTTGTATGAAGTGATGAAATTTTTAGATATGGTGTACACGTGGTAAGAATATACCCAGATCCTTGACATAACGTGGCCTCGACAATGTCCCCCACATACACACTACTCAGACTCCCTCCAGTCACTATCTGGCAGAGTAGAGGTAGCAAGATTATGCACTATCTGATCCGGAAGCCTCCTAAAGATTTACCAATAGGTTTGGTCTGGTGTACTAACTAGCGACCAGCCTGCGAACACCATTTTGTGTTAGGAAGTGTAAGGAAAATTGGATTTCGCCATGATGTTCATCATAACCTCAAAAGTCATCAGTCATACTGCATGATGGAAGAGATGGGGAAGGGTTGACCGGAACTTAGCTCTGGAGACTAAACATGGGTTCCACCACTTCAAGCCTCCAATAAGCAAAGTTGTGGTATTGCACCGGTTGATGAGAGTCATCTATCACCTAGCACTTGCTTTGTTTAAAGATTATTTTTTCCGCTATTTCATTTCCAAGGTTAAAAAATATTGCAACCAGACCAAGCTGCCTTTTAAAATCCTCCTTTTGCTTGATAATGCCCCTGGACATTAGCATTAGTTGAGGCATATGATGCTAGAAAGCAAGCTTGCGCAGCATCAGCAAAAAAAAAAAAAAAAAAAACACTCCCATTTCACCCACCCAGTCACTCCAAATATTTCTCTAGTTCAGCCTTAAATTTATTTAAGCTATCAACTACCTGCTGGCTAAAGGCAAACTTCCACACATATTCTGCAACTGTCTTTCCTCATTTGAATCTATCCCCTCCCTCAAATTCTTAATCTGAGCAAGCGGTAGAATCCCATCAGCATTCAGCCTGCTCAAACCATTCAAGGCCTTATACACCTCAATCAGATCACCTCGCAGGTGCCTAGTCTCCAGATTCTGAAACTTGCAGAAGTTAAGCCTTTCTTGGTAAAAGCACCCTTTTTGTTACTCTCACGAATCTTGTTGCCCTTCTTTGTACTTGTTCTAGCAACTCTGCATCCTTCCTAATATGAGGCCTCCAGACCTGTGTGCAGTACTCAAGTGTGGCCTGAACATTGCCTTATACAAGTTGATGACAAGACTTCATGGCTTGCTCTGGTAGCCCGTCTGCACTGCTCAGAGAACTTCATATCTGATTGCACAGCAAAATTATCCCCAGGTCTTTTTCATTTTCCACTTCCCTGAGTTTAGTACCACACAGTTGGTACATTTCTCTTGGGTTACTGCTACCCATATGCAGTACTTTGCATTTGTCAATGAGACAAATGACAGTCGAAATTGTACTTAGTTTTTATTTGAACAGTATGAACTCATATCATGTCTGATAAACACGAGTAAGGATGATGAAGTTGCTAGTAAGAAGTGTCATACAGTCATGATGGGAAAGAAAGCAGAACATCATCTACAAGATCTGGATGATTTTCATCCTAGAGTCCAGGTAATCTACTTGCCTCCAAACACCACCTCACTTCAACCAGTGGACCAAAGGGTTATTGCATCCTTCAAGAAATATTATCTAAGATGAATATTCAAACAGGCAGTAATGGAAACAGATTGTGATTGGAAAGACTGTGATATTTACAAGTCCATAAAGAATATTGGTGCTTCCTGGCATGAAATAACAAATTCAAACATGAATATGGCTTATGCCTCAAGTTTGTTAACAATTCTAATCTTATTGAGGAAGTAGAGGATGAGATGAATATATTAATGTATCTTGTTCAGATGGGTACACAACTTGAACAAGGTCTGACAGAAGAGGATTTTTATTTGTTGCTATATTCATATTCCCAGAAGTTGACAAATGAAGGTTTAATGGAACTAGAATCATAGAGGCTTGATGACAATGCTACTGAAGAAAAAGTTGATGAGCATAAAAGATTTACCATTAGATTTTCCATTATCAAGATCCAAACTTTGATAGATTTATGAAAGTGCTGCAAATGTACATGAAGCAATGTCTTGTTACAAAGTTATTTAGGATGAAAAGAATGCCACAATTTAAACTTCACTGGATTATTTTTCAGTAGTGTATAAGAAATAGGAAGATGTAAATCAAATACCATCATCTTTAAAAAGTGTTATTGGGCCATCTTTTGAAGAAGCACCTCCTCACCTTTCTTCAATTCTTCCAATGATGATTAATGATAAATCAACATCTTTAGGTGTTATTGGGCCAACTTTTGAAGAAGCACCTCCTCACCTTTCTACAGTTCTTCCAACGATGATTAATGATAAATGTAATTTAAAATGTGATTTTTATTTTAACTTTAACAAGTTATATTTTTGTTTCCTTTTATTTTTTAACAATTTGAGTAAAATTTTTATGTAATAATATGGTAACATGCACTTGGTACTTGTTTTCAGCACAATAATTCAATAATTTCTAGTTATGAACAGCATGTCAAAACCTAACCCATTCATAGTAGGGGAGCGCCTGTGTATAAAAAGTTTTTGAAATTAATTTAAAATACTAATATGTTAAAAGCCCATATTGGCCAAGGTCAAAAATTAAAAATGTTTGTGTGGCTGCAGCTTTTATAGAAAAAATGTTAATATTAAATAAATATAACAGAAAATGTAAATATTTAATAATACATGGATATATAAATTGAGAAACTGTAGGTTACTAAGTTGGTATGGGTTTATATAAGAATGTAGTGTTTTATTTGTACGGTCAGTTCTTGATTCTGATTGTGGCATAGTTTCCTTTCTACATAGTATAAAAACTTCAGCATTCAAACAAGTAGTATTTGTTCTTGGTTTCCACATTTCTTGTTTTAACTTGACTGTATTATCTTTTCAGTGTGTCCTCAACTTCCCATGCTTTCTTGTTCAGCTGCTTTACTGTCAGATTTATGTGATGTTTTGCCTTGGCCATTTTTTTTGCATTAGACTGGGGTTCGAGCCCGTCACCACCAATACGGAGGATGCGGAAAGGTCAGGGAATGACCACTGCATATTCCCGGAACAATATGGCCTTAGTTGCTAATGCTCCTAAAAAACCAAATAACAAACAACAACAACAACAACAACATTCTCTTGCATGGTTTTATATCATTTTGTTATATTTGCTATTTTGACTTTTAGATATTTTGGGCTCCTAATATTATTATAAAATTTATTACAATTATTTTCCCTTCAATTTCTTTGCTGACCTGTTCTCAGCTGCCCTTACTCTTATCATTTATTACTGACCTTCACTATTCATTTATTTATAATTATATATTCTAGTGTCCCTGCTGCTACTGTTTATTTTTATAATATTTACATTCTTGTTTGTTTGTGTGTGCCAAGATTATTTGATGATGGATCACTAGATTTTCCTACTTCATTTTGCCAGATTTGAAAGTATATTACTATATTTCCAAGAAGTACATAGTAGAAATGTAATGAATATATTTTTAAAATATCTATTTTAAGAATATATCCATGTTTTAGTTTTGCAATGTAAATTTCTTATAGCCATTTACTCATTTTTAACATTTATTTCAGCTCGTAGTCCTCTTTCATGTGAAGCTTACAAGATTTACAACCCGTGGACAAGAAATGCAGACATATCTATTGATATTGATGGAAGTGGACCACTTGATCCTTTCCCTGTTACTTGTGAATTTCCATGTAATTATTATTATTATTATTATTATTTATTTATTTTATTTATTTTTTTTTTTCAATTTATGTTTAAAAATTAATTATTTTTATTAATATGGTTTAACAGTTTTTTTTTTCACATTTTTCAAGTCTAGATTATTATTCTAATGATGAAATAATTGTAATTTTTCTCTTTATAAATTTGATTTGTAAATATATGTACACACTTGGTTCCTGTAAGTCCATTTGGAACCAAAAGGACTTGCATTTATTATTATTATTATTATTATTAAACCAGGTGCTCCCAGCCAGTTTTTCCAGTAACCTATTTACACTACTGTACCACTTTTAGAGATATCTATATACCCAAGCACAAGTCGCACTCTATTATCACATAGCTGTGGAATACAATTCTGAATCTTAGGATACTTACAGAACCTGTCCGTCCAGCTGCTGTTCACATGTAAGTCAAAGATCAATATTCCAATGCACCACAAGGAGATGCAACAAGGAACACTGATATATCAATTCAACCCTTAGAATATTCTGATCACAAGAGAACACAGATGTGATGCCCCAGTAGAATTGAGAAGAAGCCCACTGCACCACAAGGAGACACGGGGGTATGAGTGATCCTGCACCACATGTCAGTAGGATATGCATTCCATTGCAACATAAGGAGATGCAGCAGCAGTGACTGTGGATCATGAAGAGAAATTCAGGTCATATGCACCACTGGGAGATGCACAGCCACGGTGGCTATTCTACTCTCAGTAGCTCTAACTTATGTCAATCAGGGAGAGAGCCTGAATGATATCATTTTTCAATGGAGATGCCATAATAGAGTCAGATGACACAAATTTTAGCATGTCATTTAGTTTTTTAAAAATGTCCCTCACTTCCTCTACACCTACATTCATATTCAACAGCTAATTTTAAAACCTTTTCCATTTTGCACTTGACCTGAAATTTTTAAGTTGATCTTGTAATGTCGAAAATTGTGTTTTCTTTTGGTCACATTCCTTGTGTACATAAAAAGTTTTCGCTAAATCACTCATTAACAGTAACAGCATACACAGTCTTGCACTCTGGACTAACTGCTTACCATTGTATTGTAATACATGATCAAAGCCATGGGCACCATTTCTTGATGACATAGTGATGTTAAATGGTTAACAGAAAGATAGAAGAGGTTCCACTGTATTCATTTTACCAGCTAATTATATAACATGAAACAGAAATTATATAACATGTTGATAAATTGATGACTATCTTGTACTACTATGTATTTAGCAGACTTCAGAAACTCAACTGCTGCGGTCTTAGTGCTCATGATAGAACACATTTCAGTATTCATGAGTGGTCCAAGACGCAACTAATTTTAAACAAATAGCATCACTAAAGGCTATTCTGCTATTTGTCTAAAATTTGAGACACGTGATTAGTATTGCCAACTTTACATTTTGAACTTAATTGCAGTTCAAGAGATAGTGTTGGAGTAAGAAGCTTTTTTTTTTTTTTTTTTTTTTTTTGTATCCTCAGCTATAGAAAATAAAGAAAACCTCAGCCACATAATATAATAGATTATTTAGCTGAGTTCTTTATTATTTCCTATTTATGCAGTATGCTGTAGACTGGATTCTCTGTAAACAATCTCTCGGTTGTGATTTTTTTTTGTGTATATGAAACATAGCTGTTTAATTTTTTTATTTTTTTTTAATATTCAAAATGAATTTGGTTATAATAAAAATGCTTGCTTAATAAGTCATCTTTTAGTCATTGTGTATTCGTGTTCAAAAATGAATGGGGGTGGGGGGACTGGTTAAATTCTTGGCTATAACCTGGGTGTTAAAGTAATACAGTTAGATCCATGTTATATCGTGGTTAGCATTAGCATTAGCATTAGTAGAGGCATTTGATGCAAGAAAGCAAGCTTATGCAGCATCAGCCAAAAAAAAAAAAAAAAAAAAAAAAAAAAGTAACATAAATAAATAAAAATAACCACTTCCACTTCACCCCTCTGTTCGTTCGAAATACCTGTCCAGCTGAGCCTTAAACTTATTTAGGCTATCAACTTCCACGACAAGGGATGGAAGTCTGTTCCACCCACCAACCACCCGCTGGCTAAAGGCAAATTTCCGCACATCTATCCTACATCTGTCTTTCCTCAATTTGAATTTATGCCCTCTCAGGTGATTTTTCTGAGCTAGAGGAAGAATCCCATCAGCATTGAGCATGCTCAAACCATTCAAGGCTTTGTACACCTCTATCAGATCACCCCGCTGGTGCCTAGTTTCCAGACACTGTAATTTGCAAAACTTAAGCCTTTCTTCGTAAGAGAACCCCTTTGTCCCATTCACCAATCTAGTTGCCCTTCTCTGTACTCGTTCCAGCAGCTCTACATCCTTCCTGAAATGAGGCCTCCAGGCCTGTATACAGTACTCTAGGTGTGGCCTGACCATTGCCTTATACAAGGGAATAATCACCTCCTTATCCCTGCTAGAAAAATTCCTATATATCATTGACAATACACCATGAGCTACTCTTGCAGCTCGTCTGCACTGCTCAGAGAACTTCATATCTGCCTGCACCACCACCCCCAGGTCCCTTTCATTCTCTACCACTGTCAGTGTAGTACCACAGAGTTGATACGCTGCTCTGGGGTTGCTGTTTCCCATATGTAGTACTTTACATTTGTCAATGTTAAACTTCATTTGCCACCTCGAAGCCCATCTGCTCAACCTTTCCAAATCCTGTTGCAGCAGCATAGTGTCAGTAGTGTCCTTGACAACCCTGCCAACCTTCGTATCGTCTGCAAACTTGGACATTAAGCCTGATATACCATCATCAATATCATTTATAAATACAGAAAACAATAAAGGCCCCAATACTGAACCCTGAGGGACTCCACTAATAACATTAGTCCACGATGAGCAGTGTCCATTGATTACCACTCTCTGTCTTCTCCCCCTCAACCACCCCTTTATCCATAGCAGCAACTTGCCTCCAATGCCACACTGCTCCAATTTGTGCAGCAGTCTTCCATGTGCAACAGTATCAAAAGCCTTTCTAAGATCCAAGTATATAATATCAAAGTTATTCCCTGCATCCAGTTCTTTTGTGACTGCATCATAGTATCCAATCAAATTGGTCAGGCAAGACTTCCCCTTAACAAAACCATGCTGTGTCCTAGCTATAACTGAAGTCTTGTCTAGATGATCCTGCAGTGCTTCTTTCACCAGTGCCTCCATTAATTTTCCGGGAACAGAAGTTAAACTCACAGGTCTATAATTACTTGTGTCAGCCTTTGATCCCCCTTTGTGAATTGGGGTCACATTTGCACATCTCCAGTCAATGGGTACCTCCCCTGAGCCCAAGGAAGCTCTCATAATTATGGCTAAGGGTTTGCTTACCTCCTTTGCTGCCTCCTTTAATATAACTGGATAGATCCCATCCACCCCAGGTGCCTTTCTTGTGTTTATCTTCAACAATTTCTCCTCCACTTTGCTCTCAGTTATTACAAGATTCATTAGCTTACTGCTAGAATTGAATACACCTCTGGCATTCCCCTCGCTGAATAACTCCTCATGTGTGAATGTCGATGCAAAATATTCATTTAGTTTGTTAGCTACCCGAGCAGGGTCATCAACAGTTGACCCATCGATCTCAAGTGGACCAATCTGATTCATCCCCTTCCTTCTAGAGTTTACATAAGTAAAGAACTCTTTGCTGTTTTTCTTCGCATCCCTTGCCAAGGATCTCTCGTAATCTGCCTTCGCCTGCCTAACCTCCTTTGTAACTTGGTTACAGATCAACTTGTATCTATCATAGGCGTCCGTGTCACGTGTTAATTTGTATGTATCCCATGCATTTTTCTTCTCTGCCATATGCCTCATTAGTTCATCTGACAACCATTTAGGCCTAAACCTTGAACAATATTTCTTAGTTGGTATGTAAAGCCTAGTAGCTTCCACGATAAGTTCTTTGAATGCTTCCCATTTTGAATTTGCTGTTGGCAATATCATCAGTTGATCCCACTGTATAGAATTTAAATACTGTCTCAGTCCATTGTAGTCGCCTTTACGAAAGCAATACCCCTTCCCTTTACCCCTAATGGTAGTTACCTCTTTGAGTAACTCCCACTTCAGCACACTGTGATCACTGCCACCAAGTGGTTCATTTATCTGCAGATTCTTAATGCATGAAGAATCACTACTGATAATCAAATCAAGAGTATTACTCCCTCTAGTTGCCTCCCGAACATGCTGATGTAGAAAACAATCATCCAATAAATCCACAAAATCCTTGCTACTGTGTGAGTGACCAGCCCCCAAATTCCAGTCAATATCTGGGAAATTAAAATCCCCCATTATAAGACTCTCTGATTTACTGGCCCACTCTATTTCTCCGAACAGTTTCTTATTATACTCATCAGAGTCATTAGGCCTATAGCACACTCCTACTCTCAATTTTGATCTCCCAATGCTTATGTCACACCAAACTGACTCGACACTGCACTGTCCAGCGATGTCGACTGGCTTCACTTCCTTGGATTTTATGTGTTTTTTAACTAATAGCATAACCCCTCCTCCCTTCCTATCCTGTCTATCCTTTCTGTAGACATTGTACTCCCCAAATTCCAGTTCTGCATTTCTTATATCTGTGTGACACCACGTCTCTGAAATCCCCACAATATCTGCCTTTGATGTTTTGAGCAATACCTCAAATTCATCAAATTTATTTACTAAACTCCTAGCATTGGTGTACACACAAGTATATATGCACCTGTTCTTTTTCTTAGCTACCCTAACACAACCCATGTGTTTATTTGTACCCCAATGATTCCCAGCAGTCTCTGAAATATCCTGCATCTTATTTTCCAGGCTGCGGCTCATTCCAATAGAAGCAGTGCAAGAATCACTTTCACCTCTGCCAGTGGCTACTGTTAATCTATTAGTCCTTGTATCCCCCCAATCTAGCAGTTTTCCGACCCACCTAACATTGCCTCGATAGCATCAGCAAACATTCTTGCACCCTTTCTATTTAAGTGTATCCCATCCCTGTAGAAGCAGTCTCTCCTGTTAACAAGTACAGACCAGGCTGAAAAAAATTCTACCCCTTGAGCCCTGCACAATCTTTCCAGGGCCGAATTGATTGACAGGGCTCTCATCATATACTCCCTCCTATCGTGTCTGGGCAGAATTGCAGACACTTTCAATTTCAACCCTAATTCACGGCTTTTTTTCATCAGTGACCTGTACTTGTCAAGTAATTCCGCCGGTCTCCTACTCTTAATGTCATTAGTGCCAACGTGTACAACTATATCACCTTTTGTGCCCTTAAAAGATGATATCCGCTCTACAACGTCATCAACTTTTGCCCCTGGCAGACATACCCTGGTCCTATTCCACCTATCCTTTTTACAAAGCATGTTTCCCGTTTCCCTGACAATAGAGTCACCAACAACTACTAGTTCCTTTGGGACCAGCGCATTCTGCCTTGGGGGTTGCCGCTGTGTTCCGCGATGACCAAGTGCAAGCTCTGGCATTGGTGTGGGCAGCTGAGAGCTTGATGGGCCCCTCACTTGTAATCCTTCGAGGGCATCCACCCTATCCTTCAAGCTCTCATATAGGCCCATAACAACGCTGAGTTGTCGCCTTATCTCCTTACACTCCTTGCATCGCGCACACACAAAGACATCCCCCATGGCAGTATCATGTCCCATACTTGACTGCTCCGCAAACAAAAGTTTGCGGAGTCTAACTGTAGTGGTTGCACTACAGTTAGAAGAAACAAGTAAATGAAGTGTGTGAGAGTGACATATGTTGGATTTATGATTATTTTATTTCATTTATTTATTGTTTATTTGATTTTTTCGTTATTGTTTTTGTTTAAATGATACATACATTTCCTTCCTTGCATCACTCTGCCATTGCTGGAACTAACGGAGGGCACCCAACACCTTATCAGGTGCCCCTGACTCCCATACACCACACAAGCATCTACATTTCAGTTTTGTAGGTGGGGGGGGAGTCCTGTGACCTTAAATTCTATAAAAAATGTGGTAAAAACATTAATATTTAATCTTCTAGCAGTCTTCTTAATCCATTTTTAGTTAGTTTATGGCTGCTTCTAGGATGGCAAGGTCTGGTGCTAGACCTTGCCATCCTAGAAGCAGCTTTATTATTATTATTTTATTATTACTTTATTTATTATTATTATTACTTTATTTATTATTATTATTACTTTATTATTAAAATTATTAAAACTTTATTATTATTATTGGTTTCTGTCATTTCTTTTTGTTCAGTTTTTTTAATTAGGTTTAGAAAATCATAATTTAAGATAACCATTTCCAATTTAGTGATGAAAAAAGCTAAAGATTACTTTTTTATAATTAACGCAAAACAGAGGATCTAAATAGATGACATATGGGTGTCAATTGAGGGTGTATGTGATTTGAGATTAACTTCACTGTCAGAATATCAACCCATCTCAGTGTCATCAGTGCTAACTAGAATGTATCATAAAATAATGGTATCTCAGCTATCTTCAGTAATACAGTTAGATCCATGCCAGAGAGCATTTGTTCCTGTGGATGGGACAGCAGAGAATGTCTCACTACTTCAAGCCCTTCTGTTCCATTCGAGGAAGAATCTTCGTCATCTTTATTTATTGGACATTATGAAGGCTTTTGTCTCCCATCCAGCTGTTTTTGAAGCATTGCAAAGGCATCATTTACCCAAGTTGTCCAACCTGGAAGGTTTCTTTTGGGAGAGGAGATGTTACCATCACTTGAAGTATTAGACAGATGGGAATACCTTGGTGTTGAATTTTCCACAACTGGGAAAATTTTGTTTGGAGCTGACCTTGATCTGTTGCTGAGAAGTCTAACTACCCCCCCTCCCCAAGCCACAGCAAAGGTTCTTTATTTTAAAGCACTATTTGATACCCGGATTTTATCGTCTTGTACTGGGAAGAGTCACAGCTGATCAGCTTAATTTAGATCTTCAGATCAGGTTAGGTTGACTGTTAAAAGATGGTTAAGATTACCCAAGGATCTTGTCACTCCATATCTGTATACTGATGTCTCTGCTGGTGGGTTATCCCAATCCTTATGGTGCTCTCAGCCGGCCGGGCTAGCCGGGTGGGTAAAGTGCCTGCCTGGCAACCCAAAGGTCGCGGGTTCGATTCCCGCCTCGGGCTTGGATCAAAGTACTGCAAAAACCTTGGGAGGTGCATTATGGCCACAGAAGCCTATGCGCCAACAACTACCAAAAAAAAAAAAAAAAAATGGTGCTCTCACGTAGAACGCAGGTGACCGCTTACTTGGGACCAGCAGCTACAGGTAGCCTAAATGAACAATGTAAGTCAATGGGAGTGCATACAGTAACAGTGTGTGGACAGCGGCATCGCTTCTTGTGTTAATCCCCCAGCTTACCTCAACAAATTAAGCTTGCTGATTCCCAGGGAAGTACAGATATCACTCAACTGGGTACGTGTTGCTTGCACCTGTGGCCCTTAGGCAATTGCACTACTGTTGCTGTAAAATGCAAGAATTCATGGTGACATAAAGAAAACCAACCTGTAATCCAGAAGTTTTAAGCATGGATACTGAAATTTTGATTTCAGACATTTATGGATTTATGTAAAATGCACAATATGGAACAAAAGTGTCAACTGGGTACGCATTCTGTAAAAAGGAATACCATGGAGAAATGTTAGCAAGAAAAAATATTAATACCATTTATTATTCGAATTTGAAACAACGTTTCTTGATTTGTTCTGATATATTTAAAAATTGCCCTTTATAATCATCCAATTCGTTACATAAATTGTGATTCAAAATTTGTCTACTGTAATGTACAGGGATTGGGTATACCCATCAGTTCCTTATTGTTTTCAAATCTTGAAAGAAAAAAAAATAATAATTAATTAATCAATATGACAACGAAGAAATGGCTTTGGAATATGTAAAATAAACTTTTCATTACTTCACTTTTTAGATTTATACTTATTCTGTTTCTAAAAAAATCACATTGAATGTTTTATCATTGATTTATAAATAAATGTCTTTTTTTTTTTTTTTTAAGTTTCTTACTGTTTTCCTTTGTACAACAAATTGCAGCCTGAACGGTGCCTAAAATCTTAAAAAGCTTTATATTTAAATTTACAATAAATTTACAGTAGATCAAACAAAGCAAAATAAGTGTGATTATACAAATAAAATGTTACTGATAATAAAATACTGAATTAAGATAGGATAAAACAAATGTAGTTTACAGTGAATGTACAAATAAAATGATAATAAAATACTGAATTAAAATACAATAAAATATACTAGATTAAAAGTGCTAAAATAACTGAAGCTTTCAAAGGCTTCTGCCTTCTTCCTCAACAGTGCTTCCTCAACAATAAAATATACTAGATTAAAAGCGCTAAAATAACTGAAGCTTTCAAAGGCTTCTGCCTTCTTCCTCAACAGCACTGTTGAGGAAGAAGGCAGAAGCCTTTGAAAGCTTCAGTTATTTTAGCGCTTTTAATCTAGTATTATTTTATTGTATTTTAATTCAGTATTTTATTATCATTTTATTTGTACATTCACTGTAAACTACATTTGTTTTATCCTATCTTAATTCAGTATTTTATTATCAGTAACATTTTATTTGTATAATCACACTTATTTTGTTTTGTTTGATCTACTGTAAATTTATTGTAAATTTAAATATAAAGCTTTTTAAGATTTTGGTTTTCGTTTTTACTTCAATGGTTGGTGAGAAACGCTAAAAATCATAGTATGAATATACCCAACCCCAGAGGCCTATTTGAAGAAAGAGGTGTCTAAAATATGCATATGAATTATATTTTAAATCATGGCCTAAAAAAAGACAGTGACTTCTATTTCCCATCGATTTCATATATCCTACCTCAATTAATCTAGGTTTTCCATCTGCAGTTAACATTAAATTAAACTTAATTATTTTTAAAAATACATATCGTATTTAGCAATAGAAATCATAAATGTCTTTACGATTTCTATCCTGAAAATGTATGAATTCTATTATTATTCTATATCTAAAAATCACTGGTAATCATCCAAAATTAATCCGCGGAAAAAGTGATTCACCCCCTCCCCTCTCCACCAAGTCACGCGTAGACAGAGGTGTCCGCAAAAACATATTGGAATTGCACTAGATGGTTGTGCTAATCCCCCAGCTTGCTTAAAAGAATTTTTATTTAAGCTCGCTGGTTGTCGACGCCACACATTTATTTCAATATGGACATAGAAGCTTTGATTTGACGACCAATCTGGGATAAAACAGAAAAACTACATTCGAACAGGAATGTTAAAAATTTATAACAGAAACTCACAATTACAATTCAAAATAAAAATAAAAAAACATAAAATATAAAATTCTATAACGATTTATGTATGCAGTGCATTACATAAATATATATATCTATATATAAATCTGTTTTATATTAAATATATATATGTGAGGTAGAATTAATAAGTCTGTTTAAAAGTGTGAAGCTAGATGCATATAAATTACACAAATTGCCAAAACTAATAGGAGAAGGATAGCATAAATTGGAGAATTGAAGGCGTGAGGAAGAGAAACTGTGGATATCCTAATGAAATAATGAATTAAGCAAAATTATAGGCTGAATTGAATAGCCAATTAGAGAGAAAGGAGCTGTAAAGCAAAAATGATTAAATTAATATACGGAGTAATGGCCAGCATCAAATATAGGTGGGCAATTTTGGTCCCAGAAAGGGGTAGAGAAATTATAATTTTATAATTTCTCTACCCCTTTCTCGGACCAAAATTGCCTACCCCTATTTGATGCTGGCTATTACTCCATATATTAACTTAATCACTTCTCTCTCTAATTGGCTATTCAATTCAGCCTATAATTTTTGCTAAATTCATTATTTCATTAGGATATTCACATTCCTTCTCGTGGCTTCAACATCTCTAATTTCTGCTGTCTTTCTCCTATTAGTTTTGGCATTTTGTGTAATTTATTAATTCTACCTCACATATATAAACTTTTATATCCTTTGCTGTTGCTCTGCACACTCAGGTGCAAATATATATATTGAAGAAATATATATATAAAAAAGCGGAAAATGAAAGCGTAGTCATCTTATTCTTCCTTTTTTTTTTTTTTTAAATTACGATATGGTATTTATTGTTACTGCCAATAATTATCAGTAAGTTTAGATTACAAAGTAAGTAATTATAAAATGTTGAGTTAGAGAGAGAGAGACATGGCAGAGGTTTCTGATTTCGTCCGAGTGTCACTGAGTTCGAGAGAGAGACATAGCGAAGTCATAATTTGACTTGTGTAATTTTGAGGTAATGCAGTCCACTTAATGCAATCGGCGCATTAATTTTATTTATTCTGTTTTATTGACCGAAGGTGCAAAAGCACAGAATGTTTAATAAAAATTCATTTTACGATGTGATGATTTTTTTTTTTTTTATATTTATAAAAAAAACTAGGACACAAGTGTAAAATCCGTGGGACGTCCGAGGATGCCCTAAAAACTAGGACATGTCCTCGGAAACGAGGAAGTCTGGTAACCACCATGTATATGGCAGAGATTAGTCTTTAAAAAGAAAAATTATCGTTTTTTGAACAATTCTGGTGGTTGACACTGGAAGAGATGCCAGGTTTGTTCGGCATGGGACAATATACTCATGCATATTATATCTTACGTTCAAAATGTATTATTTTTTTGTCTTTTATTATGTTTTTAACTTTTTCGATTTGTAACTATGCTTCCTCCTCTCTTCTAATTTATTTTCTTTCCCATTCTCCTCAACTGCTATCAATACATAACACTATATTTATGTATAGCTTCTGAACACTTTGCAACTTTAACATTTTTTTTTTTTTTTTTTTTCGTTGATAAATTTTAAATTCTTCGCCTGCAAAAATTTTATTCCCTTCCTCTTTCAATTATTTCAGTGCTCATTCCAACAAATATTTTATCGAAATGTCTTGCGATGGGCATTAGTAAACAACCCGCTCCCTATCCTTTCCCCTAATTATTTATCTTTCGATGTTTCACCTGAAAATTACGGGACACCCGCTGAACTGCAGGCGTGGTTGATCGGCAATTTTACCGTCCAGTTTACCTGAAAGCTAAATGGATTAACATTCCGCAATACATTGGCGCCCGTAAAAAAACCTACCCCATCGCATAGTGATAAGTTGCACTGGTCACTGCTTTCTATGTGTTCATACCCAGTGAGAAGCTTCAGCTGCATGTTGCTGCTGGTTCCAAGTAAGCGGTCACCTGCGTTCTACGTGAGAGCACCCTTAAGCCAGACTTCTAGAGAAGCTTCAATATTCCTCCCATTTGGATAGGGCCATTGCTACTGCTTCCCCCTTGAAGGAGGAAATCAATGATGCCAGGCGACTGCAGATTGGTAGGCATTCCTTAATAGACTCCAAGAGCAAGACGAAAGTTAGGTGGCAGTCCCTTCTTCACAACACCTTTGATGGTTGTTCTCTGGAGGAGTCAACCAAAGTCCCTGCCCAGCATCAGTGGGTTGGAGATGGGACCTGGCTCTTGGCTGATCGTTCCTATATTGACTTGATCAAGACCCGTATAAATGCCCTTCCTACCCTTTCCAGGACATCTAGAGGGTGGTCTTCAGATCAGTTTTGTAGGGTGGGGTGTGATGCTGTAGAAACTCTTTCCCACATTGCCCTCCATGTCATAGGTCCCATGACACCAGGATTAAAAGGCATGATACTGTGGTGAACTTAGTGAACAATCGTCTAAGTCAGAAAGGCTGGGTGACTCTTCTAGAGCCTCATTATAATACTCAGGAAGGTCTGAGAAAGCCAGATCTCCTATGTGTGAAAGAGGGATCAGAATATGTCTTGGCTGCTCATATTGCAGGCTCTGGGTACTCACTGGAGACTCCCCATAGGCTTAAATGCAGAAAATATGACAGAAATGCTAGCCTTAAGCAGCTAATTCAGGATTAGTTTGGTATTGTGCGAATATTATCAACAATCACTTCAAATTATGGAGGTGTCTGGTGTAACTTCCATAAACCTTGTTTAAGATCAGGTGTGGTTTAACCACATCTGATCTTAAAATGATCTCAATCCAGGTATTGTAAGAAACTCTTTGGCTGCTTGTGGGTTCATCAGCAGGTGACCACTGTGGTATGATGAACCCCCCAAGTTGGCATTTGGCAGGCAAAATTGTAAAGTTACCACAACCATAAGAGTGGGAATTAATTTAAAAAAAAAAAAGTACCATACTAGATTTTCAAATTCCCAGAAAAGATGTAAACACTGCCATATTCAATAATACAACAGTATTTGATGCATTTTTAGCTTATAATTAGAACATAAAATTATGTATTGAATAGTATTCAGATAAACAATTATTTATAATTATCAATAATTTACATTGCTTTATTCAACAGATGAAAGTCCAGCTGTAACACATCTGCACCACATGAATGAACGACCCACCGAAGTTAAAGGTTTCAGTAAGCCAGGAAGTTTTATTCAGGATATTGTGTATAATGCTGACATGGAACAAATAGTGCAGTTAGTAAATAGGTCCTACAGCTGCAAGCAAAGCCTTCGATATGACTGTTTGAATGCACGCCTTTTTAATACTCCAGGTAAATATATAATAGTATCCTCGCATGACAGCTTTCTTTTTTAATTGTTAAAAACTTAAAATTCTTTCCTCAGTAATGTGTGATTGCATGTAGGATAGTGCCATTTTTGAGGATCATTTTGATCCTACTCAATAGAGATTTTTCATTTCAAATTCTTAATAGAGAACCTTTTGGGTTACTCCTCAATGTATAGAATGGGTTTGAAACAGGAAGTGATGGATGCAGTGACTGGTTAATACCCAGTTGATATTCTTGAAATGAATATCAACTAGGTATTAACCAGTTGATATTCATCTGAAATATCAAGAAATGTATGCAATTTCCTCCCTCTTTGTGATTTCCCAATGGTTCTATACCCTTTACTCATACATTTAAATTATTCTTTATATCAGAGATTCCCAAAGTGTGGGGCACTTGTTTTCATGAAGCACTTTTTTAAACAAAATATGAACAAACCATCCCCACTAATTCCGGTACAAATCATTTTTATTTATTTCTGTTTGTATTGTATTCATATTTTATTCCTTTGAGATTAAATGTATTGAAGTACATATTAATTTATAAAAGTATTATTATTATTATTATTATTATTATTATTATTATTATTAGCCATATGGTGCAAGGAACCCTGAGGCTTATGCTGCACCAACCAAAAAAAAAAAAAAGAAATTCTCAAGTTACCCTGAGAGAGAGAGAGTAGAAAGGGATCACCAAGAAAGAAAAGAATGATGATATCCATCTCAGGATCCTGGGTTTGCCAAGCCTGTATTCATTAGATGTGAGCCGAATGTATATTGATATCTAAATTTTATGTCAGATCTGTTCTGTAACTTGGTGGGGGGGGGGGGTAATACATGAAATTTATGAAACATTTTAAGGGGGCTAAAAGTATAAAAGTTTAGGAACCTCTGCTTTATATGCCGATGTATCACGTTAGGTTATTTTTAGAAAAATCCATATTTCAGAAAAATGCATGATTTTGATTGTTAGGTACTCTCCAAAGAAGGTATCTTAATATCTTGCTCTGATTTTCTATTTCTATCTCTCATCCTATGGTAGTTTGGTGTCTGTGTTCCTTTTTCAGTTTGCCCATATTACTTTATTAATGTTATATTTACATGATATTATTTATAACAGTGAATTGTCCAAACCTTTTAGTAATTTCTATCATTTGTTGTGATTGTTATGGCCTCCGTAGCTGAGTGGTCATGTGCAGTAGCGCATACTCTTTAAGTGGAATGGGGTTCAAGCCCCTGACTGCTAAATATTGTCGATCTGCCAATTGTCACTGGTCTGGCGTGGCAAGATTATGGTCCATTTCCCTCATCATGAATTGTTGAGGAGGCTTCCATCCTGCAGTGGATTAAAATGGCTGCGGTTTACATTTTTTTTACCTTAATTGTGATTGTTCTCTTCCTTCTACTACTAGTGTATCTCAAAACATTAAATTTGAAATATCCCCACTTCAGACTAGAAATAGCACCATATTCTTCCTTTCCTGCAAAATTCAAGTTTTGGCTGATTTCCAGACAAATATATTATATTCACTGTATACGAAAACTGAACGCAAGCACATATTGTAAAGGAATAAATGCTCTGTTTAGCACCACACATTTATACAGTGACGTCTTAATTTATGCATGTTTAAATTACACGAATTTAAAATAACGTGTGGCAACCATATTTATGGAAAGTGCCATGAGAGGCCAGTGCGATAGCCCACTATTTTCTCATTTTGTTTTGCCGAAGGTTGTCGATTGGTCGTCTATTGGAAGTGCATAATTTTTTTTTTTTTCTTTTGTGCTCATTTTTACTTATTTTGTTTTTATTATTACCCTTACTGCTAGTAAGCACCTTCGTAGTTCTAGTGGAAGTGATGATAAGCGCTCGAGGAAATCAATTTCGCTTTAAATAAAACTTGAAGTGCTTAAGCACTACAAACAAGGTGAGAGTACATTACGTACTATTCGAGTTAGTGCTCATAAAATTAAAGATAGTGTTAAGAGTGGTGTGCCCTTAACTGCACAAAAGTCGTATGCTCAAGCAAGTTTGATGGAACTTATGTAAAAAATGCTTGCTACATGGATGAGTGACCATAATAAAAAATGCATTTGCCTAGCACAAGTGCAAGAGAAAGCTTGTAGCCTTTATAATTTAAAAGAACATGAGAATGGGGAAGTTAAGCCGTTTCCAGCAAGTTCAGAATGGTTTGCAAATTTTCATCAATGGCATGATTTTCATAAGGTGAAAATGTGTGGAGAAGCTGCATCAGCCAATAAAGATGCTGCAGATGCATTCCCTGCGAAACTGACCGAAACTGATATTCATTTTTTTTTTGTACGTTGGCATTCGAGGTGAGCGGATGCGCTTAGACAGGGCTCCTCAGTTAAGTGGTTTACTTTTGGATAGTGCTTTTAAATATTTGATTTATTTAGATATTGTTGGATTATTTTGTTATAGGTTTTCCTGTAACTGTTTGATTTTAATAATATTATAGATATAATTTTTTAAAGTTACTTTCATTGATATTTATTTAATTTTATAATGGTAGTTACGAGATCTGCCTTAAACACGTCACAGGGTATCGTGACTCACACGGAAATAGCAGATGGCGATTTACGGGTGAGTCATGATTTAATCCGTTGTGGAACCTGTGGAATGTTTTCCAAGGTCGACCTGGTGACTAATCCTACCTCACCTGGGGATTCTTTTCTTTGTGATCGATGTAAGGAGTGCACCGATCTTAAATTACAATTTGGTGCACTGATGGAACAATTTGATTCCCTGAAAAAACGAGTGCTTGCCCTCGAAAATAATGCTTCTGGGAGCTCGTCAGGGACTCAAAACTCCAGCAATCTACCAAGTGATGCACACCCGATTCGAGCCTCAAAACAGAAAAACCAAGTGCAAACTACCCTGGTTAAAAAGGACATTGTTTTATTAGGAGACTCCATTGTCAGGGAAACGGGGAATATTTTTTGTAATAAAGATAGGTGGAGCAGAACCAGGGTATGTCTGCCGGGAGCAACTATTGATGATGTCACCAACAGACTGCCAGATTTTAAAGGGGGTAAAGAAAATATTATTATTCATGTGGGAACAAATAATATTAAACGTACACGATCTGACGATTTGTTGGAAAAATACAGGACCATGCTGAGGAAATGTCGCGAGCTAGGCCATAATGTCTATGTGTCTGCAATTCTGCCCAGACACGATAGGAGGGATTATATGTTAAGAGCCTTGTGGATTAACTCAAGACTTGAAGGAATCTGCAAGGCTTTAGGGGGTAAATTTCTATCAGCATGGCCCACACTTGTAGGTAGAAAGAATTTGTTTTGTAGAGACGGGATACACTTAAACAAAGGTGGTGCAAAAGTTTTTGCCAGTATTATTGAGGATACCTTAAAGGCTCAGGGAAACTGCTAGTTAGGGGGGATGTGGGTAATACTGACACGCGTTTATCTGATAATATTGGTCAATGTAACTCTTGCACATACCTTAAGAGTTCTTATCTGTTACCCCAACTCGACGTATTATCTAGATGTTCTGGGGGCAAAGACGTTTCACGTGAGCAGGTAGCTAATATCAGGGAAGAGAGCCTAAAAAACTTCAAGGGTTGTGTTAGGGTTGTTAAATATACAAGAACAGTAAATCTTAATTGTTTATACAGTAACGTTAGAAGTGTCGTCAATAAAATGAGCGAATTCAAACTGCTGGTTAAAACAAGTAACGCGGACATAATAGGGCTTACGGAGACGTGGTGCCACCCAGAAATTGGGGATGATGAGTTTCAGTACGGCTTGTATAATGTATTTAGGAAGGATAGAGTAGATAGAAGGGGTGGTGGGGTAATGCTTCTTATCAGAAGCAGCCTGAGTGCGACGATAGCTTTCCCGGATTCAGACATTTCACATGCTAGTATAGAGTCTGTATGGTGTGAGATAGTTGGAAACAAAGGTACAATGCAAGTAGGAGTAATCTACAGACCAGGCGATTGTGAAGACTATGACAAAAGCCTCTACATGCAAATGGAATGGGCAAGTAAGCGTCAATGTCTTATTATGGGTGATTTCAATTTGCCTCTAATTGATTGGAGTAAATGGGAAGGAAACTCGACATGGGGAACAAAATTTTTAAATCAACTAGATGACTGTTATTTGTATCAACATGTCAGGGAAAGTACTAGAGAAAAGAATATCCTAGACCTCATCATCACACATGAATCAGATGACATAACAGGGCTGACAGTAGAGGAACCAGTAGCAGGAAGTGATCATGGAGTTCTACGGTGGATGATGACGAGAGAGGTAGCAGAAGTAAAAGGCAAAGGAATGGGTTTTAATTTCAGGAAAGGAAATTACGATGCCTTAAGGTACTACATGGCCTCTATTAACTGGGTAGATATCGCGCAGAGAATGAATACAATTGAACTGTGGTACGCTTTTAAAACATTAATCACAGATGCCTTGAATGCGTATATACCATTAAAAAAATACTCCACGAGAAGGGTTCCAAGTTGGATGAATAGTGAAGTTGCCACATTACTTGAGCAGAAAAAGGTGGCATGGAAAAGTTACAGAGCAATAAAAAGTACTGAAGCCTATAACAGCTACAAGGTGATGTGTAATAGAGCCACAGAAAAGGTTCGACAGGCAAAGGCAGTTTATGAGAAATCACTAGCAAACAGAGCAAAGAGGGGGGATAAAGAATTCTTCACATATATAAATGCCAAGAAGAGCAGGACAAACCAGATCGGACCTTTACGTAAGGGAAAGGGGATAGTAATAAATACACCAGCTGCCATTGCAGATGAACTCAACAGTTATTTTGCATCGATATTTACAAATGAAAAGCCTTTTGTGGCAATGGGAAATTGTGGGAGCGAAGTTAAAAAATATGTAATTAATGATATTGAAATTTCGCAAGATTATTTAATGACAAAACTTTCAAGCCTACAGACCAGTAAGGCTCCTGGAGTTGATGGAATATACCCTATAATCTTGAGAGAGGCGGCAAGCGAGAGCATTGAACCACTGAGGCTGGTTATGCGAGCATCACTAGACTCTGGGGAGATTCCCTTGGATTGGAAAAGTGCAAATGTATCTCCCATACATAAGGGTGGCTCTAAAAGTGAAGTGGGAAATTATCGACGTGTCAGTCTGACTTCAGTAGTAGGGAAAATCATGGAGGCAATGATCAAGGGTGGAATTCAGGATCATTTGGATCGAATTGAAATTCTCAAGGATACTCAGCATGGTTTTGTAAAGGGAAAATCATGTTTAACAAATCTGGTTCGCTATTTCGAAAGGGTCACTCACGAGCTGGATTTAGGGAATAATTTCGACATTTTTTATTTAGATTTCAGCAAAGCTTTTGACTCAGTCCCACATGAGCGGTTGCTTTATAAGCTAGAACAGGTTGGAATCACTGGGAAAATCCTTAGATGGATAGAAGGATGGCTTCAGGGCAGGAGGCAGAGGGTTGTGATAAATGGCTATTCCTCAGATTGGGTTGATGTAAGAAGTGGGGTTCCCCAAGGATCAGTATTAGGACCACTGTTGTTTTTAATTTTCATAAACGATATTGATGAAGGGATAGAGGGCGTGATGTCTAAATTTGCAGATGATGTTAAAATTGGTAGAGTAGTTAATGATCACTGTCAAGCTGAGCTTCTTCAGAGAGACCTAGATAGACTTCAAGAATGGTCAGAAAAATGGCAGCTGTGCTTTAATCCAACAAAGTGTAAGGTATTACACCTGGGAAACAGTAATCCCAAAAAAACTTATTCACTTGGTGGAGTTCAACTAAACCCAGTACTGGAGGAAAGGGACTTGGGTGTTACGATACGGTCAGACATGAAATTCTCTGAGCATTGTAAACAGGTTGCAAGGAAGGCCCATGGTGTCCTATCAATGATCTATCGAACTTTTGCAAGTAGAGATAGGGACGTGATAATCCCATTATATAAGGCTTATGTTAGACCACACTTGGAATACTGTGTTCAAGTATGGAGACCGCACCTAAAGAAAGACATCGAGCTTCTTGAAAGGGTGCAAAGAAGGGTAACTCGCCTGGTGAGATCGGCAAAAGGGCGTCCTTATGAAGAAAGACTTCGAATATGTGGGTTGCGGAGTTTGGAAACTAGACACCTTAGAGGAGATTTGATTGAGGTGTTTAAGGCTCTGAGAGGCATCAGTAAAATGAATGAGGACAAAATTTTCAAGGTTATAAATGATGCTAGAACTAGGGGACATAAATTCAAGTTACGGGGGGAAATGTTTAGATTGGACTGCAGGAAGTTTTATTTTAGCCAGCGAGTTATAAATTACTGGAATAAGTTGCCTTCATGGGTGGTAGAGGCTGACAGTTTGGGGAAATTCAAAGGTCATCTGGATAGTACTTTCGGGTAAGGGAAGCGCATAGGATGATAGGATTAATTTCCTTTTTATTTATTTTTTATTTCATTTTATTATTTTTCTTTATTTATTAATTATTATTATTTATTTATTTATTAATTATTATTATTTATTTATTTATTTAATTTTTGTTTATATCATTGTTTTGTTCGGATTTTTTTTTTTGGCTGGTGCAGCATAAGCCATAGGCTTTCTTGCACCATACGGCCGTTACTAATACTAATACTAATATTCACCCTCGATGAAACTGGTTTATATTGTAAAAAATGCCTGATTGCACTTTCCATCTGAAAAGGCTGTGTCTGGCTTTAAGGCAGTGAAAGATTGGCTAACACTTCTGTTTGGTGCTAATATCGAGGGCCATAAACTGAAACCTGTATATGCATTTACCACTATCAAAACCCTCGTGCCCTTAAAGGTTAAGATAGGTCGTACTTGCCCATGTACTGGTACTCAAACCCTAAAAGGGTGGATGACTGCTGTTATTTTCAGAAGTTATCTTGGATCTCAGTTATTACTAGAATTGGAAGTCTATTGTAAGGCAGAAGGAATTCTGTTCAACACCTTACTTATTCTTGATAATGCCACAAGCCATCCACCCAGTATTGTTGATGTCTGTTCTAATATCAAGATTGTCTTTTTTCCGACAAATGCAACCTCAATACTCCAGCCTGTGGACCAAAATGTGATTAAATCTTTTAAGGCTCAGTATTTAAAGTGTATTCTGGCTGATCTAATTGACAAGATGGACCACGGACAGATGAGTGTGCAGCAATATTGGTGAGCCTTCAATATAAAAGATGCTTTAAAATTCATTGATGCTGAATAGCGTGAAGTTCCACATAACTGTATTCAAAGTTTGTGGCATAACTTATGTCCAGATCTTAGCAACTCCTTCAGCTCTGATACCGATGAAGATTATGCACAAACTAAAGACATGCTTGAAACTCAACAAAACAATAGGTTTCGCTGAAGTGGAGGCAACTGATGTCAATAATTTAATTGATTCGCATCATCAAGAATTGTCAAATGAAGATCTGTTCGCACTGGAGCAGCATCGTATTCAAGAGGAGGAGGCAGCAGCAAACAAAAGCCCAGAAGTTAAAGAAGAACAGAGCCTGACAGGGAAAAGAATATCAAAAGCATTAAATGTTATAGATGAAGTCCTAAATCTGTGGATGCAGATTGAGGCCTTCATCTATAAGATTCATCCACCAAAGTTACACTAAAACTTGGTTGCTACTATGAGTTTTTGCGTTAGAAGAGGCAACATGCAAAGCAACTCTGGATTCCTTTTTTGAGTGCTCAAGGGAGCAGTCAAAACACCCCACCTGTCTGGTCCGAACCTGAGGGAATGGAATCTGACCATGACAATCCCTCTCATCAATCTACCTAAGGCCATCCTCCTCGGGAGATTGAGCGGTGGGACTAATAAATCAGTTTCTCCTTGTTCAGTCCACTGGCCTGCAGATGTGTTATCTGGAATTTTCAAATTTCCTGAATCTAGTGTGGAGAAGTGCAGTCCTGCTGAAAAAGTATTTTGTTGCAGATGTTTTTTTTTCTGTTGTATGGCAAATAGCTGAATCCCATCCATATAATTAGCACTGTTTGACTGCCTTCTCATGAAAGAAATTACCAAGTGACTGGTACTTTAAAAAAAAAATACATGTTTTTTACCACCTTTTTATTTTCAAAAAATAATTAATTCTACTGAAAATTAAATTATTTTTAAAATTGTTAAATGCGTGAAATGGCACTGTACGTGTATTTCTGCCCATATGTATAAATAGTTTTTAAACAATTTTAAATATATATATTATTATTATTACTTCCATTTTCAAATTTATTTCAACTAGCCATGAAACGTGTGAAATTTGAAATTCTTCCTTCACAACAAGTTGCAATAATATTGCACCACTTTCAAAATAAATGACATTGTCTGTCATACAATAAATCATTTCAAAGTTTAACCTTTCATTTATTAAATAATTATAGACAATTTAGAAACAAGTAAAACTTTGAATTACAGACAGATAAATCCAAGCTTCATAGCATTAATGCAGTGGTCTCTGCTTAGATGTGCAAAAAAAAAAGCTATTTTCACAATGAGTTGCATTGTTATTGCACTACTTTCCTGCAACACCAGAGAGAGAGAGAGAGAGAGAGAGAGAGAGAGAGAGAGAGAGAGAGAGAGAGAGAGAGAGAGAGAGAGAGAGAGAATCTTGCATGCAGTAACTGGAAAAACCATACCAAGTAAAAAAGTTAAAAGTTCTCTATATTTAGGTAGGTAGAGAAAATCAAATTTTTAACTTTGGCCAACAGTTAATGCTGGTTTGCTATTTTTGAGATACACTTCATAGGTGTAGCACCAACACTGCAGAAATAAAATGCCACTTGGAATGGCTGTTGCTCTCAATACTCCTGAGCATGTCCACAGCAAAACCCTTTCTATATATTTGATAATCCAGTTTTAGCACTTCTACAGTCTGAATTTTTTATGAATATAGTTTCAAATAAGCATGAAGAATAATCGTCTGTGTTGGTTGGGTCAAATGAAATTCTCACTAGTACAGGAAGTCGATTACCCCAGCCTGGCTTCCCCTTTCTGGTGTAGGTCAGTACCCATTTCTTGAAACTTTTACAGTGCAACAACTATTGGATAGTATATCTTCCAGTTGTGCTGTGTTACTTGTTAATATCTTTACACTCACTTTAATGACAGATTTAAATTCCTAATAACATTGCTCCAGTTTCCCTTCATATTTGAGATAATCTCTTACCACAACACATCCATACATATTGCTTTCTATTGTAGCAATACTGTTTTGAGATTGAGCTTTTTCAACCTACCATCTTATGGTTATGTTACTTAAAGTTTTATGAAACTTTTTCAATTGTTCTTGCAAATAAGAAGAACCATAAAATGTGTGTCTACTTTTTTTATGGAAATTTTTAATATGATAAATAATACACGCTGGGCCACATGTTCATTGATGTATACAGTTTAAATCTTGAAGTTAATTTCATACCCATAGTACTTTATTAATATTATATTTACATGATATTATTTATGACAGTGAATTGTTCAAACTTTTTAGTAATTTATATCATTTATTGTGATTGTTCTCTTCTGTTTTCAACCTTCAAGTCCTGCAATTAATTAAGTTGTGAAGAATTCTCTCTCTCTCCCCCCCCCCAAATATATGAGGGGCATTTGAAAAGTTTGTGACATGAGTTTAAAAGGATAGTGGTACAGTGTTAAAGATTTCTGTACTTAATGTATAATGCTTCAAATAGTAACCCACCAAGTTTCATGCAGTTTCAGTAATATCTTTTTTTACAGGTCCTAAAGTCAACAGAGTTGTGTGAATGAGGAAAGATGACAAAATCAGTCACCATGCAGTTATACAATATTGGGGGGGGGGGAGAAAAACCCTGAAAGTCTGACCAATGTGGTGGCAGTGATATTA
Organism: Mastigoproctus giganteus; assembly: GCF_048544385.1. Taxonomy (NCBI): domain Eukaryota; kingdom Metazoa; phylum Arthropoda; class Arachnida; order Uropygi; family Thelyphonidae; genus Mastigoproctus; species Mastigoproctus giganteus. Next base: position 206,329,165 of record NC_143575.1, read on the forward strand.
TACAATATCACTGCCACCACATTGGTCAGACTTTCAGGGGTTTTTTCCCTCTCTCTTTATCTTCCTTTATTATACTTTGAATATTTTTTCTTGTGTCATGTATATGCACTATTCCAGCTTGTTTACTGATTAGATGTTTGCTTTAATTTTTTGCCACTAAGTATAACGTTATTAATATACAGCAGTGTCTCAATTTACTGGAATCAGATTAACTGGGACACGACGATTCCAAATTAAAAAAAAAAAAAAAATCAACCAGAAATCATAAAATTCAAGTAATAAATAGAATAGGTATAAACAGATGTTTTGCAAGTCAAAAGTAAACAAACGACAAGAAGCGGCTTTATAAGTCGTCAGTGGGGGATTTAAAAAAAAAAAAAAAAAGACCAAGTGTTTAGTTTGTTTTAGTGCATCGTGCCGATTGTTGTGTTCCGTCACACCGCAAAAGGGCAAATTTTGTTTTGTTATGTATGTCAGGGATGTTGGATTTTTTTTTTTTTTTTTGTTTAGAAATCGCGAAAATGAAGTGCAAATGCAAGAGTTGTGCTTTCAATTAAACAAAAACTTGAAATTATTCAAAAGTTTGAAAACCGTGCATCTGTTAAATCTCTAAGGAACCATTATAATGTTGGTGACCAAACCATACACGACATTGTAAAAAATAAAGGGAAGCATTATATTGGACACGTAAGTTTTTTTTTTTTGTTTTTTTTTCATTTTTTATCTATCGCCATACTTTTTATGTAGATTGCTGAACATTTTTCGATACAGTAAGTCCCGACTTACGTAGCTTCGGACTTACGTTACGTTATATATTTTTTATATGACTGAAGGGTTCAGTGAAGGGGACACACATTTCACCATAATAACGTAAAAACCCCACAGAATTCTAGCTATCGGTATTATCAAAAATGCAATAAGATCAAGTTTACTACCCATTTATAATTAATTGCACTAACATAAAGCCCAATAAACGAGAAAGTGCAAATTGTTTTTATTGTTTTATGGCAGTGACTTCCAGAAATGTGCTTTATTAAAATGTGAGCTCGCGTGGAGTGTTAATAGTGAGTTTTCGCCTTAACCCTGTGATGTTCTTTACATAAAATTTTCATTTTGACCATTATGGTGCCAACTAAGAGAATAAATGACAGCGCTACTAGTAAATCTACCAAGGAAAGGAAAGCGATTGAATTGGATCAGAAAATTAAAATAATAATGATGTATGAAAATGGCCAAAGATTAATAACATGTATTGGGCGGAATTCAGATTTTTCAGTGGCAACGATGAACACAATAAAGGAGAAAGACAATATGAGAAGTGGTCGGCACCAATGAAGGTCAACTATAATAATAACCAAGGCTACGTAATACATATCAGTTTTTACAGTTAAATAACATGCGTTTTTTCTTCCTTTTGTGTTTTCTTTTCTTATGTGCCACTCTGGCTACTTTACGGCTGTCCCCAGATAAAGTTTTTAATTGAACTAATTAAAAATATATAACTATTTTTCTTCATTCTTCTGACGATATTATGTGGTTTTTGTAATTTAGGCACATCGGGGATATAGTAGCAATATTTTATTAGTCATTCCCGAGTTACGCGAAACTCGACTTACGTAAAGTACTGGAACGTATTTCTTACGTATGTTGGGGACTTATTGTAATTTTGGATTATCTGGGAATATTTTTTTACTATCTATCCCGGAAAATCGAGAGTTTACTGTATTTGCAAGAAGATAATCATTTGAGCTTTTACAATAACTGGGTCTTTAATTAAATTTTATGTCAACCATCAAAGGTAAGTGAAAACTTATTTAATCTTTCTCTTTATAGACTATGTATAAGTATAGTGCGAAAGCATCAATAATACATAGCCAAATCTGAATGAACAGAATATTAGCAAAGCGGCATCGTTTTAAGTTATATCTCATATTGTGAATACCTTCACAACGAGTTGCCATTATATTGCACTACTTCGAATAAGTAATGCTTCACCTGAGGAGAAGACTGCTGTTACTTATTCTCGGATGGGTGGTGGTATCCATCTGAGAATAAGTAACATTAGCCTTCTCCTCAGGTGAAGCATTACTTATTCGAAGTAGTGCAATATAATGGCAACTCGTGAAGGTATTCACAATATGAGATATAACTTAAAATGATGCCGCTTTGCTAATTTGCACTATACTTATATATAGTCTAGACTTTTCCATAGCTTGAGGCTTACGCCCTAAACACTTTATAGTCTTTCTCTTTCTTTATCTAAATAAGCTTCTTTTGAAGGTTCTATTCAATTTAAAATAAAAATAAGCAGCCCAACAACGATGGCACATTCTGACATTACAGTTACATTGCTACTATTATAAGTGTACATTACATTGTGAAGAATTAACAGATTGTTCTACAAATTGATATTCCACTTTCATATTGCGCTTTTTATTTTAAAATGTATTGCTAATTTCACCAACAACTATTTTTCTTATTTGGTAGATATATCACAAAATTAATTTGTATATCTTTATGTATGTATATTAGTTTGAATTTATGACATATTTTATTATCTAATGCACTGGGTAGGGGGGGGGGGGACCGTAATTAAACCATACTTGCACGAGAGTGGTCTGGAGCAAATCTGTTTCAAATATATCAACAAAACTTAGCATGGGTATATACAGAAGAGGACATTATAAGAAAAAATAAATAAATAAAAAAATACAAAAATTGCCAGTGGAAATCAGCACTGTAATATACGATAAAGTATAAATCATGACTGCCACTAAAGTATAGGTAAATTATGTTGTTTGAATATAATAAAGCACTCAAATTGCATATTATTGTGCATAATAAAGCACATACATTGGTATTATTATGTTTATTTCCAAATTGTAAATACAGCAGACTCTCGATTTAACGGGATCAGATTAACCAGGACAGTTCAAGACTCCAAATTAAAAAAAAAAAAAAACAGAAATCATAAAATTCAAATAATAACTAGAATAGGTATAAACAGATGTTTTGCAAGTCTTACAAAAGGGACAAGAAGCGGCATTATAAGTCGTCATTGGGAGATAATATACCTATTATCTTGCAACCCTGCTGTCTTCACACCCACCGCTCAAAAAAAAAAAAGAGAGAGAGAGAGAAGAAATGTTTCATTTGTTTTAGTGCATCATGTTGATTCCTGTGTTCCGTTGCACCACAAAAAGACAAATTTTGTTTCATTATTTATGTCAGGGATGTCAATTTTTTTTATAGTAAATATTTTTTTGTCTAGAAATCGTGAAAATTATGGGTAAATGCAAAAGAGTTGCGCTTTCAGTTAAATGAAAACTTGAAATTAGTCAAAAGTTTTAAAACGGTGCATCCATTAAATCTTTAGTGAACCATTATAATGTTGGTAACGAAACCATATGCGACATTGCAAAAAATAAAGGGAAGCTATTCGATTTAAAATTGACATCATAAAAAATAAAGGGAAGCATCGTATTGGACACGGGAGTAGTGCACGGTAAGTTTTTTCGTTTTTTTTCTATCACCATACTTTTTACGTAGGTTGCTGAACATTTTTCGATACAGTAAGTCCCCAACTTACGCAACTTCAGACTTACGTAAATTTTTTTCACCCATTTTTTTTTTTTTAGGATTGTAAAATTTAAAACAAACAAAAAAATAATAATAAGCAATCAATAACGATGATCACAGCATGCACAAATAGCACAAATGAAATACAGAGTAACAAGCAAAAAAATAGGAAAGAAGAGAAGGTTCTTAAAATTTATTTGTTTTTTTTATATGATTGAAGATTTCAGTGAAGGGAACACACATTTCACCATAATAACCTAAAAACTCAGAATTCCAGCTATAGGTATTATCGAAAATGCAATAAGATCGAGTTTACTACTGGTTTATAATTAGATGCACTAACAGAAAAGCCCAATAAACCGGAAGTGTAAGTTGTTTTTATTGTTTTATGGTAGTGACCTCTAGAAATGTGCTTTAGTAAAATGTGAGCTTGTGTGGGGTGATAATAATGAGTTTTCACCTTAACCCTGTGAAGTTCTTTACAGAAAATTTCATTTTGACTGTTATCATGGTGCCAACTAAGAGAATAACTGACTAGTAAATCTACCAACAAAAGGAAAGCGATCGATTTGGATCAGAAAATTAAAATAATAAGGATGTATGAAAATGGTCAAACATAAACAAGTATCGTGCCGAATTCAGATTTGTCAATAATAATATAGTAGCAATATGTTATTAGTCATTCTAGAGTTACGCAAAACTCAACTTACATAAGAAGTCCTGGAACGTATTTCTTACATATGTCAGGGACTTCTGTATTTTTGGATTAACCCGGAAATCAATTATCTGGGGTGTTTTTTTTTTTTTTTTTACCATCTATCCCGGAAAATCAAGAGTCTACTGTATATACATAATGGAGTCAAATGATTTGTGGTATTTTCTTACCAGTTCTTCAGTGACAGCTCTCCTTGCAATATTGCCATCACAAAAGTGTCACTTCATTCACAAGAACTTCCTATTCTGTGGCCTTGGTAAGTTTTGTGATGATTTTTTCATGTCTATTAAGAAGTTGGATGGTGCTATTTCATTAAGATGATCTAAAATATTCCTTGAGTGGCTTGGCGAATAGGTAAATTGTGTTGTTTGAAGATAAAGCAGCACTCAACCTACATTGTATTATTATGTTTATTTCCAAATTGGAAATACAGTAGGCCCTCTATTTAACGGACAAAAAATTTCTGTCCTAAAGGAAAAATTTAGAATCTGTTTATATCCGATAGCGTTGCACATCAGACAGATGTGCTGAAAATTTCTTCTAATGAAATAAAGTCTGTTTTACTGCTAGATAATGCACCTGCTCACCCTAATGCTGAGAGGCTAGTTAGCAGGGATGGGAGAATTAAATGTTTTTCTGCCTCCTAACACTACTTCACTGATACAGCCAATGGATCAGGGTGTAATCGTTGCATGTAAGAGGTTGTATAAGAAGTTTTTGAAAGAGGTGATGGTTGTTTTGGAAGAAACAGAAGATGCAGAAGAAGATAGAAGAGGCACCAGAACACTGCAAAATTTACTTGCATACAACATCAGATCTGCTATCTTCAACTTAGTAGCTGCGTGGAAAGATATGAAGATTACTACCTTGGCCAATGCTTGGAAGAAGTTGTTTTATGACGTAGAACCTGAAATGGACTTTGAAGGAGTTGAGGCATCTAATTTTCAGGACAATCTTCTGAGGGCCGGCAACAAAAATGCAACTAAGAATGATGTGGAACAGTGGCTCGAAAATGATGAAGGTGATCCGGGCTATCAAATTTTTTCTGAGGGAGAGATTGCAGGAATGTTCTTCATGGAGAACAAGAGGACAATGATGATGACAAAGACGAAGAATCAATTGCACCTCATCCTAAATTGTCTGTTATAAGACAACTTGTGGATGACATCATACATTATATTGAATCATCATCAGACCTTGGTGTGCTTCCTTATTATGAACATTTTAGAGAATTTCGATCTACAGTAATAAGGAAGCTTGATTTCTTCAAGACCACTTCATCAATTGGATCTGTTTCACCAGAACCCTCTACCAGCAAGGAATTAACACCTCTCCCTGCATATGACAGTTGTTTCTGAATTTGAAAATTGTGATTCTTTCAATTAAGTTAATATTAATATTGAATATTATGTATCTTTTTTTAACGTTTTTTTTTTTTTTTGTATGTTTTTTATTCAATGGAGTTTAAGAATTGAAGTCTTTTTCCCCTCTAAAATGGATTTAAATGAAAAAACGAATTTTCACATTGAAAACAACTTAAGTTTGGTTCCTGTTGCAAATTTATTTTTATATTTTTAACAGATATTTTAATGGCATGTATAAATTTCTCAATGTACATTATAATAACATTTTAATACATCCTGTACATTGTAAGTTCGTTATTAATGTTTTTAAAATACATTGGATTTAACAAACTTTTGGCAATAGCTGACACCCCTTCCCCCAGTTAGTCCATTAAATCGAGGGCCTACAGTATGTACATAATGAAGTCAGATAGTATGAACCAGAGCTGTAATGCTCAATACGTTCTACGTTGATATCAATATTTGTAAAATAATAAGAGAAGTTAATAAAAATATATAGTACATAGAACACTTCCGTGCGACACTCCCTTAACAGCGTGAAAGGCTAATTCTGACACTGCTGAACGAGAAGCACGAACTGAGGCTGCATGTTGATTAACACGAATATTCAAAGGAAAACATGTCGAACCCTGGTAAGACGAGTCGCAATCACCAGGTCATTAATTTGTGTTACGAACGAGGAAAGTACTGAGCGATTGTTCAGTATAATGTGTAATTTCCGTATTGGCCTGGCCACAATTTTAAATTTGGTATCTTTAAAGAATCTGTTAAGTTGTTTGTGCCACTGTTCAACATATGGGACAGAAATAAAATATTTTTTGATATTGCTATTGTTGGTTGGTGTAGTGTTTTATATCCTATCCTTAGCTTGTACCCTAATTCAGTTTATTGTAGCAAGGGGATAACCCCTGTTTAAGAATCTGCTGGTTAATATTTGTGTTTCTGAGCCCAAAGCAGATTCCGTCGTTGAATATTTGTAGGCATTTAGAAATTGATTAAAGATAATCGATCTTTTGTAGGTGAACGGGTGATAGCTGTTATAATGTAGAAGCATACCGGTGTTTGTAGGTTTTCGATAGATGTTAAATTGGATTTTATATGAGTCCCGAGTAAACGTGAAATTTAGAAAATTTAATGACTTTGTATCCGTATCCTCCCTTTCCAATGTAAATTTGAGCCTAGAATGAATATTATTAAACGAATGTAAAATGTCTTGGATAGTACTACTATCAGTAATAACTAGAACATCGTCTGAATACGCTCCATAGTATACGGGGTCAAAAAGGCGTCAAATGTATATGCTCAATCGTTGAGAGATAGATCTCCGATATTAAGCCGCTCGGGCCCAATCCTATTGGCAAACCAAAAATTTGTTTGTACGCTTTGTCTCAAAAGGTGATATAGTTGGCCTCAACTAACAGTTTAATTAAGTGAAAAATTTCCTTAATAGGAAGCTTCATATAATTAATTGGTATCGAGTTATTATTTAACATATCCCAAATAATATCTAATGTGTGTTCAACGTTTACATTCGTATATAATGAGGTAACATCTAGTGAGAATAAATTGTCATTGTCACCAAGTCTACAATCCTTTAGGTTATTAAATAATGTATCGTAGTTCTTAATCCCAAATTGTATCACATGTCTAAAGGGTTTTATAATGCTATATACATGTGTGGCTAAGGATGAAAATGCCGAGTTTCTGTAGGAAACAATAGGCCGAATAGGAAATCCAGTCTTGTGTAATTTTACCTGACCGAAAAGTGCAGGAATATTGTATGTTCTGGCCTTCAATTCCTTTAACTGAGCCATAGTAATATAGTCATTTTTTTCGATACGTGGTTAACATTTTATTGTATTGATTGACTAAATTGGTAAATAGTGCCGGGTCTACTTCAAGATAAGTGGAGGTATCTGAAACAACTGATTCTAACTTATTAATATAATCAGGTTTATCGAGTATTACCACTGTATCTCCTTTATGGGCGCCTCCGTAGCCAGGTGGGCAAGAGCAGCAGTACATAGCACACACTTCTTGATTTGACCAGGGTTTGAGCCTGTGACCACCAAATACGGAGGATGCAGAAAGGTCAGAGAATGACCACCGCATATCCCCGGAGCAATATGGCCTTAGTTGCTAATGCTCCTAAAAACCAAAACAACAACAACTAGTATCTCCTTTATCTGCCCCCTGTATAATAATGTCTTTATTTTCCCGAAGTTCACGTAAAGCTGAACTCTCATGTGTATTCAATTTAGGAAGTTGCATTTCTTTTATGCTATTCACCACTTGGTTAACTTGTTGAATAAATAAATCTTTTTGCGGAACATTACGAAGTCCAAATTCAATATCAATTACCCACTGTTTTTTAGGTAGTTTTTGAGGTGGTAAATTATAATTTAATCCTTTGTATAAAGGTGAAATCTGGTCCTGCGATAGTGTATAAGAGGAAAGATTTGTAACCTGTTGATATGTTGGTTCGTTGAATGCTGGGCGAGGGAATGTTCGCAAACTAGCTGACATATTCTGTGGTAGCACGTTGTGTGTATGCTGGGGTTGTCACCCAATTGTATGCACTTGTTTGCAAGCCCACGAAAATGTGTTAGAATTCGTATGAACGTGTCTTGACCTTCCCAATAATGTTTGTAATTTGTTAACGTGTCTGTTTTTTATATCTGAGGCCTGTACTTCCCGTCGCAAATCTATGGAGGTCTTCAATACAGACCAATTGTTAGGATGTAGATAATTTTTTAATTTATCGCGAAGCTTCCTAACCTAGGAATGGTATTTTTGTTTATTAGTATATCGAGATTTTAAGGCAAGTTCAACGATATTACCCGATGTGGCAAATGCTAGTTGTTTTATGCCCGAAATTTTTTATTTAAATTGACCCTAGCAAACTTCGGAACGATGTTGTTTTGAAGGCAATATTTTAGAAACGAAATATGGTAACTTTGGGCCGAGTATCTTAGTGTTAATTTAACAGAGTTTTGCACCAAGCTGTTCAAAAAATCCCCCATAATTATGTGTATCGATAGGTTATATCTGGAGGGAATTAATGACTTGGTATACATTTCTTGCGGTGATTGCAACTCATCTTACCAGGGTTCGACGCGGTTTCCTTTGAATATTCGTGTTAATCAACATGCGGCCTCAGTTCCTGCTTCTCGTTCAGCAACATCACAATTAGCCTTTCACGCCATTAACGAAAAACATACTTTTTTATTTAACGAGGCCAAAATACTTAGTGTCCAACATTACATACGTGACTATTAATTGCAGAAACCATAGAAATTAAATTACATGAAAATTCTGTTAATGTTTGTCGGCCATATCTCATCTCTGATTCGTGTGCTTTTACGCGCATGAGTGAAGACAAATAATCCCTATTTAAGTTTCATACTCACCCCTATTCAGTAATTTTCATTCCTGTGATCATGACGTATGGTCGAAAAGCATTGTCAGCTTCAGGAAGGAAAATCGTTTTGCAATTTTTTTCGTTAAATTCTTTTAATTAATTTTCTTATTTTTAATTGCATTAAATTGACTTTTAATTGTGTTAAATTAATTTTTAATTATTTGTTACTCTAATGTAATTTTTTCATTTTAATTTCTGGAGGGTATCATACGGAAGTGTTCTATGTACTATATTGAGGTAAACTTCTCTTATTATTTTGCAAATAATGGAGTAAGACATTTCATGGTATTTTCTTACCTCTTCTTCAGTGACAGCTGTCTTTGTGATATCATGTCATGATAGATCACTTTTGTCACAAGAACTTGGATCAAAAATCAGCAGTAGTAATTCTTGCACTGGGCATGCAATGTGTAGAGACGTCTCTATCCTGAATGAATATTGTCATATCAAAAACGTCTCCACTATTGATGTTCTGGATTGATTTTGCTCATCAATGTGTCCTGATACTGCTGATAAGTTAGAAAGCAGGTTAAAGGCCTCATAAGATGAATCTCTTTGGAAAAGAATGGATTAGTAATGAAAGTAGTTTTACTTCCACACCATACTCTGTCTGCCCTTCATTGGGGAGAGGATATATGTGGAAGCACTTGTACAACACATGGGTGTTCTTTTGCTGAAATTTGACAGCTGAGCATCGACATTTTTCATTCAGATTAAAATGGTTCTCATCTTTGTTGTTGTTGGAATTGGGGTTAACGGCACAAGGGCTACTGTGGCCAAATTGTGTCTGTTCACAGTTTATTTACAGACAACATATCATTAGAGATGTTAAATTATATGCTCCTGTACAGGCCAATATGTTTTAAATACATATTGACGAGATGTTCAACGTCAAGGGTGACCGGAAAGTGTTTGATCGGATGGTTGAATGTAAGGGACAATCAAGTTCTCATCTTTACAAAAGGTGTTTTTTTGCCGGTGGTTGCCTACTTCTATTTATACCAGGAAACTGATAGTAAATATAAGCTAACTGGTGCGTCATCAGCTTGCAGCTGTTGAGAAAGGTGGATTCTTGTAAGGGTAGAAGAGGAAAACTTGAATAATATTTTGCATACTGTAGCATAAGGCATGTCCATATATTGACATGGCCATTTTCACTTGTACTTCCATGTGCACTCTCTCCAGAAAACTCTTCTATTGCATTGGCAATTTGTGAAATGCAAGTTTGTTGAATTGGTTTCTGCCTCTCTTCCTAGCTTAACTAAAAGACAGCCAGTTTCCTTAAACTTTATTTTATGTGTAGTGCTAGGTGTAGTGAAATTTTCTTCACATACTCTTTAAAATGGATATTGCTGGATTGTAGCTGTTCTCATAAATGAAGTTTCATTACAAATGCGTGCTCAGGTTATACAAGAAGAATTTTCTTTCTCTTATCACTTGATTTTCTCACTTCCCTTTACTGAAAACTATGTAGAAATACTCATACTTAAAACACATTGATGATGGTGTTGCTTTTGCATTGCTGATTATTTATACCAGTTTTTTCATATGCCATTCTCATTCTAAGTTTTGTCGCCTTACCTTTAATAATGCTTCTCTGCATAGCTCTGATTTGGGATGGGTTAATTTATGATAATTGTGAACTTATTTAATTTTTTTATATTATTTATTTTCAGTCCAAGGCATTACTTCATTTGAACCTTTCTCGTGGTGGGTGAGCAGAAATAACCAGAAAATGGATTATTGGGGTGGTTCGTTGCCAGGCTCTTACAAATGTAACTGTGGACTGTTTGGAAATTGCAGGGATCCCAACAAATGGTGCAATTGTGACACTGAAGTAGGAGGATGGCTTGTTGATGAAGGTGATATTACACAGAAGGAGTATCTTCCAGTGAGACAACTCAGATTTGGTGATACCGGATCTACCACAGATGAGAAGAAGGGCCGTTATACTTTGGGCCCTCTGATATGTCAAGGCGATTGTAAGTTCTCCTGTGACTTTCTTTTTTTCATGAAATAAAATTTTAAAGTCAAATGTGTTTTAAGAGTTACTGGTTATTGGAGATTTTCTATATTTGGGGTAAACTGGTGTAATAATTTTTTATTTATTTATTTCAAATTAAGAAAATATTTTGTGAAATTAATCTCTAAACTTTCTCTTGCATTGTTTTGATATCGCAGTTTTGTTTTGTTTTTTCTGATTTTGGGTACTTTCCTAACTAATAACAGTTTTAATGAAACTGTTAAACTTCTAACTTTTTTTTTGTTTTTAACTGTATGAATGTGATACTCAATGAGTGTATAGGTTACTATGATAATAAAAATCAGTTCTGAACTATTGGCCTTCCATTTCTGTTTTCCTCCATGCTGTCCTATTTTCTGTTAATTTTTAACCTAGTCAGAGTAAGCTTTCTTTCCTCTAATGCTTGGTTAAAACCTTCAATCCATTTTTGTTTGAGATAGCTGTCTGATGTCCCTTTCTCGTGCCTATACCATCTTAAGTTTACTTCACGTACCTTTGATTGGATGTTACGCTCAAGATTTTTCTTCATTGCAGTCTAGTCTTGCCATTACTTCTGTCTGTTAGTTCCATTCGTTTCTCTTAAAACTCATTTCTGATTATTCTTTTTGATTAGTTGCTTTACTTGAGAACTTGGTTCTTAGCTCCATAAGTTAAAATAAACATAAGCTACTATTAACAGCAAATCTTTTCCCTTTTTTGACTTATTGCTTTACTTATTCTGTTGTTTATTTCTATTTCTAATTTTCAACTTGCTTAGGGACAGTTCCTAACACAAATTTGTTTCAGGATTTGGTTATTTAATGCAGCACTTGGGTGGTCTGATGCCAACAGGTCGTACATAAACAGAAAATCAAAATTATAAAATTTCCTTCTCTCCCATCATTCATAAGTTTTGTTTTTTGTTCAACTAATTTTCATGCTGTATTGTCTATAACCTATATCTTATTAATTCAGAGATTCTTGCAGATTTTGCAAGTTGCCATTTAGCAGAACAATATCATTCTGCATATAATGATCCGATATTTACATCTTCTCCCTTGAACTTTGCCAGTAAGTTACATTTCTTTTAATAAAGGACCCTTGCACATTAAAAGATAAATATAGCTTTTCTCTTCTCCAGTTTTAATCTTAAAACATTTTCCAGCAGTTCCTTAATCCTAACTGCAGGCTTGCAGTTTTATATAAAATTTTTATTCCCCTTAAAAGGTTATCTGTGATGCTAGATTTTTACGAAGTTTGTCATATGCTGTTTTTTTGAGATCAGTAAATCCTAAATATGGTTTTGTTTTTTAGTATTGGCCATATGTTGTCCTTATAATATATGTCTAATACTGATACGTACCTGTTTTTTCCTTCTTGGCTAGTGCAGACTTTTTCTGCACCAGCCAAAAAAAAATAATAATAAATAAATAATAAAATAAAACTATACACTTCCCTTCTTATGTAGGAACCAATCCAATTGGCCTTTGAAATTCTCCAAGCTGTTAGCCAACAACATTTGGTGATAGCTTATCCCAGTAATTAACAACTTGCAGATTGAAAGAAAACTTCCTAAAATTCATTCTGAACCTCTTTCTCTTAATATGAACATATATGCTCCTAGTTCTGTAATCATTTATAACAGTGAAAATGTTTTCCTTCATTTATTTTACTGTTCCCTCTCAGTGCCTTTTAGACTTCGGTCAAGTCTGCTCATCAGGTTGCCTATCATTCAATTCTCTCAAATAACTTAAATATATATATTTTTTATTGCACTCCCTATACTTGGACACTATTCCAAGTGAGGTCTTACAATTGCCTTATGCAATAGGGTTATGAATTCCTTATCTCTACAAGCAGATGTTTAGGAAATCATCAATAGCAACTATGGACTCTTCTTGCCACCTGTCTACGGGAAAGCTTCATGTCCACCCATATCATAACTGCCAAATCCCTTTCTTCTACTGTTTTTAATTCAACTGCACCAATTGTATAAGTTATTAGTTGCATTAGTTGAAGCATATGATGCAAGAAAGCAAGCTTATACAGCATCAGCCAAAAAAAAAAAATAAAATAATCCTTCCCATTTCACTAATCCAGTCACTCCAAATGTTTGTAGAGTTCAGCCTTAAATTTATTTAAGCTATCAACTTCCACAACAACAGATGGAAGTCTGTTCCAGCAATAAACTACCCGTTGGCTATAGGTAAACTTCTGCACATCTATTCTACAACTGTCTTTCCTCAATTTGAATCTATGCCCACTCAAGGTTTGTAATCTGAGCAAGAGGAAGAATCCCATCAGCAGTGAGCCTGCTCAATCCATGCAAGGCCTTATACACCTCGATAAGATCACCTTGCAGGTGCCTAGTCTCCAGATGCTGCAACTTGCAGAACATAAGCCTTTCTTCGTAAGAGCATCACTTTGTTCCGTTCTCCAATCTTGTTGCCCTTCTCTGTACTCGTTCTAGCAACTCTGCATCCTTCCTAAAATGAGACCTCCAGACCTGTATTACAGTACCCAGGGTGTGGCCTGACCATTGCCTTATACAAAGGGATAATCACCTCCTTGTCTCTGCTAGCAAAATTCCTATATATCATTGACAAAACTCCATGACCTGCTCTGGCAGCCTGTCTGCACTGCTCAGAGAACTTCATATCTGGCTGCACATGTACTACCCCCCCTGGTCTTTTTCATTTTCCACCTCCCTGCTTACTGCTACCCATATGGGGTACTTTACATTTGTCACTGTTAAACTTCAGTTGCCATTTCTCAGCCCATCTTCCTAACGTTTCTAGACCCTGTTGCAGTAGTATAGTCTTTATTGTAATTAACAACTCTGCCAACCTTTGTATCATCTGCAAACTTGGACATTAAGCCTGATATACCTTGATCGATATCATTGATAAATACACAAAACAACAATGGACCCAGCACTGAACCCTGGGGGACTCTGCTAATAACATTAGTCCACATAGAGCAGTATCCATTTATTACCACTCTCTGCTGTCTCCCACTCAACCATCCTTTTATCCATTGTGTAGCAACTTGCCCTTAATGCCATTCTGCTCCAATTTGTACAGCAGTCTTCCATGTGCAAGAGTATCAAAAGCTTTCCTGAAATCCAAGTATATATCAAAATTATTTTTTGCATCCAGTTCCTTTGTGACCAAATCGTAGTATCCAATTAAATTGGTCAGACAAGACTTCCACTTTACAAACCCATGTCGTGTCTGAATTATTATTGCTGTCTTTTCTAGATGATCCTGCAATGCTTCTTTAACCAGTGACTCCATTATATTCCCTGGAACAGAAGTAAAACTAACAGGTCTGTAATTACTCTTTTCACCCTTTGATCCCCCTTTGCGAATTGGAGATACGGGTGACCGACCCACACTTAATGCTGATAATTTGTTCCGGAAAAGAGGGCTAAGTGAATCCGCGCTAAGCGAGCACCGCATTCCCATAGGATAACATATGTATTTGTGACTTACAGTCAGTACCATAAGATATTTCCTAATCAATAATAAATGGTAGTGAAAAAATGCACAAATGTCGGTCGAAATATTTAATATTCAAATATTTGTGTATATAAAATATTCTGCATTACATACGTATATAATTATGTGGTAACTACTTATGAATCATAACATTCCAATTAAAATCATGAATTTAATTGATCTAAATTGATTTTAACTGATTTAATTTAATTGATGAATTTAATCATTAAAAATGTGTAGATTTTTGGTTATACTTTGGCCCTCTTCCTGGTAAACTGTTATTGTTTGTTTGTTATTTGGTTTTTAGGAGCATTAGCAACTAAGGCCATATTGCTCCGGAGATGTGCGGTGGTCAGTCCCTGACCTTTCCGCATCCTCCGTATTTGGTGGTCACGGGCTCGAACCGCGGTCTAATCAAGAAGCGTGTGCTACGCACTGCCGCTCCTGCCCACTGGCTACAGAGGTGCCCTGGTAAACTAAAAGGGTTTTAATTTTAAATCCCCCACAGCGTTACCACCCAACAATAAAGTCAACTGATCCTTCATCGCTTTGAAGTCTGGCATGTTTTTTTCTTCTTTCAATATGAAACTTCTTTTAGGCATTCGTTTCCAAAAACATTCTGCTTCAACTATGTTAAAAATTGTTAAGAAGTATAACACATAATACCCCTCTATAATAATTTTAACATGTTCTTTTTTGAAAGTTTTGGCTCCGTAATCTGTACTTGCGGCTTCTCCCTGGATTTTAAATCTATTCAACCAGCCCTTACTAGTTTTAAATGGTTCTGCATTTTTTTTTTTTTTTTTTTTTTTCTTTAAGGTGAGTTTTCTTCAGATATAGGCTAACCTCTCTCTCTTTTTTTTTTTTTTTTTTTTATATATATTTAACTTAACTGAATTCTGCATTGGATATTATCTTCAATAAAATTATTTAGAAGTCTCTCCATTTCCATCCTAATAGCTGGCCTAGCCCTAGTTGCTTGCAGTGGAACAGCTGTTTTCCCGCTGCTAAAATTAATTCTTTATTTTTCATAATTGTTCTTACAGTTAAACTTGCCAGTCCTAAATTATGGCACACATCCACTTGTTGTTGACCAGAATCGATTCACTTCAAAACGTCTAATTTAATTTTCAAATTCAGTCTTTTTCTTACATTTGTAGTCTTCGTACTGCGTCCAGATGTTGTTGCTTTTTCATTCTTATCCGCCATTATTAACTCTTCAAAAATGTAACTGAGTGGGTTGCATTAATTATGATTCAGTGTTCAAGTAAACTGTCCGTTACGCACAATGTTTAAAACTGTATTGAGTGATGACTAGACTTTGGATAAATGCATATAACGCAAATATTACAAGCAATATGCTTGATCATTTTTTAAAATGTTGAACTATGTAACAAGTCACTGTACTGCAATTAAATTATCGTGTGAGGAAATTTCACTGAGTGTGGAAAACGTTTTAATGCTGTTTTGCTATTCATTTTCAAGCTGTTGACTCCGTGAAATGAAACGATTTCATTAAATATGCCAAAAATGCAATCTGTAAAAGAGCGTTATAGTGATTTGTGACAGCGTTATAGTCAGATACGGGTTATAATATAAGAACAGCGTTATAGTGAATCAGGATAAAGCGAACTGCGTTATAACGAGGGCCTGCTGTATGTTTGCACATCTCCAGTCCGTGGGGACTTCCCCCGAGTCCAAGGATGCTCTAATGATTATGGCTAAGGGTGTGCTTACTTCCCTTACTGCCTCCTTTAATATATCGGGATAGATCTCGTCTACCCCAGGTGCCTTTCTTATGTTTAACTTCAACAATTTCTCCTCCACTTTGCTCTCAGTTATTACAAAATGACTTAGCTCCCTGTTAGCGTTTGATAAACTTCTGGCATTCCCCTCCTTGAATAACTCCTCATGTGTGAATGTAGATAGAAAATACTCATTCAGTTTATTAGTGACTTGAGGAGGATCATCAATAGTTGAACCATCTATGTTAAGTGGACCAATCTGATTCATCCCTTTCCTTCTAAAGTTTACATAAGTAAACTCTTTGCTGTTTTTCTTTGCGTCCTTTGCCAAAGATTTCTCATAATCTGCCTTCACCTGCCAAACCTCCTTTGTGGCTTGATTACAGACTAGCTTATGTCTGCCGTAGGCTTCTGTGTCGCCTGATAATTTATATGCATCCCATGCATTTTTATTTTCAGCCATGAGCCTCGTTAATTCATCCGACATCCATTTAGGCCTGAATCTTGAACAGTATTTCTTAGTTGGTATGATAAGCTTAGTAGCCTCCAAGATTAAGTCTCTGGAGGCTTCCCATTTAGAATTCACCGTTGGTAGGTGCTTCCGTAGCCAGGTGGGCAGGAGCAGCAGTGCGTAGCACACACTTCTTGATTAGACTGGGGTTTGAGTCTGTGACTACTAAATACGGAGGATGCGGAAAGGTCAGGGAATGACCACCGCATATCCCCGGAGCAATATGGCCTTAGTTGCTAATGCTCCTAAAAACCAAATAACAAACAAACATCACCGTTGGTAACATCAGTTGATTCCACTGTATAGAATTTAAAAACTGTCTGAGACCACTGTAGTCACCTTTACGAAAACAAAAACCCTTCCCTTTACCCTTGATGGTAGTTACATCTTTAAGTAAATCCCACATCAGTACACTGTCACTTAGTGGTTTCTTTATCTGCAAATTTTTAATGCATGAATAATCACGACTGATAATCAGATCAAGGGTATTACTCCCTCTGGTTGCCTCTCAGACATGGTGTAGAAAACAATCCTCCAATAAATCCACAAAAGTCTTGCTAGCGTGCAAGTGTCCAACCCACAAGTTCCAGTCAATATCTGGAAAGTTAAAATCCCCCCTTACAAGACATTCTGATTTACTGGTCCATTCTATTTCTCTGCAAAACTGTTCATTGTACTCATCAGAGTCATTAGGCCTATAACATACTCCTACTCTCATTTTCCCTTTTCCAGTGTTTGTTACACCAAACAGACTCAACATTGCACTGTCCACCCGTGTTAACTGGATACGCTTCCTTAGATTTTGTGTCTCTCAACTAACAGCATAACCCCTCCTCCCTTCCTACCCTGTCTGTCCTTTCTGTACACATTGTACTCCCCAAATTCCAATTCTGCACTGCTTATATCTGTGTGACATCATGTTTCTGATATCCCAACTATATCTGCCTTATATGTCTTGATCAGCACTTCAAATTCATCAATTTTATTTACTATACTTCTAGCATTATTGTACATGCAAGTATACATGCACTTGTTCTTACTCTTAGTTACCTTAACACAGCCCATATACAGTAAAACCCCGCTATTCGCGGTATCTGTATTTGCGGTTTTGCGTATTCGCGATCGCCGATTTAATATAAAATGAAACCTAAAAAAATGTGAATTTTAAAGCGCCGTGAATATTTTCCGCCAAAAAAAAAAAAAAATGGACGTGGCTAAAATGATCTTTCCCGGTCAAAACAGCGCTCAGTGGGTGGGGGAGAGGGGTGACAAAATCGCGAGCGTGAATGTTTCTCGCTAATCCTTGTTCAATATGTGTTATGCGCTTGTTATGGAAGGTTTCGTCGTTTGCTTTTAATTTATATGCTTATAAATTGAATAAATTTATCAATTGATATGCTTACAAAAGTGATAAATCTACCGTTTTGCAGTGTAAAACAGACTTTTTCGAATGTGTTAATGGAAGAAAGTGACTTTATTGTGGACAAGTTCTTTCTAACCCGTACAAAAATATGGCTACGACTAACAAGGGAAATGTGAAAAGATCAAAGAAGGTGATGACATTAGAGAATAAAATTGAGTTATTAGATAAAATTTCTAATGGTGAAAGTGTCTTCTCGGTGGCAAAACATTATAAAATCAATGAGTCAACGGTACGATCAATCAAGAAATCGGAAGAAAAAATACGCCGTAGTGTCCGTGAAAACGCGCTAATTGTTTCAAATATTTGCTCTGTAACTCGTGATGTTTAATTAGAAAAAATGGAAAAAAGCTTTAAATCTGTTGATAGAAGACCGAACTCAAAATAAAATTCCGTTAAATTCATTCATCATTCGTGAAAACGCAAAACTCCTTATCAACGCTTTAGCTAAACTGGTGATAGCACTGGCGGGATAGGTTTTTTAGCTAGCAAAGAAGCTGGTTTGAAAGATTTGTTTGAAATTTCTAATAAATATTACATTTAATATTAAATTGTTTCTTATTTTCATTTCGATGCCATATGCTTGCATTTCACTATGTACTGTCTATGTACATAGTCATATTATGAAGGTACATATAATACATACATAGACAAAATTTTAGACTAGTTTTTCTTATATACTTTGGAACGGAACCCCTTTATTACTATGGGAGCCATAACTCAGTATTCGCTTCATTTCTCAGGAACGTAACCCCCGCAAATAGCGGGGGTTTACTGTATTTACTTGTTCCATGATGACTCCCAGCAGCTCTTGAATTCCCTGGCAACTTGCTCTCTAGGCTGCTGCTCATTACAATAGAAGCAGTGCAAGAATCACTTTCGCGTCTGCCTGCGGCTACTGTTAATCTTTTAGTTCTGTGTATCCCCCCCCCCATTCTTGCACCCTTTCTATTTAAGTGTATTCCATCCCTGTAGAAGCAGTCTCTCCTGTTAGCAAGCACAGACCACGCTGAAAAAAAATCCTACCCCGTGAGCCTTGCACAATCTCTCCAGGGCTGAATTGATTGACAAGTCCCTCATCATATACTCCCTTCTATCATGTCTGGGCAGAATTGCAGACAGTTTCAAATTTAACCCTGACTTGTGACTTTTTTCCTTTTGTTAATTTTATTAACAAAAATAAATTATTTTGGAGTTGCTGTTCCCCAAGTGTAAAACTTCTCATTTTGCAGCATTGAATCATAGCTGTCATTTTTCTAACCATTCTATCCCATAACTTCCATCTCTTTTTGGATTTACTGGAGAAAATCAGTCTTTCACCCAGCTTGACCCCCTTCTCTGTCTCATTGTTGTAATGTAGTTTTTCTCTCAATTTTGGGGGGGGGGGGGGAAACCTACCTTAATAGGAATTAAATTGTGCAAATTTCTGCTATTATCATTAGCAAATTATTTTTAAGTATAATTATTCCTTTAACGTGAAATCAAGTTTTCTACGGTATAGTAACCACTCTTATACCATGTGAATATGTAAATTAAGATAGTTTATTTAGCTAATAACTAAATATTACCTGCCTATGTTACCTTAATAACTAAGTATGGTCTGAGGATTCGTTCCGACAAGGTTCTGAAACGTTACATTAAGTTATAGGTGTTTGGTTATTAGATAATAAACTAACTTAATATTCACATGGTGTAAGAGTGTAACAGTGAGTTGCTGAATGTGAGTGGGCTTATGGAAGTGAGAAGACTCTGCCTACAGACACTTGAATTTTCCACTAAAAATTTGCTCCAACTCTGTGGTGTAAATTTTTAAAAAGCATTGTAAATATGAAACCTCTGTACCAAAATGCCTTTAAATATTAATTTCTTGTTTTGACCAGATTGCTCAACATTGGAGCACAATTACTGCCAGAAATTAGAAGTGTTTTAAAATTTGTGAAAAAAAAACAAACCTCATGATTACTATTTTTTTAATGCAGTAGTATCCCCTGTCAATTTATCATTTAATTTGATTTCATTATTTCTCGACCTGAATTCCAGAGAATTGGGCTTTTTTTAAACACAAGTCTGACAACGATGGCCAACATCTGCGATATCTACCTTTGATTTTCAGAGCTACTTTTGTGCTCCTCATCTATCAGAACTGTCTACTATTTGTTGAAAAAATAAATAAAAGACTGCAGCGTGTGTTGGAAGATTCAGGAACAATTTTTATATTAACAGGTGCTTCATTTGAATTGTATTTGAAACAACCTTGGAAAAACTTAAATTACTACATACATAAATTTACCTGGAAAGGTTAACTTGGAGATATCCTGTATTCGTAACTGAGATGGCTAACATTAAGGTTTCAACGCTGTGGAAATTTGTCTTTTTTCTGCTCAGGGTCTTGTTTTACACTGGTCAAAATGATTAGAGGTGCTGTGAAAAAGATCACAACATGTGTAATATTTGTGTAAATATGACACACAGATGCTACACAAAAAATTGGTCATTTGTGCTATTTGGAGCATATAATAGCTTGAACACAGTCTTCTACACATTTGCTTATGGCATTGAAGTTAGAGTGTGGGATTAACACATTTTCTCTATTTACAGGTATGCCAGCTGCAACTGAGGGGGGCAAGTTGGGGGGCGCACACAACTTTCATGGGAAAAGTAAGTGGCAAAAAAAGGAATCATTGCATTAGGCAGGCCTTAAGAAAATCTTGTTAAAGAAGTAGCTGAATTGGTTGGTTGGTGTTTCAGAAAGAACAGTAATAATGCTTTTTAAGGCAAGAAATTAATTGAAATCAACCAGAAACATTAGAATTATGGTTGAAAGCCTATTCTAAATGATCAATGGCAAATATTGTGCCTAGTAAATTTAAAAAAAAAAAAAAAAAAAAGTTTCAAACAAAACAAGAACTGCTGTGAACAGTTTAACCGAGGACCTCGTCAGCTGATTTCTGAGGGAGCTTTGCAAAGACCATTATTAACAGCTATGCATAAAAAAGCTTAGTATATGTAGACTAAAAGAGGCACAAAAACTGGAAAGTTGTAATGTGGTCTGACAAATCCAACTTATGCTTATACAGTTGTCCTCTGCTATATGTGGCTCACTCAGCTCTTTTTTGCTATAGTTCCCTGTTCCCCCAGAATAACGCTATTTGCTCCAAACACCTTGGAAGTTACCCATTAGCTTCAAAGGTGTGTTCTTTGATTTTGCTGTTAAAAACTGAATTTTAACCAATACTGTAATTAACAAGAAAATGGCTAATTTTTAACCAAACTAGAAGTCCTGAAATTCCAATTTATATGACAGGGAAAAACGTTAAAAAGATATCTGTTTACTGTCCCAAAAGTTATTTTTCACACCCATGAATAATTTACATCTCTGTATTAACTTTCCGTAGCTATATGTTCTGGCACAAGTTTTTTGTGTCCACAACTGTAAAATGCTACAGTCACGTGCACCATTTCTTGCATATTATAAAAAATGTGAACTTTGTACATTTTTCCACCCATCAGTGTTTTGGGAAAGTGAGCACCCATCCTAGGATTCTATTAACTGAAGTTTATTGTTTATAAAAATTCTCTTTAGGAACTGTTATTTCTTGACAGTGAGTTGCTTTTAGCTGCACACTGTTCAATGATGCTGTTTTCAATTTAGTTTTGATTTCTATCTCAGTTCTGGTTTACATATCATTTGTGCAGTTTGCATCCAAGTGATTGATTTTAGTTTACCGTGTAGGTAGTTGTAGGTAGTTTCAACTTTTCTTTTTTGAAAATGGCCTCGAAGAAATCCATTTAATCAGCCAGTGCTAATAGCACAAAGAAGGCTATTGGAAAAAAATTTCATTAGAAACTAAATTGGACATTCTAAAAAGACAGGATTTGGGAAAGTGCTAGATTTACACTACATTTAATGATTTTGAATGATTGAAAATTAATAGTATCACAAACTGAAGTAAATAATATAAATATATGGTTCTTTAATTTAAAGGTAAGTTTCCTCACATTTCTTGACCATATACTGTATTTGTGTTTTATTGCATAAATTATGTATTTAAAGTTAATATGTTTCTGCTACATTTAATATTGTTATATAGAAACAATAAAATAAGCCAGAAACATTAGTCATGCCAACAATTAAAATTATTTGTTATTTCCTATAGATAAATCTCTCCTCCTTAACTCTCATAGATTCACTTAGTGCTCTGTTTTTGTGACCCCAATTAAGATCACTAAGTGGAGGATGCTTGTACTCTAATAATGCCAGGTACTGAGTTCACTGGAATAGTAAGAGACATTGTATCCAGACTGTGTGTAAGGTGTCATTCGAGCTGGCAGCAGGTTAGTGATGCTTTGGGGATGTTTTAACTATTATGAACTAGGTCCCCTTACTTGAAATACCAGCCCGAATGATCAGGTTGTACCTTTTACTGAACATTTGAGGGACAATCATGATTTTGATATTCCCATATTTCAAGATGACAGCTGTCCAGTTCAAAGGGCCTCTACTGTTTTAAACTGGCAAGAGAAAAATGAGAGAATGGTAGGGCATTTAAATTAGCCAGCCAAGTTGCCAAATTTTAATCCTATGGAGAATGTTTGGGACTATTCTGAAGAAAGTGAACCACAGTAATAGCATCCAGCAAAACTTGAATGAATTATGGGTTCAGTTGTTCTCATAATAGCCTAATATCGATATAAATTATTTAAGGTATCTAATTGGATCACTACCAATGAGAATTAATGAAGTGATTCATGCTAAAGGAAGGGGTTATACATTACTGATTGAAAAAATTACACAGACGACTAATTTTTTGTTCAGTGTTTATATGTACCTAATGATGTAATTGAAGCTAAGTTCTGGTATGGAATGGCATTAGAAATGTTTGTCAAAAACATGTAAAAAGTCCAAATTAACTGCAATACATCAATGAAATTCATGTTGGGGGAGCAGGTAGACCAATCCATACAGGCAATGTGCACATCTTCCAACATATTGTTGATCAGCTGTACCTTATGGGGTTAAGCACTGTCATCCACCAGAACAAACATTTCCTACAGCATCAGCATTGGGGAGGGCTGTGGGTCACATTGCTGATGTGGAAGTCTGTATGGCCACAGAGACTAATGCCACCCAATACCATCAATTCAGCTCCACCGAACTCACTGTGTTCTTGTACAAACATGGGATTGTTTCAGATTTCTCCTTCACGCCTGCTAGGACCTGACAAGAATCATACTTCAGGCTGTACCTAGATTGCTCTGTGATGAGCACACAGTACTATTCTTCTTGACAGACAGTGTTATTCACTCAGTAAAACACAGTCTCACAGAGTTCACATATGCAGTCTTGCCTCAGCACTTGATGGTCTGTAACCCTGACTTAAATGTTTATAAACTGACTGAAACATTTATAAATTCCAAAACTTGTCATTACAAGTTCTGTAATTGATTCCGGAACTTGCTAATGACATGTTGTAGCACACCCAAATATGCCACAGCTTTGCCATTGTGACTGTTCCACCTCCAGTCTCCAAGTGACTCTCCAAACAATAGACTCAGGCAGATCCATCTAAGGTATTATTTTCAGATGCTTCACTCTGATGATCGACAGGTTTGTTGTGTTTTGCAGCTGTAGTTTACAAATGAGATACATCTACAACGTGGTTGAGTATTTAATGAAATGGTTGCATGTCTGAATGTGTATGTTCTTAGCCTGTATTTTTTTGAGAATGTAATTTATTCACACATTTACAGACATCAGCCTGTAAATGTGTGCTGTCATTGTGGCCACAGCGGATATCAGTAGGGTATTGTCCAGTAGAATGTGCAGTGGTTGTCTAATTGTTTTGATCATTGTATTTTGATATTCATGTGGATGAACAGCAGAATACTCTGATCAAAACAGTAAGAGGATTACTAAATTAGCATTATGAGCATTTCTGAATGTGTAATTTTAGAAAAAAAATTACTAAACACTGCAATTCAGGAGTCATTAGAAAGAGTATGGTTAGTTTAAATACCTATAATGAAATTAGCAGTTTTATATATTGCAAATATTTACTTTCAAGATGTCACTAATATTGGCATTAATTGCAGCATTGTTTGACAATGTGATAACATTCCGACATGACGATGCTACTGTTGACCTGCCAACTTTTGATATGGGGCATGCAGGAGATATATACCTCCAGTTCAAGACTACTGCTGAAAATGGAGTACTCATTCATAGTAGAGGACCAACAGACTTCATTAAAGTTATGATGATTGGTAAGTACAAATGAGGAAACATTGATACAAATGAGGTAAAGCATTTATAAGTATGAGGGTGTATTATAAATTAAGGTACCAAATCAATTTGCATGAAAACTAACCAATTGGCACACTATGGCCACAGATGTCGATGCACCTAATAAATCCCCAA
This sequence comes from Mastigoproctus giganteus, assembly GCF_048544385.1. Classification (NCBI taxonomy): domain Eukaryota; kingdom Metazoa; phylum Arthropoda; class Arachnida; order Uropygi; family Thelyphonidae; genus Mastigoproctus; species Mastigoproctus giganteus. Next base: position 206,353,840 of record NC_143575.1, read on the forward strand.
ACAAACAAACTAACTAACCAATGTTACCTACACTGGTTTTCATGCAAATTAATCTGTATGTCATAATACATGCATAACTTCCATTACACTATATATAATGTGCTGAGCTAGTTTCAAAATGACAGCGGAGTCCAGGATGGAAGTTTGCCATATCATTAGGTTTTTATAACAAAAAGGGATACCTTCCATTCCCCAGCAGTAATGTATCATGGAATCATTGATGTGATGTTATGAAAACAAGTGAAATGGTGTAGTGCATTTGATAGTTGCAGAACAGGCAATGGCTCAGTTGCCTCCACACATCTTGGACATAGGAGAGCATTTGGTGCATCAAGGTCATGATGTAGGAGAATCATTGTATCAAATTGTGCACATCATCAAAGACTTCAATTTGTCTTTTGACACAATTCAGAATATTGTGAAAAAACAATTTTGGTACAGAAATGTCTACTTGCAAGTGCCAAAGAAACTGAATGATACCCACAAAAACAGAGAGAATAAGGTGTTCTCTAACACATTTAACATGGTAAAAAATGGAGACTTCATGCCATGTAAAATATGTCTTAGTACATGTCACGTACAAAACTGTGCATTATGATGGTATGTGATCTCCAGATCCAGAGCTGCTTACATGATGCAAAAGCATGCATAATCAGTTACTAAGAAACTCAAGATAATGCCTTTTGCAAAAGGAAGCTAATGCTTCTTTGCAAAGCATACTGTTAATAAATCTGATACCACAGGGTGACACAGTCAGAAGCAGTAATTTCTGGGCTTATTGTTTCAGTGTCATTTTGTTGCATAACATTTCACTCTGTCATAGCAACTCAATATGTTGATTTTTGATTCCCCCCTTTCATTTCTCTGAACAAATTTTGGTGTCATTCGATGCGGACTGACGAGTACAGTTAAAATATATCTTTTTTACGGAGATATCCCCCGAAATTTAAAAACGGTTCAGGAAAAACTGGAAAAATCCGGTTTTTTCTCCCGATTACAAAAAAACTGTCAAAGTTACTCTTTTTTCAACTTGTTAGTAGTGAAGGGAATCACTATTCGGTTTGAATGCCGTTTGTTTCGTGAATTTGCCTCGTTCGGTTGATGAGAACAGGCATCTCAAATGAACGTGCATTATTGGCAAAAGTTAGTTCTAGAGGCTGCTCGGAAATCGTCGATTTCGCATTTCTCCTTATTTTTTCTTTTATATTTTCATACTATTCGACGGGGAATAATGAGTTTAATTAAAGCCGCTCTTTTTTTTCGGAAGATTTCAATGAAATTTAAAAATTATACACGAAAAACCATTGAAAATGCTTGTGAACCTTGTCTTTTTCGTAAAAAAAAATGTAAAATAATTTTTTAAAATGTAACTTTTAACAGTCAATTATGTGTGACGTTAACATTCTGCATCGAATGAGGCTAAAATTATTGGCCTGCGTTGAATAGTTTAAAAAAAAGCCTTTGGCTGAGCAACCTAAAGACCTTCGCACCCGTATATATAGGGAGTAGTGGTTGCTTGGAGCTGCTGACGCTACCGCGTTCTGGCGACAGTCCAACGTTCGCATGTAGCGTGCCGGCTGGCGTCAGTGACGCTCCCGCGTTCTGGCGACAGTCCAACGTTCGCGTGTAGCGTGCCGGCTGGCTTCAGTGACGCTCCCGTTGGCCGCCCTGTGGAAGCAGAACGGTCGTTCCCTGACTGAATGAAGCGGAACGTGGCAAGAGTGGCGCCGACGGCTTGGGCGACGTGCAAAGAGCACTGCCCCTGAATTCAGTGAACGGAACAAGGCGTGCGGGCACTGCCTCTGCTCCCGGTCTGTGGATGGTGGCGGTGTGAAAACTGCCCCAGATCGGACGACGGCGGAGTGAGCACTGCCGTCGCTTGCTGCTGCACGATGGAGGTGCAGTGAGAATTGCCCTCGTCTCGACAGTGGACGGCGTTTCTGCACATCTATTCTACAATTATCTTTCCTCAATTTGAAACTGTGCCCCCTCGGGTTCTTAGTCTGAGCAAGAGGAAGAATCCCATCAGCATTCAGCTTGCTCGACCAATTCAAGGCCCTATACACCTCAATCAGATCACCTCGCAGGTGCCTATTCTCCAGGCACTGCAATTTGCAGAACTTAAGCCTTTCTTGGTAAGAGCACCCCTTTGTTCCCCTCACCAATCTTGTTGATTGGGAAGAGACTGAGATGAAGTAGAAGAATTGGAATTATAAATGATTTGATAGATTGATACTGCTGATAAATACTACTGAATATTATGGGCAGAACAAGGGGCTGTAGACAAGGAATGGAGTCATAATTGAGTTTTGGCTGTCCTGGACTTGTTATGTCATAGAGAACATAACTAATATGATAATACTAATAAGGATTTCTGCCAGATGTAATTCACTCTCAATAGCATCTACTTGCACAATGGATGCTTTAAGGAAAGTTGCATCTAAAATTATATAAATACACATTGCTTTGAGATTTTCTTTAAAAAAAGAAGTACCAGTTTACTGTAGTAGAGAGGACTTTAATAGAATAAAAATTATATTAAAAAATTATCTTTTGGGAGGAGTCCATTTCATTAGAGACCACAAAGCGTCAATACATTTTGGGACTTTTCTGGATTTATTGGGTGACTGTTTTCTACATCAGTAAGCTAGAAAAGAATGAGAGAAACAGTACTTTTGATCTGATTGTCAGCAGTGTCTCTTCATGCATTAAGAATATCTAGATAAAGGAACCATTAGGTAGCAGTAATCATAATATATTGATGTGGGGCCTACTTAAAGATATAACTACTGTCAAGGGTAAAGGGGAAGGATTTTGCTTAAAGGCAGTGATAGTGGTTCTGCACAATTTTTAAATTCTCTTCAATGGGACCAACTGCAAATTCTAAATGGGAAGTAATCATAAAAGCTACTAAGTTTTTTACAAGATAAGAGATACTATTTAAGGTTTAGATCTAAACAGATGTCAGATGAACTAAAGCGACTAGTACCAAAGAAGAAAAATTCATGGGATCAATTTAAATTGGTAGGAGGCACAGAAACATACGATAAGTACCAACTAGTCTGCAATCACGTAACTAAGAGGGTCAGGCAAGCTAATACAGATTATAAGTCCTTGGCTAAGAATGTAAAGAAAGGCAGCAAAGAATTCTTTGCTTATGTTAACACTAGAAGGAAAGGGATGAACCACGTAGGCCCACTAGATATGAATGGTGTAACTGTTGGTGATCCTGCTCAGGACTGCTGAAAAACTGAATAAATATTTTGCATCTACATTTACCTGTGAAGAGGTTTTTATTGATGAATATACTAAAAGCACACAGTTATAACTGGGAGCTAAATGGTTTTGTGATAACTGAGAAGAAATTGGAATTATTTAAACTAAAAGTAAATAGGGCACCTGGAGCTGATTGGGTCTGTCCAATTACATTAAAAGAGGTGAGCAAACCCTTAGATATCATTATGAGAGCATCCTTGAACTCATGGGCAGTCTCTACAGATTTGAGATGGGGACAATCTCTCCCCATTTCACAAAAGGAATCAAAGGATGAAGTAATTACAGATGACCTATAAGCTTGACTTCTGTTCCAGGAAAAATAATGGCATCACTGATTAAAGAAGTAATTAAAACTTGAAGAAATCACTATCACCTGAATGTGGTTTCAGGTTTAAATCATGTACCCTATTAGCTAAATAACATTTTTAGCTTTCTAAAGGAGATTTTTGGACACCCTGTATGTGAAAAGCAAATTGAAGGCCAGCTTACTATATATATATATTTATATATATATATATATATTGTAGAAAATTAATAAATAACTTATGTAAAGTTAACTAAACAAGAACTAATTAATGTCATCTATACATATCTAGATAGAACATTACATCAGTCTTATTATATATTTTTTGTATAGTTTAAGTACAATTAGTAAAATAGGTAAGATATATTTCATATAGGATAAGCTGGTAGCTACTTAACTATTATATGTATACTATTACAAGTACAGTGGTACCTTGGTGTGCGAGCATAATTCGTTCCGGAAACGTGCTCGTAATCCAAAGCACTCGTATATCAAAGCGAATTTTCCCATAAGAAATCATGGAAACCGAGATTATTTGTTCCAAAACTCAAAAATATTCATATACTGTAAAAATGATTAATACAAAATACATACATACCTTTTCATATTTTTAATATTTAAATTTAATATACATAAAGCAATCGAATTTATGGTAGGACGACTTTCACTGTCACTAACGGAATCACTGCTATCTGTTGACTCTTTCTTTTTGCGCGACTTTAACAAGGAACCTCTCCAATGACACTTGCCTCCTCTTGAGGATTTCACGGAAATATGACATTGCATTGTCGTTAAACACATTCATTGCTCGCACTATTACAAAATGAGGAGGCCCGCTTGATACACATAAACAAAGCTGCGCGCATGTAGCAATTGAATAAACAACACCATAAAGGCAGAGATACACTATTAACACCTCACATTTTACTAAAGCGCATTTCTAGGGGTTACTACCATAAAACAATAAAAACAATTTCCAGTTATGTTCTTGCTAGTGGAATCTGTTATAAACTGGTAGTAAACTCGATATAATTGCATTTGCGATTATACTGATAGCTGAAATTGTGTTGGTTTTTAAGTTATTATGGTGAAATGTGTTTCCCCTTCACTGATATAAAAAAAAAATACATTTTCAGAATCTTCTCTTCATTCCTATCGTGTTGCGTTCGGTTGGGGTGATTCTGCGTTCGATTGCCATTTCTTGTAAACACAAAGGCGAATCGTGCATAAGCGAATTCGGTTCGTGTTATATAAGCTATCGTTCGCGTATTTATAAATCGTGTATGATCGAATACGTGTAGTGTGAACACGTGTTATACGAGGACTGACTGTACTCGTATTGCAAGACCTCGCTCGTTTATCAAGTTAAAAATTTATTAAAAATTTTTGCTCGTCTTGCAAAACACTCGTAGACCAAGTTACTCGCAATCCAAGGTACCACTGTATACTATATTATATTATAATATATTATAAGTATATTATATTATATATTATAAGTATACTATTACTTAGTTATGGCTATTATAGGGTTAAGTAGCTACCAGCTTATCCTATATGAAATATATCTTACCTATTTTACTAATTGTACTTAAACTATACAAAAAAAAAAAATATATATATATATATATATATATATATATATATATATATATATATATAATATCCTTTGCCCCTTATGTGAATGACATTCCCTTTTCATTTATATATTTTTCATTCTTTTGTTCTTACATTTTTAATTTTAATTTAAATAGCAGAAAACAATAATTTAACCAGTTAAGAACTACATATGGTGTACTTTTATGCAAATGGTGTCTTTTTTTTCTTTTTTTTTTCTCACAATATTTGATATATCTTAACTGGGACATGAATTTCTTTTTAATTCTAGAGGGAGATCAGATACAGTTCCAGTATCATGCAGGTAATGGTCCTTTAGGAGTAAGTGTAGAAACATCATATAAACTTAATGATGATCATTGGCATTCTGTATTAGTGGAGAGAAACCGCAAAGAAGCTCGTGTAGTTGTGGATGGTAGTCTCAGTGGAGAAGTGAGAGAAAGGGCAGGCCCTGTCAGGGCATTACATCTTACTAGCAAATTAGTTATTGGTAAGTGCTCTGTTTTCATGCTTATCACTGCTAAAGAGTATATATAAGTTAAACATTTGTTTAGTAGAGTGCTTAAATATTAAATGTTATATTTACAAATATGGGAATTATATCTAATTTTAAACTCAGGGCATACAGTCCTAAGACCTCTTGAAGTATTGCTGTAACCTTTTAGTTCAACTTGGGTGCGTATGACCTATTTTTTCCTGATAAGTCTGTATAGTTCTGTATAAGTCGTCTGTAGATTCTTGCACTGCTTCTACTCAAATGAGCAGCAGCCTGGAAAGCCAGTTGCTGGGGATTTCAGGAACTGCTGTGAGTCGTGAAACAAGTAAATACATGGTCTGTGTTAGAGTAACTAAGAGTAAGAACAAGTGCATGTATACTTGCATGGACACCAGTGCTAGGCGTATAGTAAATAAATTTGATGAATTTGAAGTGCTGATTAAGACATCCAAGGCAGATATTGTTGGGATATCAAAAACGTGATGCCACTCAGATATAAGGGATGCAGAATTGGAATTTGGGGAGTACGATGTGTACAAGAAGGACAGACAGGGTAGGAAGGGAGGAGGGGTTATGCTGTTAGTTAAGAAACACATTAAATCTAAGGAAGTGCATCCAGTCGATATAGATGAACAGTGCAATGTTGTTGAGTCAGCTTGGTGTGACATAAGCACTGGAAAAGCAAAAATGAGGGTCGGAGCTTGTTTTAGGCCTAATGACTCTGATGAGTACAATGAACAATTATACAGAGAAATAGTGGGCCAGTGAATCAGTGTCTTATAATGGAGGATTTTAACTTCCCAGATATAGACTGGAACTTGTGGATTGGTCACTTGTACACTAGCAAGGCTTTTGTGGATTTATTGGATGATTGTTTTCTACAGCAGCATGTTAAAGAGGCAACAAGAGGGAGTAACACTCTTGATCTGATTATCAGCAGTGATTATTCATGCATTAAGAATTTACAGATAAAGGAACCACTAGGTGGCAGTGATCACAGTGTACTGATGTGGGATTTAATTAAAAATGTATCTACCATCAGGGGTAAAGGGAAGAGTTTTTGCTTTCGAAAAGGCGACTACAAGTGTCTCAGAGATTTTTTAGGTTCTATACAGTGGGACCAACTGATGATGTTACCAACAGCAAATTCTAAATGGGAAGCATTCAAGGAACTAATTTTGGAAGCTACTAGGCTTTTTGTTCCAACTAAGAAGTACTGCTCTAGGTTTAGGTCCAAATGGATGTCAGATGAACTAATGAGACTCGTGGAAGAGAAGAAAAATGCATAGGATGCACATAAATTGTCAGGTGACAAAGAAGCCTATGGTAGATAAAAGCTAGTCTGTAATCAAGTCACAGAGGAGGTTAGGTAAGCGAAGGCAGATTATGAAAAATCTTTGACAAAGGATGCAAAGACTTCTTTACTTATATAAACTCCAAAAGGAAGGAGATAAATCAGATTGATCCACTTGATATCAATGGTTTGACTGTAGATGATCATTCTCAGATAGCTGCAGAACTAAATGAGTAATTTGCATCTACATTCACACATGAGGAGTTATTCAAGGAGGAGAGGACAAGATGTTTATCAAATTCTAACAGGAAGTAAAATGATTTTGTAATAACTGAGAGCAAAGTGGAGGAGAAACTGTTGAAGTTAAACATAAGAAAAGCACCTGGGGTAGATTGGATCTATCCAGTTATATTAAAGGAGGTGGCAAAGGAAGTAAGCACACCCTTAGCCATAATCATTAGAGCATCCTTGTACCTCAGGGGAAGTCCCCACAGACTGGAAATATGCAAATGTATCTCCAATTCACAAAGGGGGATCAAAGAGTGAAAACAGTAATTACGGACCTGTTACTTTGACTTCTGTTCCAGGGAAAATAATGGGAGTCACTGGTTAAAGAAGCATTGCAGGGTCATCTAGACAAGACAGCAGTAATAATTCAGACACGGCATGGGTTTGTCGAGGGGAAGTCTTGTTTGACCAATTTTATTGGATACTATGATGTGATTACAAAGGAACTGGATGCAAAAAATAATTTTGATATCATATACTTGGATTTCAGGAAAGCTTTTGATACTGTTGCACATGGAAGACTACTGTACAAATTGGAGCAGAATGGTATTAAGGGCAAGTTGCTACACAATGAAATAAAAGGATGGTTGAGTGGGAGAAGACAGAGAGTGGTAATCAATGGATACTGCTCTATGTGAGCTAATGTTATTAGTGGTGTCCCTCGGGGTTCAGTGTTGGGTCCATTGTTGTTTTGTATATTTATCAGTGATATTGATGTAGGTATATCAAGCTTAATGTCAAAATTAGCAGATGATACAAAGGTTGGGAGGGTTGTTAATAACAGTAATGATGCTGCAGCAGGATCTGGAAAAGTTGGGTAGATGGGCTGAGAAGTGGCAACTGAAGTTTAACATTGACAAATGCAAAGTACTGCATATGGGTAGCAGTAACCCAGGAGAAATGTACCAACTAGGTGGTGTTACACTCAGGGTAGTGGAGAATGAAAGAGACCAGGGGGTAATTGTGCAGTCAGATATGAAGTTTTCTGACCAATGTAGACAGGTTGCCATGGTAGGTCATGGGGGCTTGTCAATGATATATGGGAATTTTGTGAACAGGAATGAGGAGGTGATTATCCCCTTGTGTAAGACAATGGTCAGGCCACACCTTGAGTAGTAGTAGTAGTAGTGGCATGTGATGCAAGAAAGCAAGTGTATGAGCTTATGCAGCATCAGCCAAAAAAAAAAAAAAAATCGCACCATTCCCTCCAAATGCCTGTCCAGTTCCTCCTTAAATTTATTCAACCTATCAACTTCCACAACAACAGATGGAAGTTTGTTCCAGCAATTAACCATCTGCTGGCTAAAGGCAAATTTCCGCACATCTATTCTACATCTGTCTTTTCTTAATTTGAATTTATGCCCCCTTAGGTTCGTAATCTGAACAAGTGGAAGGATCCGATCAGAATTCAGTGTGCTCAACCCATTTAAGGCCTTATACACCTCAATCAGATCACCGCGCAGGTGCCTAGTCTCCAGCCACTGCAATTTGCAGAACTTAAGAGGATCCCTTCATTCCCCTCACCAATCTTGTTGCCCTTCTCTGTACACGCTCAAGTAAATCTACATCCTTCCTAAAATGAGGCCTCCAGACCTGTACGCAGTACTCAAGGCGTGGCCTGACCATTGCCTTATACAGAGGGACAATCACCTCCAATTACCATTCTGCTCCAATTTGTACAATAGTCTTCCATGTGCAACAGTGTCAGAAACTTTCCTGAAATCCAAATATATGATATCAAAATTATTTTTTGCATCCAGTTCCTTTGTAACCACATCATAATATCCTATCAAATTTGTCAAACAAGACTTTCCCTTAACAAACCCATGCTGTGTCTGAATTATTGCTGCAATCTTGTCTAGATGATTCTGCAATGCATCTTTAACCAGTGACTCCATTATTTTACCCGGAACAGAAGTTAAACTAACTGGTCTGTAATTACTCGTGTCACCCTTTGATTCCCCTTTGTGAATTGGGGATACATTTGCACATCTCCAGTCCGTGGGAACCTTCCCTGAGTCCAAGGATGCTCTCATAATTATGGCTAAGGGTTTGCTTAGTTGCTACAATGGCTAAAATGATGGTTAAGTGGGAGAAGACAGAGGGTGGTAATCAATGGGTGCTGCTCTTCGTGGACTAATGTTATTAGTGGAGTCCCACGGGGTTCGGTGTTAGGTCCACTATTGTCTTGTATATTTATCAATGATATTGATGAAGGTATATCAGGCTTAATGTCGAAGTTTGCAGATGATACAAAGGTTGGCAGGGTTGTTAATGACAGTAATGGCAGTGTGCTACTGCAACAGGATCTAGATAATTTGGGCAGAGTACTTTGTACAGGTCTGGAGGCCTCATTTTAGGAACGATAGAGTTGCTAGGACAAGTACAGAGAAGGGCAACAAGACTCGTGAAGGGAACAAAGGCAAATTATTTTTTCCTAAGCATGCCTTCTGGGACTAGGCACCTGTGAGGTGAATCAATGTTTCCAGCTGATAAGTATGCTGCTGCAGAGGTTGAGGGCTGTTGAATTTAGAAGGCGTTTTTTCCAATAAATCACGAAATATCTCTGCTGCTGCAGAATCAGCACTTGCGACTTCATTACATACTTTAACATTGTGGAAACCAGTGCGATACTTGAACCTATTAAACCACCCATTGCCTGCCATGAACTTGACTTGGGTTTCAATGTACTTATGCTTAATATCTTCATAAATACTTTTGCTTTTGCTTGAATGGCCATTAGACTCGGGGGCACTTGCTTTTGAATCTGATTTTCCATCCATATTATTAATAGGACAAGATTTTCCATCTTCGATATAGCACCTGAACACTGTTTTGTGATCATTGTTAATCTTAAATGCGTTGATCCTTTAACATGATCTTTTACAGGCGTACTGCCCTTTAACATAGCATTCATTGTTGAAGCAGTGAGACCTAATTCCGGTGCAATAGATGATGAACTTTGTCCTGCTTCATACTTCTTAACCCATTTTCATCTTTATTTCTAAATCAATTTTGTTTCATTTCCTAGCACTGCCACCACTTGCACTTTCCATTGGTCACTTTCCCTTCACCATTGCAATAAGTAAATAGGAATGAAGAGAAGATTCTGAAAATTTGTTTTTTATATGACTGAAGATTTCAGTGAAGGGGAAACACATTTCACCATTATAACGTAAAAACTCACACAATTCCAGTTATCAGGATTATTGCAAATGCAATAAGATCGAGTTTACTACCCATTTATAATAGTCCACTAACAGAAAAGCCCAATTAACTGAAAAGTGCAAATTGTTTTTACTCTTTTATGGTCGTGACCTCCAGAAACTTTCTTTAGAATAATATCAACAAAGGCATTCAAAATTGATTCTTATAACGGAACATATGATAACGATGAAAGGGTAGTGGTCCATTATAAAAATGGCCAAATGACCTTTTAGAAAGATAAATAGCTTAGTTATATAGCGAAATTTTCAACTTCCGAGATCTTGGAATGAATTACAAAAAAAAAAAAAAAAATGCGTTATTGGGTTCACATGGCAATATTTTCACAATATCTTCATTTATTCCTTCGGGAGGCAAAATACATTTCCACAATTTTTTTATTTTATTTATTTATTTTTTATTTATTTTATTTATTTTTTTTTTTTTGAGTTTGCACCCTCCAGCAAAAACTTACATAAAGTCCAATATGCAGAAGTAGAGTACAGGTAACCCTCATATAACATGGTAGTTTGGTTCCTACAAGATCTCATGTAATGCGAAACCGTGTTATACGGGACTTAAACACCAGTAGAAAAGGAGGTTACGTTCCAAAAGCTAACAAAAATACACAATTTTTTTTATAACTATCGTAAACTTAATTTTTATAGTAGTAATAACTTAATATTTTAACTATTATTTTTATAATAGTAGTGACTTAAATAGTAATAACTGAGCAAACGTCTTACCTTACAAATTGTGACTTATATATCAGATAATGTACATTCATTTAATTTTCTTCTTCATCGCTGCTAAGCACAATCTGTTCTGCAGCATCTAGATTTCGTGTACCTTCTGCTCTGGCGCCTCCGTAGCCAGGTGGGCAGGAGTGGCAGTGCGCAGCACACACTTCTTGATTAGACCGGGGTTCGAGCCCGTGCCCACCAAATACGGAGGATGCGGAAAGGTCAGGGAATGACCACCACATATTCTTGGAGCAATATGGCCTTAGATGCTAATGCTCCTAAAAACCAAATAACAACCTTCTGCTCTCTTTAAAACTTACAACCTGCACGCTTCGAGGTAACAATTCTTTATGGTCTCAAACAAGCACAAGTTCAATAGCATAAAATCTAACCCAGGGATCTTCCAACAAAATACAGTGGACCCCTGCTTAGATATAACGCACAAATTTAACTCTATTACCTTACCAATTAACTAAGTTAAATGATACATGAAAATCAGAAGAATATTTTCCAGTTAGCAAAATAAAAATAAATTTACGCTTACATACATAGCTTAATTAATATATACTGTAATACGTACATACTAATTAATTGATATTTCTGTTAACTTTTTTTTTTTTTTTTGTAAAATTTAAAACAGTAAAAATGATAAGCAATTAAAAACAAAGAACACAGCAAGCACAAGTTGCAACAAACACAGTATGCACAAGTGAGATATGGAGTAATGAGTTTCTGAAAATTTATTTATGTTTTTTATATGATTGAATATTTTATGGAAGGGGAAACACATTTCACCATAATAACGTGAAACCCACAGAATTCCAGCTATCCATACTATAGAAATGCAAGAAGATTGAATTTATACCCGTTTATAACTGATTACACTAACAGAAAAGACCAATAAACTGGATGACAGTAATGGCAGTGTGCTACTGCAACAGGATCTAGATAATTTGGGCAGAGTACTTTGTACAGGTCTGGAGGCCTCATTTTAGGAACGATAGAGTTGCTAGGACAAGTACAGAGAAGGGCAACAAGACTCGTGAAGGGAACAAAGGCAAATTATTTTTTCCTAAGCATGCCTTCTGGGACTAGGCACCTGTGAGGTGAATCAATGTTTCCAGCTGATAAGTATGCTGCTGCAGAGGTTGAGGGCTGTTGAATTTAGAAGGCGTTTTTTCCAATAAATCACGAAATATCTCTGCTGCTGCAGAATCAGCACTTGCGACTTCATTACATACTTTAACATTGTGGAAACCAGTGCGATACTTGAACCTATTAAACCACCCATTGCCTGCCATGAACTTGACTTGGGTTTCAATGTACTTATGCTTAATATCTTCATAAATACTTTTGCTTTTGCTTGAATGGCCATTAGACTCGGGGGCACTTGCTTTTGAATCTGATTTTCCATCCATATTATTAATAGGACAAGATTTTCCATCTTCGATATAGCACCTGAACACTGTTTTGTGATCATTGTTAATCTTAAATGCGTTGATCCTTTAACATGATCTTTTACAGGCGTACTGCCCTTTAACATAGCATTCATTGTTGAAGCAGTGAGACCTAATTCCGGTGCAATAGATGATGAACTTTGTCCTGCTTCATACTTCTTAACCCATTTTCATCTTTATTTCTAAATCAATTTTGTTTCATTTCCTAGCACTGCCACCACTTGCACTTTCCATTGGTCACTTTCCCTTCACCATTGCAATAAGTAAATAGGAATGAAGAGAAGATTCTGAAAATTTGTTTTTTATATGACTGAAGATTTCAGTGAAGGGGAAACACATTTCACCATTATAACGTAAAAACTCACACAATTCCAGTTATCAGGATTATTGCAAATGCAATAAGATCGAGTTTACTACCCATTTATAATAGTCCACTAACAGAAAAGCCCAATTAACTGAAAAGTGCAAATTGTTTTTACTCTTTTATGGTCGTGACCTCCAGAAACTTTCTTTAGAATAATATCAACAAAGGCATTCAAAATTGATTCTTATAACGGAACATATGATAACGATGAAAGGGTAGTGGTCCATTATAAAAATGGCCAAATGACCTTTTAGAAAGATAAATAGCTTAGTTATATAGCGAAATTTTCAACTTCCGAGATCTTGGAATGAATTACAAAAAAAAAAAAAAAAATGCGTTATTGGGTTCACATGGCAATATTTTCACAATATCTTCATTTATTCCTTCGGGAGGCAAAATACATTTCCACAATTTTTTTATTTTATTTATTTATTTTTTATTTATTTTATTTATTTTTTTTTTTTTGAGTTTGCACCCTCCAGCAAAAACTTACATAAAGTCCAATATGCAGAAGTAGAGTACAGGTAACCCTCATATAACATGGTAGTTTGGTTCCTACAAGATCTCATGTAATGCGAAACCGTGTTATACGGGACTTAAACACCAGTAGAAAAGGAGGTTACGTTCCAAAAGCTAACAAAAATACACAATTTTTTTTATAACTATCGTAAACTTAATTTTTATAGTAGTAATAACTTAATATTTTAACTATTATTTTTATAATAGTAGTGACTTAAATAGTAATAACTGAGCAAACGTCTTACCTTACAAATTGTGACTTATATATCAGATAATGTACATTCATTTAATTTTCTTCTTCATCGCTGCTAAGCACAATCTGTTCTGCAGCATCTAGATTTCGTGTACCTTCTGCTCTGGCGCCTCCGTAGCCAGGTGGGCAGGAGTGGCAGTGCGCAGCACACACTTCTTGATTAGACCGGGGTTCGAGCCCGTGCCCACCAAATACGGAGGATGCGGAAAGGTCAGGGAATGACCACCACATATTCTTGGAGCAATATGGCCTTAGATGCTAATGCTCCTAAAAACCAAATAACAACCTTCTGCTCTCTTTAAAACTTACAACCTGCACGCTTCGAGGTAACAATTCTTTATGGTCTCAAACAAGCACAAGTTCAATAGCATAAAATCTAACCCAGGGATCTTCCAACAAAATACAGTGGACCCCTGCTTAGATATAACGCACAAATTTAACTCTATTACCTTACCAATTAACTAAGTTAAATGATACATGAAAATCAGAAGAATATTTTCCAGTTAGCAAAATAAAAATAAATTTACGCTTACATACATAGCTTAATTAATATATACTGTAATACGTACATACTAATTAATTGATATTTCTGTTAACTTTTTTTTTTTTTTTTGTAAAATTTAAAACAGTAAAAATGATAAGCAATTAAAAACAAAGAACACAGCAAGCACAAGTTGCAACAAACACAGTATGCACAAGTGAGATATGGAGTAATGAGTTTCTGAAAATTTATTTATGTTTTTTATATGATTGAATATTTTATGGAAGGGGAAACACATTTCACCATAATAACGTGAAACCCACAGAATTCCAGCTATCCATACTATAGAAATGCAAGAAGATTGAATTTATACCCGTTTATAACTGATTACACTAACAGAAAAGACCAATAAACTGGATGACAGTAATGGCAGTGTGCTACTGCAACAGGATCTAGATAATTTGGGCAGAGTACTTTGTACAGGTCTGGAGGCCTCATTTTAGGAACGATAGAGTTGCTAGGACAAGTACAGAGAAGGGCAACAAGACTCGTGAAGGGAACAAAGGCAAATTATTTTTTCCTAAGCATGCCTTCTGGGACTAGGCACCTGTGAGGTGAATCAATGTTTCCAGCTGATAAGTATGCTGCTGCAGAGGTTGAGGGCTGTTGAATTTAGAAGGCGTTTTTTCCAATAAATCACGAAATATCTCTGCTGCTGCAGAATCAGCACTTGCGACTTCATTACATACTTTAACATTGTGGAAACCAGTGCGATACTTGAACCTATTAAACCACCCATTGCCTGCCATGAACTTGACTTGGGTTTCAATGTACTTATGCTTAATATCTTCATAAATACTTTTGCTTTTGCTTGAATGGCCATTAGACTCGGGGGCACTTGCTTTTGAATCTGATTTTCCATCCATATTATTAATAGGACAAGATTTTCCATCTTCGATATAGCACCTGAACACTGTTTTGTGATCATTGTTAATCTTAAATGCGTTGATCCTTTAACATGATCTTTTACAGGCGTACTGCCCTTTAACATAGCATTCATTGTTGAAGCAGTGAGACCTAATTCCGGTGCAATAGATGATGAACTTTGTCCTGCTTCATACTTCTTAACCCATTTTCATCTTTATTTCTAAATCAATTTTGTTTCATTTCCTAGCACTGCCACCACTTGCACTTTCCATTGGTCACTTTCCCTTCACCATTGCAATAAGTAAATAGGAATGAAGAGAAGATTCTGAAAATTTGTTTTTTATATGACTGAAGATTTCAGTGAAGGGGAAACACATTTCACCATTATAACGTAAAAACTCACACAATTCCAGTTATCAGGATTATTGCAAATGCAATAAGATCGAGTTTACTACCCATTTATAATAGTCCACTAACAGAAAAGCCCAATTAACTGAAAAGTGCAAATTGTTTTTACTCTTTTATGGTCGTGACCTCCAGAAACTTTCTTTAGAATAATATCAACAAAGGCATTCAAAATTGATTCTTATAACGGAACATATGATAACGATGAAAGGGTAGTGGTCCATTATAAAAATGGCCAAATGACCTTTTAGAAAGATAAATAGCTTAGTTATATAGCGAAATTTTCAACTTCCGAGATCTTGGAATGAATTACAAAAAAAAAAAAAAAAATGCGTTATTGGGTTCACATGGCAATATTTTCACAATATCTTCATTTATTCCTTCGGGAGGCAAAATACATTTCCACAATTTTTTTATTTTATTTATTTATTTTTTATTTATTTTATTTATTTTTTTTTTTTTGAGTTTGCACCCTCCAGCAAAAACTTACATAAAGTCCAATATGCAGAAGTAGAGTACAGGTAACCCTCATATAACATGGTAGTTTGGTTCCTACAAGATCTCATGTAATGCGAAACCGTGTTATACGGGACTTAAACACCAGTAGAAAAGGAGGTTACGTTCCAAAAGCTAACAAAAATACACAATTTTTTTTATAACTATCGTAAACTTAATTTTTATAGTAGTAATAACTTAATATTTTAACTATTATTTTTATAATAGTAGTGACTTAAATAGTAATAACTGAGCAAACGTCTTACCTTACAAATTGTGACTTATATATCAGATAATGTACATTCATTTAATTTTCTTCTTCATCGCTGCTAAGCACAATCTGTTCTGCAGCATCTAGATTTCGTGTACCTTCTGCTCTGGCGCCTCCGTAGCCAGGTGGGCAGGAGTGGCAGTGCGCAGCACACGCTTCTTGATTAGACCGGGGTTCGAGCCCGTGCCCACCAAATACGGAGGATGCGGAAAGGTCAGGGAATGACCACCACATATTCTTGGAGCAATATGGCCTTAGATGCTAATGCTCCTAAAAACCAAATAACAACCTTCTGCTCTCTTTAAAACTTACAATCTGCACGCTTCGAGGTAACAATTCTTTATGGTCTCAAACAAGCACAAGTTCAATAGCATAAAATCTAACCCAGGGATCTTCCAACAAAATACAGTGGACCCCTGCTTAGATATAACGCACAAATTTAACTCTATTACCTTACCAATTAACTAAGTTAAATGATACATGAAAATCAGAAGAATATTTTCCAGTTAGCAAAATAAAAATAAATTTACGCTTACATACATAGCTTAATTAATATATACTGTAATACGTACATACTAATTAATTGATATTTCTGTTAACTTTTTTTTTTTTTTTTTGTAAAATTTAAAACAGTAAAAATGATAAGCAATTAAAAACAAAGAACACAGCAAGCACAAGTTGCAACAAACACAGTATGCACAAGTGAGATATGGAGTAATGAGTTTCTGAAAATTTATTTATGTTTTTTATATGATTGAATATTTTATGGAAGGGGAAACACATTTCACCATAATAACGTGAAACCCACAGAATTCCAGCTATCCATACTATAGAAATGCAAGAAGATTGAATTTATACCCGTTTATAACTGATTACACTAACAGAAAAGACCAATAAACTGGAAACTGCAAATTGTTTTTGTTTTATGGTAGTGACCTCCAGAAATGTGTTTTAGAAAAATATCACGAAGGCGATAACGACTAGCGAGTCAACTGCAGGGATTCACAAAAAGGAATGGAAACATTCAAAATTACATCTAACATAATAGCAGGGTTTTCCCAGCACAAAAACTCAAGAAAGCGAAACCTTGTTGTAGAAGTACAGTGTTGTTTGAGGATTGCCGCAATTCTCAAACCGTGTTGTAGAAGTACCGTGTTATACGGGGGTTGCCTGTATTACTTAAGTCGAGGAGTGCCTGTATAAGTATTTTGGTGTTGCTGTTCCCCAAGTGTATTGCATTTTTCTGCATTAAAACATAACTGCCATTTTTCAGAAGAGTGCAAATTCTGCAACTGCCTTTCTTGAAGCAATCAAAATGAATTGATTTCTAACAGAAAATCCAAACAGAAATTCATAGATAGAAATATTTTAGGTAAGCCAATGTTTGAAAACATGCTGCACTGGTAAACAATCCTATGCCTTTACATAAATTATGAACTCTGCCAGTGAAACTTAATTTATAGTGCAGTGTAAGTTAAAAAATCTGTGGTGTTTTTTTTTTTTTTTTTTTTTTTCTAAACCACTCCTGCATTTTGAAAAAATCCTGTTTTTCGTTTGCTTTGGCCAAAAATCCTTACACCCTACTAATTTTTTATTTATCATATTCTAACTTAGACATTGTCTTAAGACAGCAATGGACCCAGCACCCTAGATTACTCCACTAATGATATTAGTCCCAAGAAGAGCAGTTCTCATTGATAACCAAACTCTGTCTTCTCGCACTCAACGTTCCCATTATCCATATCAGTAAATTGCCTGCAATTTGACAGATTGGGGTAGATAGATTTTAAGCCAGAGGAGATGAAAAAAATGGGAAATTCCCAGTTAGGAAGTCTCTGACAAAGAATATCACAGTGGACATATGCACAAGTACCACATTTGAAGCAAAAGGAAACATACATAAAATAGCTAGGGCAACCAAGATGAGTAGTGGTTGAGACAACCTATAATGAGACTGTCGGTAAAACTAAGTGGAGCTTGGAAGATTTTAGTTGGATGTGGATGTCATTGAGATTGGAACTGAGGCTATGTATATTTGTAAAATGAATAAGGAAGTGTTTGGGGGGTTCAGATAAGTTTGACTTCCATGGTGCATTCAGTACATAAAGTAAAAGTGGATGGGGGACGTATGAATTAATGAAAATTTTGGATATAGTGTGCACACAGCAGGAACACACTGATCTTGACAGTGCCCCCCCCCCTGCTTCCTGCACATACTACTCAGACTGCCTCTAGTCACACTAGTTAGCAGACTAGGAAGCATCAAGTTTATGCACCTGCTGATTCATATACCACCTAGAGTTAACAATAGGTTTGATCTGGTGGACTATCTAACAGCCAACCTGCAAACACTGCTTTAGAGCTGTACCCCTACAATGTAAAGAATATTGAATATTGCCATGATGCTAATTATAACCTCAAAAGAAATCACTCGTACTCATGAGAGGTGTTGGGTTTGTTCTTTTGACCAGTTCAGGCGTAGAGTCCTGTGTTGTGGTGTTAGCAATGGGACTGTTGGTCGGCAGCTCCCATAACCTACTGTGGATAATGATCACCTGATGGTCTTGGTGGAGACATTTCTAGCACCTCCCTTGTTGAAGTCGGCAGTGATTTGTGCCACTCTCGCTCTCCAGTTGGCTGAAACAGTGCAAGACAGATGTCGATGGCCACGTTCATCCACCACCTTTCTCTGCCCACGATGAGATGTTATTCCGGAAAAGGCATATTGCTGATACACTCTTGATACTGTCGAACGGGGATAGTGCAATTTCTGTAGCACCACCGCGATAGAGTGACCCATGTGTTGGACACTCACTATCATCCTCTTTCAAAGTCGGTTAACTAACAACATTTATCCATACTGACATCAGATTACCATCGATATGAATGCAGTATACCTATATACCTTCCAACCGCCAGGTTCTTCCACTAGTTAGAAGGGTGACAGCGTCGTGTTGCCCAGGAGCCAGGTATACCACGAATTCTATCCTTTCAGCATATATACCAGTTCCTTTACTTTATTGCAGGCTTTGTCATCAGTGAGATAAAATTTTCACCCAGTTCTGTCCTGGATTCAACAGGTACTACATTCTCTTCAGGAATAAAAATTTGCTTCTGCTGGACTCCAAATATTGGGATGGGGGACGTAGTGATCTGGCTGATGCTGAAACCAAATCAGCCACTCCCTTGATAAAGACTATAGGCAAATAATCTGCACCAAACTATATTCCAGGCAACATTCTTAGTATGGACAGATTTCAAACAAATTAAACAAGATTAAGGATGTAATTTAGCAGTCCAGTCTGTGCAGGACTTGGTGCATAATGTCCTAAGTTACTTATGCACCATTAAAAATCAAATCAAAACAGTCAGTGCAGGATTTAAAAGAGAGGAAGTTGTTTTTGCTTGGTTCAACATAGAACATAGTCATCTTACATATTGTTTTATGCTGAAGGCAAATGCATTGCAAGTACTACAACACCATTCAGACAGTTCATGTTTTAATAGATTATCCATGTTTTATTCATATACAACATTTAAATTTTACTGCTTTTAGCCATCTGACAGAGATATTTCTGAAATTTTTAAATTTCTCCAATCAAATGTATATAATTGTCTATAAATAAAACATTAATTTATAAAGTTCCACATAATATAATTTGTCCATTAATTTAATTGTATTGCATTCTGACATGATAACTTATTTATAGGTGACCAAGAATGGGCATTTTGATGGTGCAGTATGGCCTAAGCCACCCAATTCCATAAAAAATCAAACAACTAGCCAACCACCTTGAATAATTGGAAGCTACTGTACTACTTGGGTAGTTATATTTTTTAAGTCTTGATAGAACATTTTTATGTAGTTTTCTGAAGTGGTGTGTTTAATCATGCCAATTGAATTAATGGCATGATATATTGGACATTCTGCTGATACTCAAATTCTGTGATGAAACTTTGTTGTGCATGTGCTGCTCCACTTTTCTCATTTTCAAATTTTTACCAGTATTGCAAAAAGGTGCACAGTGCTAATTTCCGATTGTAATTAACAAGAGTTAATTACAATAGGAAATTTGATGGTATTTAATAGTAGACCGTGCAGTTATACCATAGCACAAATTTGTTTGGTATTGGCAAACATCTTTCTCTGGAAAACTTATATTACCACGACTGAGTTTAACTTTGGCATCTTCTATTGTTCATGACCTTAAAGGGAAAACAAGAACAAAATTTCTACCTAATTCTAAAATAACTGAAGGTTGTTGCATTGTTCATTTTGTGTATTTGCACTTTCAACTTAATGTACTGTATTTTTTATAATATTACATGTAACCCAAACATTTTGGGTTACAGTGTAGCTTATGACTACAATTCTGCATGAGAGCAACTAAACTCAAGTTTTACATCAGCATGTTATTCCTTTTGCCAAAACCACTAAACTATTCCTCTTTATATCCAGAACGGACTAAATCAATATGAAACAGCAAGGCTGTGTATGGCTTGGTTGGTAATGACTTGTACCTACCAGATGGAATGATCCTGGGTTCAAATACTGTCAGTGACTTAATTGACTTTTTATATTTTTTACATATGCAAAGCTAGTCTCGAGTTTTACCTGAGAAGCTTTAGTGTTACACTATATAAATAAAATAAAAGAACAAACAAATCAATATTTAAGACATTCAAAATTTACAGATACAATATGCTAATGTATCCTGGCCTGAGTTTCTTTGCCCTACTTTAGCACAGCCTAACCCAAATGAACAGTGATGAGGTAAATGTCTGACACCCACTGAGTAAGTTGAATGGGCCCTACATTTTGTTGCTATGCTGACTTTTTCATTATGACCATACTGTCTGGTTGCTTTTAATCTATATTAAGCAAAAGTTAATTTTGTTTTTTCATTTCACTTTTAAATGCAGGAGCTACTGTAGACTATAGAGAAGGCTTTGTAGGATGTGTTCGAGCTTTGGTGATCAATGGAGAAATGGTGGATCTGTACTCTATGGCAGTGCAAGGTCTGTATGGGGTATCACCTGGTTGTGTTGGGAAATGCAATAGCAACCCTTGTTTGAATAATGGAACATGCACTGAAGGCTATTCAGGCTATATATGTGATTGTCAGTGGACAGGTTTCAAAGGTCCCATATGTGCTGATGGTAAATATATTTCATTTATTATTCAGTGAAAATTTCTAGATATATTACTTATTACTAGATATATTATGAAAGCAATAATTTCTTCTAATTTCTCTCATTAATTAAAGAATGAGACAAATTCATGCAATTAAATTCAGTGAAAGGCCACTGTAATGAGAATCTTATCACAGCCAAATTGCAAGGCAAAAAATGCATAAATATTGAAGAAAATGTTATATTCACTTCTAATCTATTATATTATAATCATAAACATTGTAATAAAACAAAGAATGAAATAAACATAAATGATATGGTATCTTGCATGTGAAAGCTACACACATGAAAGTCAGTGAATTGCCGCATCTAAATTGATTTATCACTGCCATTTCTTTCTTTTTCAAGAACATTGTCATGGAAAATAGCATTGCCAATTTTATCTTTTCAGTAACCCCAAAATCTATGAACATAGTCTTACAAACAAGAATTTTTGATAACTTAAATTCAATATACGAACTCAGAGTTTGATCTTATGAACTTTTGCTCAACTTCAACTGCACCGTATACCTTTTGAGAGTAAAACAGTTGAATATTTTAATTTTCAGCATTTTAAAACATATTTGACCTATATTCATATCATTTTATGTGCTCCCCCATTAGAGAAAGTACTTTTCTTTATATTTATCATATGGAACTTCGCATCATTATAAATAAGCCATTTTCAGAAAAGAAATAAATTTAAAATAAACAAATAAATACAGAACATAACATCTGGCAAATTTGCAGCCTGTCATGCTAGATTTTGGGATGAAGCCTTATTGACATTTGCACTGCCTTATCTAGCACAATATTATATATCAGTATACTGCACTTTTAACTGTTTTTATTTTGCTATAGTGCTGTACTGTACATAAAAATTTAGTATGCGCATTTTCAGCTAATAACTTCCTTATATTATTTGGTCCTTTGAGTGCTAACCATATTGTAATAAACACATGGTGAGGAAAGAATTGAAATCGTTTTCCATTATATCTGTGTAAAAATCGCTTCCAATTTATGAACTGTTCCTCGGGAATGCATGCCGACCTTGATTTGACTTTTGCTGACACTGTTCTTCTTGTGGATGTTAACCACTTCAAAGTTTATAAGTTCACATCCTGTCCTATCCAAGCTTTATCTTAAAATATGTTTTATAGTTGACATGCAGTCCAAGACTGCTCCTCTAAATGTATATGAAAAAACTAACAGATTCTAGTAGCACAGTTGTGCCAGATAATTTTTAAGAAAAATACCAAAAAGGGCTTTTCCCACTCAAAAAGACTGACAGTTTCTATCTCCATTTAATCTTTAGCCCAGTGCTTAGCACTGGACTAAGGATTAAATGCCGACACATTTTATGTACTTGCCAAAAAAAATTAAACCCCTCACCCAGAATTTTCTAATTATTCGACACCTCCACTCTTTAAAATTTATTGTAAATGTAGTAGTGCTGTGCTTCCTTTGTTTTGAGCCAGAAACATTGTAAATGGGCAGGGGGAAATATGTGTGGTATAGAATAAGCTTAACCAAGACCATACATCAGTTATTAGCTATCAAAGAGAGAAAGGATGGTCCTGAGCTACAACCATATGAAGCATGTTAAGAAATAAATGTAAAATTTTTATTTAGAGTATTCTTGTGTTCAAAAAATTAAATTTTAAGAAAAAATATTGCTATTTTTACTCTGGCCTGTTTAAAATAAGAAGTTTTGCTCTTGTTTTTAAAATGTACTTCTGGGTAGCTGTATATAATTGTAAGTATAGTGTTTGGGATATTAATAAATAATTGTAACTTCTTTTACTTTCTAGAAATTGGTGTTAACTTACATCAGGATAGTTACATCAGATATGACTTTGAAACTATCATTTCTACATTAGAAGAATATATCAGAGTAGGGTTTACAACTACTGAGAAGACTGGTATGCTTATTGGGATATCTTCCTATTCTGGAGAGTATCTAAATCTCATGATGTCGACTAGTGGTATGTATTCAAACTTCAATTGCTAATTTTGCATGCAAAATTAGTTTATTTGTTATGTTATAATGGCAACACCACTTTATAATGTATTGCCACTATAACATTACAAAAAAAATATTAAATATATTTAGTATTCTTTATTATGACATAATAGTCAGTATTCTTTATGGAAAAAATATATATATTTTTTTTAAGTAATCCTTTCTCCTGCTGCCTTCCTCAGTCTTTTTTTCACAAAAAAGAGAGAGAATTTTTTATCAGAGTTTAGAATTTTTTAAAAAAAACTGAAATTTTGTGTGCTATTTATCTCTAGTTGATGAATTAGCTATCAGGTTTGCTAACCTGTGTTGCATAAAATATGTGGAACATAAAAAATTAAATGTTAGATTTACTGTAACATTAAACCATATTTTCTTTGTGTGCAAGCTAAATTTTAATTTAACATTGTCCTTTCAAAGTGAAGGTGATACTATAATATGTGCTGAATGTTTATTTGCAACTTTTATGATAGAACTGTCTTTCTCTGATGTATTGTAATCATGCAGGCAGATTGTTCAGAAATATGTATCCCAACAGTGTTATAGCAAAAAAAAATAATAATAAAATAAAATATATATACAGTCGAACTTCCCTATAATGAATTCAATAAATCCAGCGAAAAAATTCGTTATAGAGAAATTTCATTATACAGAGAATATCTTTTTTATTAGAAATTGTTATCTAATTAGAAAATGAAAACAAATCTACATTTATTTTTAATGTATTTTATTTAAATTACGTTTACACAATTTTCGCTGGTAAGTATCACAAATTAAAAAAAAAACTGTAATTTTTGTTTGCACAGTACAGTTAAAAAATGGTACTATAGAGACACCCACCCAGATTCAGCTTTATCAACATCTTCGTATTACACAACTTAATTCGCTTCTTGTCTACTTCTCCTTCAATTGCATTTAAAATTGATTCTCGATTTTTTAAAATCGTAGATAAACTGCTTGCAGATATGCCATATTTCTCCGCAACATCTTTTTTCTTAAAACCCTGGTCAATATCATAAAAATCTTTGCTTTATCATTAATACTTAAACACTTTCTCTTCGACATTGTTTCCGCAATTGTAAAAATTACTCGACTGCAGCTCTTGCCGATACATACACCGCAAACTTCGCTGTGCTGGCCGTATAGTGAATTGTTAGTACCGCCTACTCAATGACATTCGCTTGCCAATTTAACAGTATCACGTGACCTTTCTTATCAATCACTTTGAAGAAATATACGAGTTTGTGAATTTCTTTTATTCTGCTTTCATTCATATATACACAAAAGAAAATTTATGATTAATGTATGCTGTATGTTACTTTTTAGAACAAAAAAATACAAGAGCATATAGCCTATGTGATTGATGACGAACGAAATTAAAAAAAAAAATTCATGAAAACCATCTACTGGGAGTGCAGTTAGATGAGAACGGACATATCATATAATGATTGACAGGAAGGTCACATGGTACAGTTGAGGTGAGAAGCGAATGTCACTCAGTAGGCATTACTAAAAACCGACTATGGTAGCATTCTATGTATTGCCGCCGCAGCATGCTAAAGGTTTACTGCAGCGAATTTCGTTTTCCCCTGAGCCAACATCAATTTACAAATCTACCCTATTTATTGTAAAGTTTACAACCACTTTTAAGAAAACCCATTTGGTTTAATAACTAACAAAAATGAAACAAAGACCCTCCTACGGGTGTCAATGGCCACATGCATTCACTAAAAGGATGATGATTTAATTCTAGATGCTAATGCGCAATTTCAGAAGGAAGGAGGCAGTATATTTGAGCGGCTGTTTAACAGTAAATGCTTGAAAATCTTCAAAAATGCTTTTACTAATTTTTTTTAAAAATTCGTTATAGAGAGACTAACACTTCACTATATGGGGTTAATTTTACATGTAATTTCGTTTCAAGGTGCAATGTTTTGCGAAAAAATTTGTTAAATAGAAGTTCATAATAGAGAAGTTCCACTGTATATATATACACACACACACACACACACACAGTTGTGCCCCCGTATCCGCTGATTCAGTTAACCCGGGGGGGGGGGGGACATAACACGTACTACTTGCGTGTCCAATACGATGCTTCCCTCATTTTTTTACAATGTCACGTATAGTTTGGTCACCAACATTATAATGGTTCTTAACGGATGCACCATTTTCAAACTTTTGAATAATTTCAAGTTTTTGTTTAATTTGAAAGCACAACTCTTGCATTTACCCATCATTTTCGCGATTTTTAAACAAAATATAAAAATAGTTTTTATTAAAAAAAATTCCGTCCCTGACATAAATAATGAAACAAAATTCGTCTTGCAGTGCGACGGAACACAACAATCGACGCGGTGTACTAAATCAAACTAAACATTTGATCTCTGTCTCTTTTTTTTTTTTTTTTTTTTTTTTTGAATGGTAGATGTGAAGACAGTGGGGATTGCAAGATAATAGGTACATTAATCTCCCAATGACGACTAATAACGCCAGTTCTTGAGACTTATTTACAACTTGGAAATATCTGTTTATACCTATTCTAGTTATTACTTGAATTTTATAATTTCTGGTTGATTTTTTTTTTTTTTTTTTTTTTTTTTTAATTTGGAGTCTTGAACTGTCCCGGTTAATCAAATCCCGGTACATCAAGAGTTTGCTGTACTTTATTATTACCGTAATTAATGTTGGTGATGTCTTATTGTGTGTTTAATTTATCAATTAAACTTTATTATACATATATATATATATATATATATATGTACATTTGATAGTATGAGCCAGAACTATAATGCTCAATACATTCTTCAATGATATTAATATTTGTAAAAGAATAAGAGAAGTTTACCTCAATATGATACATAAAACACTTCCGTATGATGCTCTCCAGAAATTAAAACGAAAACAATTAAAAAATCGAAAATCTTACGTTACAGTAAGAAATAATTAACAATAATTAAAAATCAATTTAACAAAAAAATGCAAAACGATTTTCCTTCCTGAAGCTGACAGTGCTTTTCGACTGTATGTTGTGATCACAGGAATGAAAATTACCAAATAGGAGTCAGCATGGAACTTAAATTGAGATTATTTGTCTTCGTGCATATGTGTAAAGGACCACAAGTCGAAGATTAGATATGGTCATCAAACATTAACATTATTCTTGTGTAATTTATTTTTGACAGTTTCTGCAATTAAGTCTTGTATAATTACATTGGACACTAAGTATTTTGGCCTCGTTAAATAAAAAAAAATGTTTTTCATTAATGGCATGAAAGGCTAATTCTGATGCTGTTGAACGAGAAGCAAGAGCTGAGGCCACGTGTTGATTAACACAAAAATTCAGAGGAAACCGCATAGAACCCTGATAAGATGAGTTAGCATTAGCATTAGTAGAGGCATATGATGCAAGAAAGCAAGCTTATGCAGCATCAGCCAAAAAAAAAAAAAAAACCTTCCATTTCACCCCTCCATTCGTTCCAAATGCCTGTCCATCTCGGCTTTAAATTTATTTAGGCTATTAGCTTCCACAACAAAAGTTGGAAGCCTGTTCCACCAACCAATTACCCGCTGGCTAAAGGCAAATTTCCGCATATCTATTCTACAACTTTCTTTCCTCAATTTGCAACTGTGCCCCCTCAGGTTCTTAGTCTGAGCAAGAGGAAGAATCTCATCAGCATTCAGCTTGCTCAATCCATTCAAAGCCTTATACACCTCAATCAGATCACCTCACAGGTGCCTACTCTCCAGATGCTGCAATTTGCAGAACTTAAGCCTTTCTTGGTAAGAGCACCCCTTTGTTCCCCTCACCAATCTTGTTGCTCTTGTGGTGTGGCCTGACCATTGCCTTGTATAATGGGATAATCACCTCCCTGTCCCTGCTAGCAAAATTCCTATATATCATTGACACAACTCCATGACCTGCCCTGGCAGCCCGTCTGCACTGCTCAGAGAACTTCATATTTGACTGCACAATTACTCCCAGGTTTTTTTCACATTCCACTTTCCTGAGTGTAGTACCACACAGTTGGGATGTTTCTCTTCAGTTATTGCTACCCATATGCAGTACTTTGCATTTGTCAATGTTAAACTTCAGTTGCCACTTCTCAGCCCATTTTCCCACCTTAACTAGATCCAGTTGGAGTAGCATACTGTCTTTACTGTCAGTAACTACCCTGCCAACCTTTGTATCATCTGCAAATTTGGACATTAAACCTGATATACCTTCATTAATATCATTGATAAATACTGAAAACAACAATGGGCCCAACAGAACCCTGGCGAACTCCACTAATAACATTTGTCCACAAAAAGCAGTGTCCATTGATTGCCCTTCTCTATGTCGTACCCCACTCAACCATCCCTTTATCCATTGTAGCAACTTACCCTTAATGCCATACCTCTCCAATTTGTACAGCAGTCATCCATGTGCAACAGTATCAAAAGCTTTCCTGAAATCCAAGTATATGATATCAAAATTATTTTTGGCATTCAGTTCCTTTGTGACTACATCATAGTATCCAATCAAATTGGTCAGACAAGACCTCCCTTTAACAAACCCATGCTGTGTCTTAACTATTACTGCAGTCTTGTCTTGATTATCCTGCAATGCTTTTTTAACCAGTGATTCCATTATTTTCCCTGGAAAACCCATGTTAAACTAACAGGTCTGTAGTTACTTGTGTCACCTTTTGAACCCCCCTTTGTGAATTGGTGATACATTTGCACACCTTCAGTCCATAGGGACCTTCCCTGAGTCCAAGGAAGCTCTCATAATTATGACTAAGGGTTTGCTTACTTCCTTTGCTGCCTCCTTTAATATAACTGGATAGATGCCATCCACCCCAGGTGCATTTTTCATGTTTAACTTCAACAATTTCTCCTCCACTTTGCTCTCAGTTATTACAAAATCACTTAGCTCCCTGTTAGTGTTTGATAAACTTCTGGCACTTCTCTCATTGAATAACTCCTCATGTGTGAATGTAGATGCAAAATACTCATTCAGTTTATCAGCTACCTGAGCATGATCATCAATAGTGAACCCATCTATGTTATGTGGTCCAACCTGATTCATCCCTTTTCTTCTAGAGTTTACATAAGTAAAGAACTCTTTGCTGTTTTCATTTGCATCCTTTGCTAAAGATTTCTTGTAATCTGCCTTCACCTGTGTCACCTGATACTTTATATGCATCCCATACATTCTTCTCTGCCACGAGCCTCATTAATTCATCTGACATCGATTTAGGCCTAAACATTGAACAGTATTTCTTAGTTGGAATGAAAAGACTAGTAGCCTCCAAAATTAAGTCCCTGAAGGCTTCCGATTTAGAATTCAACGTTGGTAACATCATCAGTTCATCCCACTGTACAGAATTTAAAAACTGTCTGAGACCTCTGTAGTCACCTTTACGAAAGCAAAAGCCCTTCCCTCTTTTAGCCTTGATGGTAGTTACATCTTTAAGTAATTCCCACATCAGTACATTGTGATCACTGTCATGCAGTGGTGCTTTTATCTCCAAATTCGTAATGCATGAATAATGCACAAGATAATCAGATCAACAGTTTTACTCCCTCTGGTTGCCTCTCGAACATGTTGCTGTAGAAAACAGTCATCCAATAAATCCACAAAAGTCTTGCTAGTGTGTGAGTGACCAATCCCCAAGTTCCAGTCAAATCTGGAAAGCTAAAAATCCCCCATTATAAGACATTCTGATTTACTGGCCCACTCTATTTCTCTGCACAATTCCTCATTATACTCATCAGATTCATTAGGCCTATAACACACACCTACTCTCATTTTTCCTTTCCCAGTGCTTATTTCACACCAAACAGATTCAACACTGCAATGTCCACCAACATCAATTGGATGCACTTCTTTAGGTTTTATGTTTCTTAACTAACAGCATAACCCCTCAAGTATTTTTTGATATTGCTATTGTTGATTGGTGTATTTTTTTGTATTCTATCCTTAGCATGTATCCTAATTCTGTCTATTGTAGCAATTGGGTAACCCCTGTTTAAGAATCTACTGGTTAATATTTGTATTTCTGAGCCCAAAGCAGATTCCGTGGTTGAATATTTATAAGCATTGAGAAATTGATTAAAGATAATCGATCCTTTGTAGGTGAACGGGTGATAGCTGTTATAATGCAGAAGCATACCGATGTTTGTAGGTTTACGGTAGATGTTAAATTGGATTTTATTTGCTTCCCAAGTAGGCGCAAAATTTAGAAAATAAGTTAAAATCTGCCTCTCGGTGGACAGGATATATCACTCGAATTGTGGGGAGGAGCAATACTACTACTAGGTTAAAGAAGAGTTTAGATGTAGTAAGAAAAGTCAAAGAATTACCAAATTGAAAATTACAAGTGATCACTGGTGGGTGGCACTAACTCGTATCCAATCCAGTTTATGATCCAAAAGAAGTCTTGATAAAAGGCAACTAAATGAATTCCAGGAGAAATAGAACTATCAAATTGCAGACCTCTGCTGAATCCTAAACAAGCCAAGAGAAGTGATAAATTTAGGCTTGTTATCCTCATTCTTTCGGAAATTCTTCATGTTTCTCTCTTGCTTGAATTTTCAATTTGCTTGTTTCTTTTAACTTTTATGCCAACATTTGAAAATCCAAATATAGCTCTTTGATCCATTGTATCTCACATTCATGTACAACAGTCATTACTTCTAGATGTGCTGATGAATGTGGTGTGCAAATATCTAATATCAACAGTTTTTAAATCTTTCACCTCCATTTTGGAATTAAATCACCAAAACTAGATAGAATCAGATGGATGATTCCAACTTATTCATAGGCATTTCTACTGCCAGAGTCACGGACAGCCTAGAATAAGAGTATATTTTTAATGAAATAATACACTTTTAAAGGAATTGAACCACCTAAATGCCAAACACTTAAACTATTTATGGCTACATTTCACAAACTCATTGTTTCCCCTCTTCAGGCCTATGGAGGATTGAACATTGAATATCAAGTTTTCAATTTGATTATTTACAATACAATGTATTCTAATTATACTATACTCCTTTTTACATGTACAATTGTTGTATGATAATTACACTTTGCTTATAATTTAATTAACTCATTAATAAATATAAATCCCTAGAGTTACTCCCTAAATTAGTTGGTAAGGCTTACCTGTCAACATTATCCAGGAGTGGAATCTCTTTTTCCAGTTGGGGTGGAAGAAGTGGACTGAGTGTTTATATATGTTTATTTGATGTAGCTAATGGAAGGTTGTTGCAGGGCAAACCTGGAGGATTTTCAGTACAGGGATATGTTATGGAAGGACATTGGGGAATGAGGACCTGTTTTGAAGAGATCTGTGGATATTTCTAAACTTTTTAATCTGTTATGGATTATTAGATCAACATACGAAGTATATTTTAATAGATTGTGTTGTACAACTACAGTAGAACCCGGGTAAGAAATTCCCGCATAAGTTTTCCCATGTACTAGGTTTGGTTTCTTAAGTCCCAATTTTAAATCTATATGTTGTTATGTATTATCTTCCCGCGTAAGAAGTTTCTTGGGTAAAAAGTTTGTGATAAAGAATACAGAGTGTATTATTATAATGACGTTTTCCCACTTAATACGTTTTTTAAATATAAAAATTATTAACATGCAGGTTAGTGCAAAAGCATCATTTTAACTTAGCTAAATTAATTAATTAAATTGGCATCGTTTTGGTTATCTCATGTTGTGAATGCCTTCACAACGAGTTGCCATGGTATTGTACTACCTCAAATAAATAACACTTCACCAGTGGAGAAGACTACTGTTATTTATTCTCAGCGGATACCACCACCCAGACAGCACTGTTTCAAAGCTTGTTGGATTCTCTTCGGTTCAGGTACCCTGGTGTTGCAATAGTGACAACCCAGTTATGAAGTATAACTTCACAATATGAGAGATGCCTGATGGTGTGCAGTGATATAGACTATAAAATATTTAAGGGCAAAGGCCTCATGCTATGAGGTAGAATGACTAACATGTAGGTTAGTGCAAAAGCATCATTTTAACATAGTCATCTACCAAAGTGGTTAAATTAATTAAATTGGCATCGTTTTGGTTATATCTCATATTGTGAATGCCTTCAACGAGTTGCCACGGTATTGTACTACCTCGAATAAATAACACTTCACCAGTGGAGAAGACTACTGTTGTTTATTCTCAGCGGATACCACCACCAGACGGCACCGTTTCAAAGCTTGTTGGCTTCTCTTCGGTGGGTGGGCAGGTACCCAGGTGTTGCAATAGTGACAACTCAGTTATGAAGTATAACTCCCTTCTCCACTGGTGAAGTGTTATTTATTTGAGGTAGTACAATACCATGGCAACTTGAAGGCATTCACAATATGAGATATAACCAAAACGATGCCAATTTAATTAATTAATTTAACCACTTTGGTAGATGACTATGTTAAAATGCACTAACCTACATGTTAGTCATTCTACCTCGTAGCATGAGGCCTTTGCCCTTAAATATTTTATAGTCTATATAATATTTTATAGTCTATTTAATATTAAACAATATAAACATTTGGTAAACAAACAAGTTAGTGCCAAGCATCGTTTTTGATATTCATGTATCTTATATTGTGAATGGCTTCAAAAGTTGCCCTGATATTGCACTACCTCCAATAAGCAATGCGTTTGCCAATGGAGAAGACTAATGTTACTTATTCTCGGCAGATACCACCACCCAGGGGGGTGATGGAGTGGTGGTATCTGCTGAGAATCCATTGGTGATGTGTTGCCTATTCGAGAATCGATTGTCGAAGTTGCTTATTCGAAGTAGTTGAATATCAGGCAACTCGTGAAGGCATTCACAATATGAGATTTAACAAAAATGATG
Source organism: Mastigoproctus giganteus (assembly GCF_048544385.1). Taxonomy (NCBI): domain Eukaryota; kingdom Metazoa; phylum Arthropoda; class Arachnida; order Uropygi; family Thelyphonidae; genus Mastigoproctus; species Mastigoproctus giganteus. Next base: position 206,386,299 of record NC_143575.1, read on the forward strand.
CCATTTCACCTACTTCAGTGATTTACCAGGAAGTAAAATTATGCTTGGCACTAACTCGTTTGATTAGTGAATATCTTGTAGTCTGAGGCTTTCAGCACTAAAACCTTTTTTAGTATAAACATTTTGATATAATGGAAGTGACACATTGCAATTGTTTTCATCAATATCCATAAATGGATAAGTGTTAAGTTCCAATGGTTGTGAACAGTTTTGAATTATTTAGTGGATTGTTGCTCTGTCTTATTGTAATTGTGACCTTTTAAGGTATGTTGAAACTCCAAAGTTTCACTCATTCTTCCAACTTGGTAATGAGTTTAATGAACAGAATGTTAAGCAATTAGAAATCCTCAGTTTAAAAATGTTTCCCATAGGCAGAGTAAAATATTTATAAATTCTAAAATAGTACTTAAAAATTATCTTTAACTTATATATTTGTATCTTTTCATTTCTAATATTTCATACCTTTAGGTCATTTTCCCTTCTAAGAAGTTCTAAACCTCAAGTCCCTCAGAAAAATTCTTATCCGGGTTATACTGTATTAAAAATTAAATTGAATTACAACTTGAATTACTTCTTAGAAGGGAAAATGATAATTATTATTTGTTGATTAATTGTTTATTAATTTTAAGTGGGACTCCTTGAATTTATTATTTTTTTTTTTTTTTATTATTATTAAAGGTTTGGCGTCTTCTTGCTAAGAACTTCAGGGTATCTGTATGGAATAGGTTGTAATAAGCATCTTGCTAATTGTGGAGCTTATGAAACATTTTATGAAGTAGGCTTCTTTGAAGTTTCTTCTGGAGTACGATGAATCTGTTTTTAGAACTACGGTGTTGAAGAAATCCCATGTGCCTCTGCAGGAAAGAACATGAGCAACTGTTTCATACTTGTTGATGCTGCCGTGTTGAGTGTCTTGCTTATATTCTCATCCTTTTGTCGAGTCTTCTATATGTTTCTCTGACATAGGTTAAATTGCATGAGCATTGAATAAGCTATGCAGGGCCTCTGGGGTTAGATGGTGACTTTGGTTCTTGGATAGTTTTTGTTTCAGAGATTGGGTTCCTGCATAGAATGTGGGAGTGTTGTGGGTTTTTGCTATGATGCTGCTAATTCCTTGGATGTATGGAATAATGAGCTTGGTCATAGGTTTGTCTTCTTTCTTCTGTGGAGGTCTGAAACTACTGTTTAGAGTTTTGTTGATGATGCTATCTGTTAATGCTGGAGAATATTGGTTCTTTAAATCTATTGCTTTTATGGTTGAGATTTCCTGTTCCAGTAATTCCATAATGGCTGCAAACTTTTAGGGTTCTGTTGATGTAGGTTCTGATGATGGCTGTTTTGGTGGAGAAATAATTTGAGGACCTGTAGTTTTGGATGCATCCTGCGTCCATGGGTTTCCTATATATTGTCATCAGTAGGTTGTCGGGGTTTCTTGAGATGATGTCAGGAATGGGGGGGGTTGTCTGTTTTCTTCTGTTTCTACCTTAAATTTGATTTTGTGGTGAAAGCTGTTGAGTTGATTTTGTGGAAGAACCTCAGTGCACAACGAAGAAATCCCAGAATGCCCAACAACTGCTGTAACAGAAGAGAGAGTTGCAAAAATTGAGGCATTAATCCTACAGATTGTTATATTACCATCAAAAAACTAGCTACAGAGCTCCAAATTAATGTAGGGTCAGGGGACACATCATTCCTGAACAGTTGCATATGAGTAGTGTCTGCTAGGTAAGCTCCCAAACTTTCGACCCCTTACCAGGAAAAGCAAGACGAATTTTTTTCACAGCTAGTCACCGTGGATGAAACTTGTATCCATCACTATGAAGCCAAAACTAAACAAGTGTCAAAACAGTGGAAGCATGCAGAATTACCCCCCCCCCCAAAAAGGCAAAGTTACAACTAAGTGATGGCTAGGTGATTCTGTTAGTTTTTTGGGATGAGCATAGTGTAATACTAACAGATTACCTTCAAAAGGGCTGTACTGCGATAGCAAAGTATTATTCCGCCCTCCTCATAAAGCTACATGCTGCTATAAAAGAAGAGAAAAATGGGGGGGAAAATCAAAAGGTGTGCACCTACTCCAAGACATTGCCACTGCACGTTCCTTGCATTCTGCAGTGAGGTGCAGCAATGAATATGGGTTTGAAATATTGCCATTTGCTGTTGATGGGGTGATTTTATCTGCAAAATCGCGGTTTGAAGAACAGTCAGGTCTGCAAAACTGGCCTGCAGAAATAATTGAGAGGTAGCAAAAATGTGTCATTTTGTCTGATGACTATGTTAAAAAGCATAATAATTCGTCGTGTTTGATTCAACCTTCTATCACAACTATTTCTGGGTTAATACAAATCATTTTTGAACCCCTCTCGTATTATCCCAAGTCACACATAACATTTTAACTATTCCCCATATCGATGCTGAGCATGGAGGATATTCAGCCAGGTGAGAAAAACAAAAACTGAGTTAAAATCATTTTGTTTAACTGATAGAGCTTTGAAAATGCTTTCAAGTCCAGTCTGGATTTTGAAAAATCTCCAGTTTTTCAGAAGCCAGAAGTCGGTAAATATGTAGTAATGTGTGATCTGAATCTCCAGCTAGGGTACATAAGACTTTAAATAAGCCTCAGACTAAATGCAGTTCAGTCAGAGTTTCAACTGCAAGAATACAATGCAGCAAAATGTTAAACTATTGTACCACAAAGTAAGTGTACTTAAATACAGTACAGTAATACCCTGAAGTTACGCGATAGGTGGGTCCGACGAAAATCGCGTAAGTCGAATTCGCGTAAGTCGGGGTACAACTTTGCATATAAATACATATAAATTTTGCTTAATTGGGACCAAGGACTAACAAAAACACTAGTTTAGAAGAAAAATATTAATAAAATTGCAGTTCTTTATACATATTAATACAAAATATGTATTAAAAAAACAAATGACTTACGTAAAAAAGTTATTTCGATGTCGATGGCTTCATAAAATCTAACAAATTCGTCTGACGACACAGCGCCTTCTTTTTTTCACGCAGAATTTCTTCGTAGCAAGCTAATAATTTTTTTATTCCTTGCTTTGTAGCTATAACGCGTTCTTCGTTGGAGTCTATGTTTTCTAAAATTTTTAAGCCCTTTACAATTGAGCCCTTTTCAATTTTCAACCTGTCAAGTTTGCAATTGTCATGTGCTTTTCGCCGTTGCTTCATTTAGGCCTGTAGCACGTGCAATATCACATGGTCTTTCATTTCGCTCAAAGCGTTTCACAATTTCATATTTTTTCTCTATCGACAGAGGCGGACTGGCCATAAGCCTTACCGGGGAAACCCCGGTGGGCCAGTGTGATTTTGGCCATAAACCATAGTATGAGGCCACTATAAATTTTCCCGGGTAAGAATTTTTGACCCAGTCCGCCTCTGTTTATCGATAATTGCTTTTCTTTTTCTCCCTGAATCTGCAATGTCTTCACCAGGACGCTTCCTTTTCACACCTTTTAATTAAGTATTTTACTCATTTTTAGGGAATAAAGCACAATTACAAAACGAGGAGGCACGCTTGATACGCATAAACAAAGCTGCGCGCATGTAGCAACTGAATAAACAACACCATAAAGGCAGAGATACGCTATTAAGACCTCACATTTCTAGGGGTTACTACCATAAAACAATAAAAATCCAGTTGCGTTTCTGCTAGTGAAATCTGTTATAAACTGGTAGTAAACTCGATCTAATTGCATTTGCGATTATACCGATAGCTGGAATTGTGTTGGTTTTTACGTTATTATGGTGAAATGTGTTTCCCCTTCACTGATGTAAAAAACATAAAAGCAGCAAAGTTGAATTTTGTTCATCTTTCGCTCTCATTCTCCGCCGTCGCACCGTATATCGATAACATATGAAAAACGACCTTGAAGATAGTGGGCGGCAGCGTTGCCAAACGAAAAAATCAAGAACCGCGTAACTCCGAGTTCGCGTAAGTCGGGGTATTACTGTATTACATTTAATGTTTTTTATTTCATAGTAAAGCAATTTTTCATAACATTCTAGCAACTTGTTAAATCTGATTGTTCGTTAAACTGGGGGGGGGGATATATATACAAGTAGCCCTCGATTTACGTCAGGGTTAGGTTCCTGTGTGGGGGGGGAGCACAAATGGAACCCTTTATAAAATGGAGTCAATCGGAAATCACACTGTTAGTTTCTAGGCACCAAAAATTTTACCTACCACTTTGCATCGATTGTTTTATTTTCTTGGCATTCTTCATAGTTGTAGTAATTAGTTGATGTAGGCATATTCATAGCCCTACACACATTAGCACGGCTTTCATCAGATTCTATCCTCCGAATATTGCACTAGGATTCAATTAATTACTTTTACCAGATATGGCGTGTCTTTATTCTATTAAATTAAAAACTTTAAACACGATTTATCAATAGGATAATTAAAAAAATGTTAGCGTAATAAATTTCCAACACATGTAAATAACGTAAACAACAACCAACTGAATGCTTTACCGCATGGACCTTTACTACCGTAAAAGTCCATGTGGGTACACATCCACGAGTGTTTACTTTGAGGGTGGGAATCTTTCTCGTCTCTGATACGAATGTGCTAATTGCTGATTGGCTCAGATTGTCCTAAATCACATGAACAGTGCACGATACATAGCACAGTATGATGCTGATAAATTGTCTGACGATTTTAAACTTTCAATTATAAAAAAATTCCAAAAAATAAAAACGGCGTTGTTAGTGATCGCCGCTATTGCGAGTCAGCGCAAATCGGACCAGCACAAAACGAGGGCTACCTGTGTATATATATATATATGTGTGTGTGTGTATATATGTTAATAATATATATACAGTATAGTATCCATGATTTGCTAATCATTCAGTGTATAGTCTTATCCACAAAACCTTAATCTTGTCCTAGCAGTGCTTCTTCTTTATCTTCATCATTAGTATTTCATTCTTTTCTTCCTTAGGCACCTTTGCAGTAAGGTTCAGTTTCATAGCAGAGTTTAGATGAAGCATGTGCTAAATTTTCTTTATTTAGTCTAATCTAAATGAAGAGTAAAGTCTCCTGCATTACACAGGAAATGTGAAGCACATGAATCTAAGTAGTGTTATTTATTTTTGCATAAGGGAACTTCGTTTACTTCAGGAATTCTAAAGAAAATGAAAAATGAAATAATTTAATGGAATGAATTCCATCAACTGTCCAATGACCTGAGATGTATGAGGTATATAAAAACAATGAGTAGTTGAGAAAACTATTTTTTTATTTTTGTTATTTGAGAAAAATCAGCGAACTAGCTAATGTTTTATTACCATGCAAACAATACAATATCAAGTAGTTGTGTAGAATTGTGCTAAAATTGTTTTATATTCTTAATGGTGTTTTTAATCTAGGTCATTTACGTCTGGTATTTGATTTTGGATTTGAAAGACAAGAAATAATAATAAAAAATGAAAATTTTGCTCTTGGCCAACACCATAATATTGAAATAAGAAGGTCATCAAAAGGTGCAGTGCTAACAATATATGTAAGTAGCTATTAAAATAATAAATATAGATATACTTTTATATGAAATAAGTGAATTTGTTTAACCATATATTAATGGTAAGTAGATGAAGAGAGGGAGAGGTCCTGATAATCATGTCTTCACTTATTCACTTATATAAAATAGTCCCAATTAAAAAGGATCATAATAAAATGATTTCCTCGTTTTTATTCAAGAAATTCCATTTAAAATGATTTTTACGGTAAAGATACTTAAGTATTTGATGTGCATAAGGCTGTTTCTCCGAATAGTTCCTATCAGTTGAAATACACTTTTTCCAACATTGAACCAGACCTCATATATTGGTATCGTAAGCCTTCATGTCATAGTGCCAGAGCCATTCATGGTCTTATTCATGTCACTGTAAAAACATTGGCTATGTAGTCTCTCCTTTAGCAGAAAGGTCATTAAGGCATGTTGCATGAGCAGTGTTCTGAGAACAACTGTGATTGGCTCTGCCATGACAAATAGCTTTACAACACTGGTATACAGGAGTGGGGGGCTATGGAGAAATAGCCTCATATTTCAGCAGTAATAGCCTCACTTTCAGCAGTAAAAACATGGCCTTTATCCCTCATAATTGATAACTGGGATGTGGAGTGTTATCTAGAAAGAGAATAGCCTTTTCAGGTAGGTTTATTTTCTTTATAAAATGTACAATTTGTGAAAAAAAAATTCTTTGAATAATGCAGAGTCCATCCATGCTAATTTTTGTGAGTTGGTAGTAAAGATAAACAATTTGTTTAAAAACTCTAGTAGGATTAATTGATTTAACAACAAAAAAAAAAAAAAAAAAAAAAAAAGCTATTTGCAAGTTCCACTTGCATTATTGCACGTGGCTACCATGATTCTTTCTTTTGAGTTTTTGTTTACTGGTGCTACAGGCCACACTTTTGTAGGTAACAATTGTAACATCTTATTTTTTTCCTGTTTCAACCTTATTGTACAGTTATTCTCAAATAAATTGATAAAGGCCTTAAATCCTCTGTACATTTTTGAGTATCAGGCTGATCAGCAAATAATCTCTTCACTAAGACAATACATGAATACCCTGATACTTCTTATGGTGTCCAAGTTATCCATCACTTGCTGTGGAACTTTTTTGCACCATCACTCTTAATGTTTTACATTAAAAGACTGATTGTGTATTACTGATGCTGCTTTTATGAGTCCACTGATTTGAGCTCTTTGTTGCCTTTCTTGCATAAACTCCCGAAATGCATTGCCTACTGTCTCTAATTCTGGTTTCTTTTAAATTGGAGCAAGAACCTAACTACTCTTGTGAAATAATCTGAGTGCAAAATCCTTCTAGATTTTTTCAGTCTTTTAGTTCTCTCACCCACACCAGCAGTTTTTTTACAGTTTATTTTACAATTGCAATTTTTTTAGACTCGCCTAAACAGAGTTTTTCAGAGAATCCAACTTGGTTTTCATAGAAATACAACTCTTGTTTCTCATCCATATTTAATTAAATTATGTATTGTAATTACAATAGCAAATATTTTTATATTTGCTATTGTACTCAACAGGCAGGCATGGCGTATTATATTAGCCAACTAGCTGCAACCATACTGGACTGGTACCCACAGCACTGGGTACTAGTCCAGTATGGTGTCTTCAGACATGTTTTTAAAGAGAGAAGTCTATCATGGGAATCAGACATGTTTAAAGAGAGAATCATTTAATGAGTCAGTTTAGTGGAAGTCAGTGTGCACGCACACACATAGTAGAAGTTAAAAGAGTAGTTTTCACTAGGTATATGGTGGTTTAAAAAAGGGAAAAAACTGTCAGGCTTCATTTTATCCTCTCATCTTTTTCTGGCATTCAGATTTCTTTCTTCTCCCCAACTTTGTCAACCAAATCACACTTCTTGAATAGCATAGGCTGCAACAGCCCAAAAAAAAGGTAAGAAAAAACAAAGTGAACTTTAATAGCTTTGCTTTCTGTAGTTTCTCTGTTAATGAGTTTCTTCTGGTTTTCTTATGAATTCCCAACCCGTTAGAAAAGCACAAGATCCATTAGCTTCAAAAAAAAACAACAAATACATAAATGTTAGATAAATAAATAAATATACATATATGTATACATGTATGTGGGTGTGTGCGTGCACACACACACACACATTGAAATAGCTTTGTATTAGAAGCATGTACCTAGTACCTGATTCATGCCGGTTACATTGTAAAAGGTTCCATGAGATGCAGTATTTTCAGGTGTCTCGTGTGGAGTTTCATAACTATTTGTTCAGTAGTACCATTTAATAATCAAGTAATATTCAGTTCATCTTCACAAAAAACATTTTGTCTAAATGCCTGGCTTCTGTATGTCTGATCTGGCACTAAAACATCAGTCTGGAAAGTAGTAGTAGTAATTATGCAATAAAGCAAGCTTATATAGCATCAGCCAAAAAAAAAAAACCTACACAATTTCACAAAACTGTACCTTCCACGAATTTCTCTAGTTCTTCCTTGAATTTATTCAGCCCATGAACTTCCACAACAGGTGGAAACCTGTTCCAACAATTAACCACCTGGCTGAAAGCAAACTTCCATACCTCTGTCCTGCAACCATCCTTCCTCAACTGAATTTATGCCCATTTATGTGTGTAGTCCCATCAAGTGGAAAAATGCCATTAACATTCAGCTTACTCAGTCCATTCAGGGATCTGATTAAACACCTTACTCAGATCTCCCCACAGGTGCCTAGTCTTCAGATGCTGCAGTTGCAGAACTAAAGCCTTTCTTGGTAAGAGCACCCTTTTGTTCCCTTCACCATTTTGGTTGCTCTTCTATGCACCCGTTCCAGCAGATCTACATCCTTCTTAAAGAGAGGCCTCCAGACCTGTATACAATACTCAGTGCAGCCTAACCATGGTCTTATACAAAGGGATAATCACCTCCTTATCCCTGCTAGCAAAATTTCTGTATATCATTGACAAAGTCCCATGAGCTATCCTGGCAGCATATCTGGACTGTTCAGAGAATTTCATGTCTGACTGCACAATTACCCCCAGGTCTTTTTCATTATCTGGTACTCTGAGCGTAGTACCACACAGTTAAGTGACTCCGGGGTTACTGCTACCCAAATGCATTATCTTGCAATTTTCCACGTACACTGAGTGGACAGAAATCATGGGATACCTACCTAGTAGTGGGTAGGCCTACCTTTCACCCAGATAAGGGCAGTCGCATTGCGAGGCATTGAGTCCACTAGTTCACGAAAACGTTTCACAAGTATTTCCATCCATGCTTGCTGCAGCACTATCCATAATTCCTTCACATTCCTGGGTGGAGGATCCAAAGCACGAATGGCCCTTTCCACAGCATTCCAAAGATGCTCCACAGGGTTCATGTCCAATAAATGGGGAAGCCATTTCATGGTGGTAAAATCTGTGGAATGCTCTTCAAACCATGTTCTAGTCACCACAGCTCTGTAGGGAGGTGCATTGTCCTGCTGGAAGAGTCCATTGTCCTGTGGGTGCACAATGACTATGAAGAGATGCAGACAGTCTGCAAGGATGGACACGTAACCTAGACTGTTCAGAGATGTGTCTAGACGTACCAGAGGTCCCAACATGTGCCAGTTGGACACGCCCCAGACCATTACTCACCGTCCACCTGCATGAACAGTTCTTTGTTGACATGACTGGTGCATAGCTTTGTGCAGTTTCTGCCAGATAAGCACACTCCCGTCCACTCGAAATAACTGGAAATGGGACTCATTGGACCAAAAGACCAGTCTCCCATTATCCAAGGTCCCGTGCCGATGTTCTTTCGCCCAGTTGAGGCATAGAGCCATGTGTCGTGGTTTTAGCAATGTGACTCTGGTGGATCTGCGTCTCCCATAACCTATTGTGGCTAATGATTGCCTGATGGTCCTGGTGGAGATATTTCTGGCACCTCCCTCGTTGAACTCGGCGGTGATTTGTGCCACTGTCAGTTTCTGGTTGGCTGAAACAATGCGAGACAGAATTCAATGGGAACGTTTATCTACCACCTTTCTCCACGCTGTCCATGATGAAATGTTATTCCAGAAATGGCGTATTCCTGATACACTCTTGATGCTGTTGAACGGGGATAGTGCAATTTCTGTACCAACTCTGTAATAGTAACCCATGCATTAGGCACCCACTATCATCCCTCTTTCAAAGTCAGTTAGCTCACGACGTTTATCCATACTGACATCGAATTACCATTTATGCGAATGCAGTGTATCCATATACCTGCCAAGCAGCAGGTCTGTCCACTAGCGAGAGGGGTGACAGCATCGTGTTGCGCAGCAGCCAGATATCCCATGAATTGTCCTTTCAGTGTAAACATCAACTGCCATTTCTCAGCCCATCAACACAATGTTCCTAGATCCTGTGCAGCATACCGTTGTTACTGTCATTAACAACCCTTCCAACCTTTGTATCATCTGCAAACTTGGACATTAAACATGTTATGCCTTTATCAATATCATTGATAAATATAGAAAACAACAATGGTCCCAACACAACCCTGTGGGAAGCCACGAAGAGCAGGGTCCATTGATAACCATTCTTGGTCTTCCACTTAATCATCCCTTTATCCATAGCAGTAACTTGCCCTTAATGCCACATTGCTCCAGTTTGTACAGCAGTCTTTCATGTGCAACAGTGTTAAAAGCTTTCCTAAAATATCAATATACAGTATCAAAATTATTATTTTTTTTTGCATCCAATTCTTTTGTTATTGCATCACAGCATCCAGTCAGATTGGTCAGGCAAGGTTGACCCTTAACAGATCCATGCTGTGATTGCAGTATAATTACATGACTATCCAGATGGTCCTACATTATTTCCTTAACCAGTGATTCCATTATTTTTTCTTGAAACAGATGTTAAGCTAACGGGTCTGCAATTACTCATGTTGCCTTTTGATTTCCCTTTATGAATTGAGGATACATTTGCATATCTCCCCTGAATCCAAGGATGCTCTCATAATTATGGCTAAGAGTTTGTTTACCTTCTTTGCTGCCTCCCTTGATATAATTGGTTAGATCCCATCCACCCACTGGTGGATGTTTTGCATATAGCTACAAAAACACTTAGCTCCTTGTTACAGTTTGATAAATGTCTGGCATCCCCATTCCTGAAGAATTTCTCATGTGTGAATGTAAATTACAAAACACCTATTCAGTTTGTCAGCAACCTGAGCAGGACCATCAACATCAAGGGGACCAATGTGATTTGATCCTTTTCTTCTACTGTTAATATAATTAAAGAGGTTTTTTTTTTTTTTTTTTTTTAACATCCTTTTAAGCAATAAGAAAGGAAAATAAACACCTGTTTGAACATGTGAGGATAGCTTACCTAGCAAGAGGTTTTTTTTTTTTTTTTTTTTAAATTGGCTGAATGCCCTTTTTCACTCTACATTACTGAATTGTTACATTACAATGCCAAGCATAACTTAGTGTAATATGACATATTTCAAGCTTCCTTTGTGCATTGTCAGTTCCACATCCAAGGACCACTGTACACTCTCTCTCTCTCTCTCTCTCTGTGTGTGTGTGTGTACTTAAATTTTTTTTTGTTGGCTGGTGCAGCATAAGCCTCAGGCTTCCTTGCACTATATAGCTAATAATAGTCATTCTTCTTTCATAATAACTTCTGTTATGTTTACACACTGAAATCAATAAAACTGATACTGAAAAACATCTATTGCTTCACCTATTTCTTTATTTTCATTGGTAATAAGAAATTAAACTGTGCATAGAGCTGCCTATGACTAAGTCAGAAGTATCTTTCTGGAACTGCTATGGTAATCAATTTTCAAAAGGAAAGTGAAAGATTTAACAACTGTTGGTGTAACAAATTTGTTCATCACATTCCTCAACATATCAAGGAGTGATCACCTCAGTAAACAGGTGTGGGGCATTTCAGATTTTAAACAGTGATGTAACTTTTAAATGTAACAAGCAAAATACTTTATTCAAACCAGAAAAAAAGGAAAATAAACAGCCTGTCTGAACATGAGGATAGCTTACCTAGAGTTATCAGTTTTCTTGGACTGTTTTGGATGCTTGCATCAGAAGTTTGAGTTCTTTTCTGCAAAGAATTCATAAATTTTTCTTACAAAGCTTCTTTTGCATATGCCACTCACTAGTGATTGCTTGTTTCATATGTCAATTGAAAAATGCTTATATGGCTTTTCTCAGCATTTCTAACCCCCTCCCCTTTAAATAGGCTTTTCAGAGGTTGCCACTGTTCTATTGGTATGCTTAAATATTTACCCAAGGACAGTAAAGCATGTAAACACATGTTCTCTTACTTCAGTGGTGTGTGCATTTATTGAAATTGTTTCAATGTCTTTCCTTTTTGCATTTCTTTATAGATAGCAAATTAATATTCATGAAATATTCATTCACCTTCAAAAGAAGGTGAATGAATATTTCTTTGAGCACACAACTTAATCAGATAACAATACTTGTCATCATCAAGTAATAGGCTGTCCTTGTCTGCTTGATCTACTCCAGTTTTAAGGCCTAAATGCCAGATAGATTTCTAAAGGAATGGCACGATGCTTTTAGGTTGGTCTGAAGAAGATGCCCAGTACAGTCGCCTCCCAAACACACTGGAAACAAGCTTCTTTCATTTTCGCAATTATTTTTATTGGATCACTTTTATTTAACAATAAAAGTGATCCAATTAATTTTGGATCACTTTTATTGTTACAGATGGTAATGATCAAAGTGTTCTCTCTCATATTTCATTAGTAGTGTTACTGATGCTATTTCAGTATCAGTCAGCACAGCTTAGAGGAAGATTGTTCTACAATAAATGATGTGGATAAACATTTTAATGTATAACATTATTATCTTCCCTTTGAAGTGCCACACCTATGTTACATTTTTTATGCACTACAACATTGTGGGTTTTTTTTTTTTTTTTGCATATTTGTTTGCAACTGTCAGATAACATTGGATTTCCTATAACACTTGAAGATCCTTAAGATTCTCAGGGTGGTTGGGAAAATTTATTTCCCAGTTACCCTGAATAATTGTGAAATTACTGTAATTTTGTGTATATAGAGAATATTTGCAGTAAAATAAGTAAATTCACAGATTAGCAGCAGCAACATTTGTTTCTCTTTTAATGTCTTTTTTCAACAGCAAAGAGTTTAAAGGAAACTTGATGCCATTGAAAACAATAAAATGAATGAAAACCATTTGGTTTTCATTCACAAATCCTTTCCGTTTGGTTTGGTTGACTTTCCTGCTCCATAATAAAGTCATATATATATATATATATATGTGAAGTAACTGTCCATTGGAATTTCTTTCATAACTATTTTCTCATTTTTCAATAACAAGTACTGGAGTAAGCTGTGTGGTCCCCTTTGCAGTTTGGGCTAAGAAAAAAAATATATAAAATATTTATGTACAGCATCCAGAGGGATACATCTGTGTATTTAACAGCTTTTCTATTTCTGTATAGGAAAATAGCAGTTTATACTATCTTATGTTTCATTATAAGTTTGATATTAATACCTCATTTGTATTTGTGATTATAAAGTATAGGTTTGAATAATTTTTTATGTTTACATAATTTTGTTTTATATTTAATAGCAAGCATTTTAAAAATATGTAGATATTTAATTCTGATTTCAAAAAATTTTTGTGCTATCAGGTAGATAACTATGAACCTATTATTCACACCTTCAAGATAGACGAAAAAGCTGATGCCCAATTTAACTCACTTCAGAGCATTTATATAGGTCGAAATGGTAAGTTTCCTTTACTCTGTTTTGGAATATCTCAAAGGTAAGGCAGGAGTACATGAGCATTTTTACATACTCTCTAAATTTTGTTCTTAGTATCTTTAATTAATGTTGCATATGGTATGAACTACAACTCAGGACAAGTTTAAAAAGCCAAAATGGATGCTGAGGTCTTTCATATCTCTCTCTCTCTCTCTCTCTCTCTCTCTCTCTATATATATATATATAGAGAGAGAGAGAGAGAGAGATTTTTATTTCAAACTATAAAGCTTAAGAAAAAGGTGTAACCATAACCTACAAGTCCTGTCCTGAATATATCTGTAGTTTAAATGATCTAAAATTATCTAAATAATTTGGATATTAGTGTTAATTCTGCTTTTTTATATGTTTTTATAATATCTAATGCTAAACATGGACAGTTAAGTCATTTAGTCTATGCCAGAACTACCCAAAATGTGTGGGGACACTTAAGGTTTTTTTTTTTTTTTTAATCCATAGTTTAATATATTTAAATATATATATTAATTTATAAAAGTAAGTATACTTTTAACTAAATTTTATGTAAAAATCTTTTTTGCGCTTGTTCTGAAGGCAGTGGGACATAATTTATGATATATTTTGGGGTGGGAGTGCACAAGGTATAGAAGTTCGAGAACTTCTGGTTTATGCTAAGCATAAAATGGTAAATTATAAAACCAGCACATTGTTTCAGTGTATGTTATTTCTTGATGAAACAGGTAGTTTTTTACTTATGATATGGGGTTAGGTTATGATATTCTCAAGCAGTCCTAGCAGTAACTTCAGTGAGTAAAGTCAAACATCAAAGTCATTAATTGACTGGCGAATCATGTCAAAGCAGCCAGCGAATCAACATCAAAAAGTCAGGAAACAATCAAGTTATATATAAGCAAATTGTTTGCTTAGTAGGCAGAGTTTTCTGCTGAATCATTTAAAGAATAGCAGGCTGTTAAAGGAGCTATTCAATACAACTACAACAAATGTTGGTTGACTTGATATCAACTCCAATAATTTCTTTAATAATTTTCAGTACTAAAGTATTACCTAATTTCTGCGTGTATCCAGGAGACTAAGTTCACTATAAAATACACTAGATGTCTCATTTATTGGCAAATCACCATGAGTTACCTTAGTCCTATACTACAAATAAATGGCACTTAAGGAGAAACAATTTACACAATATCATTTAGGGGTTACAATCACACAAAATTAACATATATCTCCAAGATAGTTTTCCATTGCTGCTGCCCACTTGTATTATTTAATAGTGGCAGTAACAAACTAACTTAAAGACTGATTCAAAAAATAAAAAGTCCCCATTGCATGGCGAAAGTTATTTTTTCAAGTCTTTTAAACTAACTGTATTCTACAATAGAGGGTACATTAATGGTAGAAAATTCATTCACATGAGTGGAACATAGATAGTTCCTTGATAAAGAACTTTCAGTAGTCAAAACAGTTTTTCAGAATATAACCCTGCCAATACAGAGCTTTACTGTATTTGCATAGCTACCATCTCACTGGCATAATAACAAAGTTTCTCCATCTTTTTCTTTTCAAAAAAAAAAATAATAATAAAACTAAGTTAAATTTTTTCAGCTGTACTGTGGTAGTCTATGCGGCAAAATAGAAACACACTAGCAGCATTGTTCTCTGTTGTGCACATTAATTTCATAGTCATTATGTAGAGTGAAGCTAATTAACAATATCTTTTAGTAAGATGTTAAAGAAAAGCGACACAGTATTTCAGAACACGTATACACAAGATTTTCAAGCAGTGAGAAATGTGATATAATCAGACATTTACAAACAGATGAGCATGAAAACAGCATACAGTGCATAGAAAAAGTACAATGATGTCCTATGTGCCTAACATTTACATGCATATTTTGCTGTAGAACATAATCTTCCTCTGAGTTGTGCTGTTTATTAGGTGCATTGATCAAAAATATGACTCCAGATGGCAAAAAAAAAAATGTGTTTGTTGGAAAATAAAAACAAACATTATTAGCGAAATTGCATGGATAGGGAATGAAAAGGTAGTGATGACTCTGGAAAATCAGCCATTTTTGACAGATGGCAGTAATCAGTTAGTCCAAGTTATATTTTGCCTTTAGCCAGCTGGTGGTAGATTGCTGGAATGAACTTCCATCTAATGTTGCAGAAGTGGATAGCTTGAATAAATTTGACAAGCTGTTGGAGGGGGCAGATAGATGATATGGCAAGTTTTTGATGTACAAGCTTGCTTTCTTGCATCATTTGTCACTTCTAATACTAATATTCTATTGTGATGACCTTTTGTAATAAATAAAAAATATCAAATTGAAAGCAGCTTGCTCTCACTGCCAGAATTGGAAGGTGACTCAACAGAATACAACACTGGATATCGTCAGATCAACCTGAAAACAAGTGGCATTCCTTCAAAAAAACTTGAGTAGCGAGGGTATTAAAAGAGGAGACTGAGCATTTGCTGATAATAGGCTGTCTTTGTTATGTTTGCTGTAACATATATAGGTGATCATTCTTAGATGATCAGTATACAAATGGTATAAGAATAAACATGAAATAAACTACTTTGTGTTCTGTTGCACGCTGAACCCTAGGCTCTTGGCATCAACAATTAGTTTTTGTTTATAGCTTGGTACACGTGTTTATTTTTTTTTATTTTATTTATAGCTCAACCAAAAAGTAAGCATTTGCATTTAGATATGAATTCCAGACTTTTACTTTTCAACCATTATTTATGAGTTTTTGGAATGTTAAGGAGTGTTGCTATTTCTCAGCATTCCAAAAATTGCAGTGCAGTGAATGTGTTAATTTGTGTGCTGAAAAGGAATCTGCATGAATACTTAGACATTTACTACTATCTTGGTAAAAGGAAAGATAAATTTTAAACAATTTTAACTAATGTATGCCACTGAAGTAAAAAAATATTTTGAAGCATGTACACATTAGCAGCCTTCGGTTAAATGTGTAACTATAAGAGACTGGTAGACTTATATTGGTAGAACAGTGGCAACCTTTGCCAAGTTGTTGTTATTTGGTTTTTAGGAGCATCAGCAACTAAGGCATATTGCTCCGGGGATATGCAGTGGTCATTCACTGACCTTTCCACATCCTCCGTATTTGGTGGTCATGGGCTCGAACCCCGGTCTAATCAAGAAGCGTGTGCTACACCCTTTGCCAAGTCTGTTTAAAGAAGAGATTAGAAGTAGTAATTAAAGCAATGTGACAACTCTTCATAGTTAACAAATTTAAGTAGAAGTGATTACTAGTGAGTGGTACTGGCCCACGTTCAAATCCACTTAATGATCGAAAAGTTTTGAGAGAAAGTAAATTGATGAACTCAAGCAAAAAATTGAGCTTGCTCAAACCATTCAAGGCCTTATACACCTCAATCAGATCACCTCGCAGATGCCTAGTCTCAAGACACTGTAATTTGCAAAACTTAACCTTTCTCTGTACTTGTTCCAGCAGCTCTATATCCTTCCTAAAATGAGGCTTCCAGACCTGTATGCATTCATTACTCAAGGTGTGGCCTGACCATTGCCTTATACAAAGGGATAATCACCTCCTTATCCTTGCTAGAAAAATTCCTGTATATCATTGACAAGACAACATGGGCTACTCTTGCAGACCATCTGCACTGCTCAGAAATCTTCATATCTGACTGAACAATTACCCCAGGTCCTTTTCATTCTCTACCACCTGAGTATGGTACCACACAGTTTATTACTGCTATATTGCCATAGCAAATGACAATTCTGGCAACCTGAGATTACCATAGAAAACTAAACCACAAGGATGAGTTAAGCATTTCTACTGCAAAATTCATGGAGACACTAAAACAGGAGAAGTTTCTATTTTTACTCAGTGAGAAAATACTTTATGGCTATATGTAACTGGAATGATGCAGATGTTATAAGGACATCATTTGAAAAATTATGACCTTATAAATGCTGAGGTAACACAGATTTCATTTGGCAGAGCATCATTTGAAATTTCTTTTGTGGACAAATTCCAGTTACTTCTTGGTTTCATTATAGATGAAGCAATACATGTGTTACAGCATCAGCTCTGTCAGTTTCAGTGTGAGAACCTACCAGACACTATTATGAAAGAAGAAAGAATTGGTGAACAGTGGTCCTTGGTTGGGGAACTGACACATGCACAAGAAAGTTTGAAATAAAACAAACAATCTTAAATCATGCTTGACATTTTAACAATTCCTCATAGCAGTGCTGAGTATGAGAGAATATTCAGCCAGGGTTAGAAGAACAAAAATTGAGTTCAGACCTTTACTTTCTGGTGAAGCTTTGGAAATGCTCCTGACAGCAGGGCAATTTTTATGTCTAATAGAATATCCGACCTGCAATCCAGACAGAAAAAAAATGTTAGGTAAGCCGTGTACACCATTTTAGGGATTATTGTTCTTTCATCAGTGAGTAATTCAGCACCATTAGTCAGGCTCTGATAATCTAGTGATGATATCTTTCCACAATATGAGAAATGTGAAAAGATGTGATTAATCCAATGCAATTAAATTTTGTGCAAAAGCTTAATTTCTATAATATACACTTTTGTATTTCATTCACATTATATGATGTCTGATGCATTTAAAAATATATAGGCTTGAAGTATTTTAGTAATACAGGGTACACCATATGTCAGCTTACCTAGAAGAGCAGTAATTTACTGAGAAATAAATCGCCAAAACAGTTTGAACATTTCATTTAAATGTTATAAATAACATTATGTAAACATAATATTAACATTTGAAGTAATGTAAATGTGATTGACTTGAAGAATTAATTTGCACAAATTGTTTTTCAATAGCCTATCCTAAATCCAAAAAGCGTAATGTTTATGGGGGGAAAGAATTATTATTTCTCAGTAAATTGACATACAGCCCACTATTTAAAAGCTGCAAATTTTAGGGGCTTGAATCCATCTCATGTACACATACACTGCTGATGTACTTGAATGTGTTATAACTCCTGTATACCTCAATCTTTTATCTATGAATTTACTTAATGTGAAAGTAATATCTAAAAGAAGTAAATTTTAAATAAATTAAACTGTTATCTGTGACATTCACTGACTTGTTTTTTTGTTTTTTTTTTAATTATTAATTTTCAAGCATATGTTTAAACCCAGAGATTTAAAGTTAATAATAAAAATGGAACAGATTTTAAAGCCTTTAAAGTAGATTGATAGATTTTTGTTTTTCAGAAACTATGCCTAAAGGAAATGGTTTCCTGGGGTGCATATCTCGAGTTCAATTTGATGATCACTTTCCTTTAAGAAGACTGTTCCAAGAAAGTCGAAGGGCAAATATTAATTCTTCAGGAAGTGTCCGCGAAGATAACTGTGGAATTGAACCCATTATCTATCCTACAGAAGCAGCAGAAACAAGACCACCTCCTACTTTGCCTCCTGGTGTTCAGATTGCACCTCGAATTCAGGCTGTTGATGACTCAGCAATATTAGGAGGTAAGTTGTTTTATATATGCAGGTTTTTTTTTTATTTATTTACATATGAAAACAACTTCAATGTGAATGAACAGCATTTGTTACCCACCTTAGACAAATTCTTTCTGCAACTACAGCCACCATTATGTTGAGCTATTCAGATTATTTCAGCAGATGCAATCCTATATATTCAATAAAAATTATTAACCACAATTAATATTGGGTGAACAAGGTGCCTATGATTATCAAGATATCAATTTGATATCCTGATCAGTTTGGAAATGTTCATGAGGGAAATTCATAATGCAGGACTATCATCCGTCTTGGTTAATAGGTATTCTATGTTTAACATGTTAATCACCATGATATTTTAGTTAGACAGGATTTGACACCTGCCTGAGATGGCAAATGGTTCTTACTGTGCATTGTATTATTAAGCCATTTCAAGCAAGTGGCCCGGGGAGCCCAAATATTATTGTACCGTTTTATCTTTCTTATATTCTAGAACTAAGAGAGAAGTTTGAAAAATAAGGGCAATTATGAAAAAGCATTCAAATTGATACAAAACAAACTCATTACAAAAACAATTTATAAAAATATTTATACTCCCAACTAAATATTCAAATTGTAGTTATGTTCATATAAACTTCTATATTGGGCAAATTCTAATTAAAAACAGTCTTAGCCAGTCAATGATCTTGTTAAAAACTTTTGTCCACATATTACTACATGTTAATCCACTTTCTCCTCCTCTCGTCTTGTTCTGAAATAGATCCAAGATATATCACTTCCAAATATGCAGTAATTCAGTCGTCTTCTGCTGGAAGTTGTCATGTTGGTATTACAGGAAATGAACTCGAGACTGTGCAGCCAAATATCTTGATGCTGTAATTCCCATCATTTTCATTTTCTAGTTCTTTATACTGATTACAAAAAAATTCATAAAAGCAACATAGTTGATACCTGTAAGCAGAGCTAATGGGTATCAACTGCGATAGCTAAGGTCAATGAACTATAATAGACCAAACATGAAATGCAGTTAAGGACATAGAGACTCAGGCAAAAAGGGATTCTAGCTAAACTTTGTATTGGCAACTCTCATTTAACACATCTCTTTTTATTTGCAGGAGAAAGTCCACTTTTCTTGTGCCTTTTGTTAAACTCTGGTAACAATAAAGCACATCTTTATTGACTATTGCCAAATTTATAATATCCAAGAAACTACATTTGGGTCTCTGTCAAGTTTTCAGGGGGGGGCTTTTAAATCTCTCTCATATACACTATAACTCCCATTATAGTGCTTTCAAGGGGGAATAGCCCCCAAGGAGCACTATAATCAGAAAGTGTTAAAGATGGATGGAGTCCTTTTAGGGGCTATTTCACATATTTCTTAATATTTTGATAGATAACTTTTTTTTTTTTGCATTTTTAATGAAGTAAAGGTTTATGTGCAAGTTGAAAACTCACAAGTTTAATATACTCTTGCTTTTTGACACTGTTGCGCATGGAAGACTATTGTACAAATTGGAGCAGAATGGTATTAAGGGTAAGTTGCTGCAATGGATAAAAGGATGGTTAAGTGGGAGAAGACAGAGGGTGGTAATCAATGGGTGCTGCTCTTCTTGGACTAATGTTATTAGTGGAGTCCCACAGGGTTCGGTGTTAGGTCCACTGTTGTTTTGTATATTTATCAATGATATTGATGAAGGTATATCAGGCTTAATGTCGAAGTTTGCAGAAGATACAAAGGTTGGCAGAGTTGTTAATGACAGTAATGGCAGTGTGCTACTGCAACAGGATCTAGATAATTTGGGTAGATGGGCTAAGAAGTGGCAACTGAAGTTTAACCTTGACAAATGCAAAGTACTGCATATGGGTAGAAGTAACCCCAGAGAAACGTACCAACTGTGTGGTACTAGACTTAAGGTGGTAGAAAATGAAAAAGACCTGGGAGTAATTGTGCAATCAGATATGAAGTTTTCTGAGCAATGCAGACAGGCTGCCAGGGCAGGTCATGGGGTTTTGTCAATGATATATAGGAATTTTGCTAGCAGGGAAAGGGAGGTGATTATCCCTCTGTATAAGGCAATGGTCAGGCCACGCCTTGAGTACTGCGTACAGGTCCTGAGGCCTCATTTTAGGAAGGATGTAGATTTACTTGAGCGTGTACAGAGAAGGGCAACAAGATTGGTGAGGGGAATGAAGGGATCCTCTTACCAGGAGAGGCTTAAGTTCTGCAAATTGCAGTGGCTGGAGACTAGGCACCTGCGCGGTGATCTGATTGAGGTGTATAAGGCCTTGAATGGGTTGAGCACACTGAATTCTGATGGGATCCTTCCACTTGTTCAGATTACGAACCTAAGGGGGCATAAATTCAAATTAAGAAAAGACAGATGTAGATTAGATGTGCGGAAATTTGCCTTTAGACAGCGGGTGGTTAATTGCTGGAACAAACTTCCATCTGTCGTTGTGGAAGTTGATAGGTTGAATAAATTTAAGGAAGAACTGGACAGGCATTTGGAGGGAATGGTGTGATTTTTTTTTTTTTTTTTTGGCTGATGCTGCATAAGCTCATACACTTGCTTTCTTGCATGAAATGCTACTACTACTACTACTACATTAAACTAAATAACTTGAGTAAATAATTCTCTTTAATAGGTGAAAAGCAAAAGGTTTTACACAATTGTTTTTTTGAAGTTCCATGTTCAGTACATTCAGTACACCCAACGACCTTTAACTGTTGCAACAGTCGAAGTTAAGTCCTTCTTGAAGTTTACTAGTTGAAGTTGAAGTAGTGGCAGTACATGCATACATGAGAGACGGTCGTGTTCCAAGCCGCTAAGTGGATTTTTCTTATTTATTGATTTGAAATTATTGTTTTTCTAAAACTTTTGATTTAAATTTAGTAGTATAACATTATTTTGTGATTTTCTGATTAACTTGGTGTATTTATTCTTTACTCGGCCTTGTAATTGCATAAAAGTATCGGTAAAGGTTTCCACGTGTTTCAACTCAGCTACCGTTCGTAATTTTCGCGCCATTGTGATACGATAGTTGTATGCCATACTAGATAGCGTTAGTTGAACTTCGTTAGCAGTTAAATTGTACGTTTAAATAAATACATATAACGACTTAGATTACAAACGTAATATAATTAATTATATTTAACATAATTAATAACGTAACATAATTAATTATAATTAATTAATAAATTAATAGAATCATGACTCAGACCAGAGCAGCAAAGCAAAAGGCTCAAGCTAATGGAAGCACTGTGGCTCAGAGCAGAACTGAGGGGGGCAGTTGTCCTCTGACTCACAGCCTTATAAAATGCACTGTTTGCTTGATGTTTGCAGAGCAATCGGGTACGGGACATGATACTGCCAAGGGGGATGTCTATGTGTGTGCGCGATGCAAGGAGTGTATCGATATCAGGCAACAACTCGGCGTTCTTGTGGGCCTATATGAGAGCTTGAAGGACAGGGTGGATGCCCTCGAAGAAACTAAATTGAGGGGCCCATCAAGCTCTCAGCTGCCCACATCAACGCCAGAGCTTGCACTTGGGCATCGTGTGACACAGAGACAACCCCCAAGGCAGAATGCACTGGTCCCGAAGGAACTAGTAGTTGTTGGTGACTCTATTGTCAGGGAAACGGGGAACATGCTTTGTAAAAAAGATAGGTGGAACAGGACCAGGGTATGTCTGCCAGGGGCAAAGGTTGATGACGTTGTAGAGCGAATATCATCTTTTAAGGGCACAAAAGGTGATATAGTTGTACACGTTGGCACTAATAATATTAAGAGTGGGAGACCGGCAGAATTACTTAACAAGTACAGGTCACTGTTGAACAAAAGCCGAGAATTAGGGTTAAATTTGAAAGTGTTTGCAATTCTGCCCAGACACGATAGAAGGGAGTATATGATGAGAGCCTTGTCGATCAATTCGGCCCTGGAAAGATTGTGCAAGGCTCAAGGGGTAGAATTTTTTTCAGCCTGGACTGTACTTGTTAACAGGAGAGATTGCTTCTACAGGGATGGGATACACTTAAATAGAAAGGGTGCAAGAATATTTGCTGATGCTATCGAGGCAGTGTTAGGTGGGTCGGAAAACTGCTAGCTTGGGGGGAGACAAAGACCAATAGATTGACAGTAGCCACTGGCAGAGGTGAAAGAGATTCTTGCACTGCTTCTATTAGAATGAGCAGAAGCCTGAAAAACAAGATGCATGGTATTTCAGAGACTGCTGGGAGCCATTGCGGTACAAGTAAACACATGGGTTGTGTTAGGGTAGCTAAGAATAGAAACAGGTGCAGGTATACTTGCGTGTACACCAATGCTAGGAGTTTAGTAAATAAATTTGATGAATTTGAGGTATTGCTCAAAACATCAAAGGCAGATATTGTTGGGATATCGGAGACGTGGTGTCACACAGATATAAGGGATGCAGAACTGCAATTTGGGGAGTACAACGTCTACAGAAAGGATAGACAGGATAGGAAGGGGGGAGGGGTTATGCTATTAGTTAAGAAACACATAAAAACCAAGGAAGTGAAGCCAGTCGACATCGCTGGACAGTGCAGTGTTGAGTCAGTTTGGTGTGACATAAGCATTCGGAGATAAAAATTGAGAGTAGGAGTGTGCTATAGGCCTAATAACTCTGATGAGTATAATAAGAAACTGTTCAGGGAAATAGAGTGGGCCAGTAAATCAGAGAGTCTTATAATGGGAGATTTTAATTTCCCAGATATTGACTGGAATTTGGGGGCTGGTCACTCACACACTAGCAGGGCTTTTGTGGATTTATTGGATGATTGTTTTCTATATCAGCATGTTCGGGAGGCAACTAGAGGGAGTAATACTCTTGATTTGATTATCAGCAGTGATTCTTCATGCATTAAGAATCTGCAGATAAATGAACCACTAGGTGGCAGTGATCACAGTGTGCTGAAGTGGGATTTACTGAAAGAGGTAACTACCATTAGGGGTAAAGGGAAGGGTTATTGCTGCCGTAAAGGCGACTACGATGGACTGAGACAGTATTTAAATTCTATACAGTGGGACCAACTGATGATGTTACCAACAGCAAATTCAAAATGGGAAGCATTCAAAGAACTTATCTTGGAAGCTACTAGGCTTTACATACCAACTAAGAAATATTGTTCAAGGTTTAGGCCAAAATGGATGTCAGATGAACTAATGAGGCATATGGCAGAGAAGAAAAATGCATGGGATACTTACAAATTAACACATGACACAGAAGCCTATGATAGATACAAGTTGATATGCAACCAAGTTACAAAGGAGGTTAGGCAGGCGAAGGCAGATTACGAGAAATCCTTGGCAAGGGATGCAAAGAAAAACAGCAAAGAGTTCTTTACTTATGTAAACTCTAGAAGGAAGGGGATGAATCAGATTGGTCCACTTGATATTGATGGGTCAACTGTTGATGATCCTGCTCAGGTAGCTAACAAACTAAATGAATATTTTGCATCGACATTCACACATGAGGAGTTATTCAGCAAGGGGAATGCCAGAGGTGTATTCAACTCTAGCAGTAAGCTACAGAATCTTGAAATAACTGGGAGTAAAGTGGAGGAGAAACTGTTGAAGATAAACACAAGAAAGGCACCCGGGGTGGATGGGATCTATCCAGTTATATTAAAGGAGGCAGCAAAGGAAGTAAGCAAACCCTTAGCCATAATTATGAGAGCTTCCTTGGACTCAGGGGAGGTACCCATAGACTGGAAATGTGCAAATGTGACCCCAATTCACAAAGGAGGATCAAAGGCTGACAAGTAATTATAGACCTGTGAGCTTAACTTCTGTTCCAGGAAAAATAATGGAGGCACTGGTTAAAGAAGCACTGCAGGATCATTTAGACAAGACTTCAGTTATAGCTCAGACACAGCATGGTTTTGTTAAGGGGAAGTCTTGCCTGACCAACTTGATTGGATACTATGATGCAGTCACAAAAGAACTGGATGCAGGGAATAACTTTGATATTATATACTTGGATCTTAGAAAGGCTTTTGATACTGTTGCACATGGAAGACTGCTACACAAATTGGAGCAGTGTGACATTGGAAGCAAATTGCTGCTATGGATAAAGGGGTGGTTGAGGGGGAGAAGACAGAGAGTAGTAATCAATGGACACTGCTCATCGTGGACTAATGTTATTAGTGGAGTCCCTCAGGGCTCAGTGTTGGGTCCATTATTGTTTTCTGTATTTATAAATGATATTGATGATGGTATATCAAGCTTAATGTCCAAGTTTGCAGATGATACAAAGGTTGGCAGGGTTGTCAAGGACACTACTGACACTATGCTGCTGCAACAGGATCTGGAAAGGTTGAGCAGATGGGCTGAGAAGTGGCAAATGAAGTTTAACATTGACAAATGTAAAGTACTACACATGGGAAACAGCAACCCCAGAGCAACGTATCAACTCTGTGGTACTACACTGACAGTGGTAGAGAATGAAAGGGACTTGGGGGTGATTGTGCAGGCAGATATGAAGTTCTCTGAGCAGTGCAGACGGGCTGCAAGAGTAGCTCATGGAGTATTGTCAATGATATACAGGAATTTTTCCAGCAGGGATAAGGAGGTGATTATTCCATTGTATAAGGCAATGGTCAGGCCACACCTAGAGTACTGTATACAGGTCTGGAGGCCTCATTTCAAGAAGGATGTAGAGCTGCTGGAACGAGTACAGAGAAGGGCAACAAGATTAGTGAATGGAACAAAGGGGTGCTCTTACGAAGAAAGGCTTAAGTTTTGCAAATTACAGTGTCTGGAGACTAGGCACCAGCGAGGTGATCTGATAGAGGTGTATAAAGCCTTGAATGGTTTAAGCATGCTCAATGCTGATGGGATTCTTCCTCTAGCTCAGAAAAATCACCTCAGAGGGCATAAATTCAAATTGAGGAAAGACAGATGTAGGATAGACGTGCGGAAATTTGCCTTTAGCCAGCGGGTCGTTGGTTGGTGGAACAGACTGCCATCCCTTGTGGTGGAGGTTGATAGCCTAAATAAGTTTAAGGCTCAGCTGGACAGGTATTTTGAACGAACAGAGGGGTGAAGTGGAAGTGGGTTTTTTTTTTTTTTTTTGGCTGATGCTGCATAAGCTTGCTTTCTTGCATCAAATGCCTCTACTAATGCTAATGCTAATGCTAACATTTCACGATACAACCTTTTCCATAATAGATAATATCATATGTATGCATATTGAAAATCTACAGTCCTCTGAACTACTTAACCCTATATACTGGGTTTATGATTATCAAGTGATACAAAAAATCTATGAAAGTGGTGAAATCCCAGAATAAAAGCAGAACAATCACTCTTCCAAAGAAAGGAAATACTAATGACTGTGCCAATTACAGGACTATAACCCTACTGTCCCATGCATCCAAAATCATCTTGAATGTAGTGCAGAACAGGATCAAGAAAAGAATAGAAAGGGTCATCGCTCAAGATCAGTTTGGCTTCAGAACTGGATGTGGGACAAGGGAGGTGCTTCTAGCAATGAGAACAATTCTTGAAAGAAGAATGGAAATGAATAGGAGAACATACATTGCTTTTGTTGATATACAAAAAGCCTTTCATAACGTAAATTGGAAGAAGTTGTTCAGAGTCATGAAAAACTTTGGCCTGAACTGGAGAGACAGAAGGCTTATCCTGCATCTGTACAAGACACAACGTACTGAAATATATATTAATGGTACCATAAAGGAAGCAAGGATCAGGAGAGGTGTGAGGCAGGGTTGCTCTTTATCCCCGTACCTTTTCAACATGTTCATTGAGGAATCCATAACAAAAATGAAGCAGGAAGCAATGGGTATCAAGATTAATGGACAACAGATTCACTGCATCAGATTCGCAGTTGCACAGCATTATTAGCTGACACAGAGCAGGAGCTGTGTAAGATGTTGGAAAGGCTATCATTAAGGCTACAAGATTCACATCTAAAGATAAATGCACAAAAGACTAAAATACTTGTCGTCACCAAGAATGATGAACAGCCTCAAACAAACATAGAGTGGGCTTGTAAATCGGAATGTCTTATAATGGGGGATTTTAACTTCCCAGATATTGACTGGAACTTGTGGGTTGGTCACTCACACACTAGTCAGACTTTTGTGGATTTATTGGATGATTGTTTTCTGCAGCAGCATGTTCGAGAGGCAACCAGAGAAAGTAATACTCTTGATCTGGTTATCAGCAGTGATCATTCATGCATTAAGAATTTGCAGATAAAGGAACCACTAGGTGGCAGTGATCACAGTGTACTGATGTGGGATTTACTTAGAGATTTAATTACCATCAGGGGTAAAGGAAAGGGTTTTTGCTTCCGTAAAAGTGAGTACAGTGGTCTCTGACAGTTTTTAAATTCTGTACCGTGGGATAAACTGACGATGTTACCAACAGTAAATTCTAAGTGGGAAGCATTCAAGGAATTAATCGTGGATGCTACTAAAAGTTTCATACCTATTAAGAAATATTGTTCAAGGTTTAGGCCTAAATGGTTATCTAATGAACTAATGAGACTCGTAACAGAGAAGAAAAATGCATGGGATGCATATAAATTATCAAGTGACTCAGTAGTCTATGGCAGATATAAGCTAGTCTGTAATCAGGTCACAAAGGAGGTTAGGCAGGCGAAGGCAGATTACAAGAAATCCTTGGCAAAAGATGCTAAGAAAAACAGCAAGGGTTTCTTTACTTATATAAACTCTAAAAGGAAGGGGATGAATCTGATTGGTCCACTTGACATCGATGGTTCAACTGTTGATGATCCTGCTCAGATAGCAAACAAACAGAATGAGTATTTTGCATCTACATTCACACATGAGGAATTATTAAGGTTTGAAAATGGCAGAAGGTTATCAAATTGTAGCAGGATACTTAATGATTTTGTAATAACTGAAAGCAAAGTGGAGGAGAAATTGTTGAAGTTAAACATAAGAAAAGCACCTGGGGTGGATGGGATCTATCCAGTTATATTAAAGGAGGCGGCAAAGCAACTAAGCAAACCCTTAGCCATAATTATGAGAGCATCCTTGGACTCGGGAGGTTCCCACGGACTGGAGATGTGCAAATGTATCCCCAATTCACAAAGGGGGATCAAAGGGTGACACTAGTAATTACAGACCAGTTAGTTTAACTTCTGTTCCGGGTAAAATAATGGAGTCACTGGTTAAAGATGCATTGCAGGATCATCTAGACAAGACTGCAGCAATAATTCAGACACAGCATGGGTTTGTTAAGGGAAAGTCTTGTCTGACAAATTTGATAGGATATTATGATGTGGTTACAAAAGAACTGGATGCAAAAAATAATTTTGATATCATATATTTGGATTTCAGGAAAGCTTTTGACACTGTTGCGCATGGAAGATTATTGTACAAATTGGAGCAGAATGGTATTAAGGGTAAGTTGCTACAATGGATAAAAGGATGGTTAAGTGGGAGAAGACAGAGGGTGGTAATCAAT
The DNA here is from genome assembly GCF_048544385.1 of Mastigoproctus giganteus. Lineage (NCBI taxonomy): Eukaryota > Metazoa > Arthropoda > Arachnida > Uropygi > Thelyphonidae > Mastigoproctus > Mastigoproctus giganteus. Next base: position 206,414,569 of record NC_143575.1, read on the forward strand.
GGGTGCTGCTCTTTGTGGACTAATGTTATTAGTGGAGTCCCACAGGGTTCGGTGTTAGGTCCACTGTTGTTTTGTATATTTATCAATGATATTGATGAAGGTATATCAGGCTTAATGTCGAAGTTTGCAGATGATACAAAGGTTGGCAGGGTTGTTAATGACAGTAATGGCAGTGTGCTACTGCAACAGGATCTAGATAATTTGGGCAGATGGGCTAAGAAGTGGCAACTGAAGTTTAACCTTGACAGATGCAAAGTACTGCATATGGGTAGAAGTAACCCCAGAGAAACGTACCAACTGTGTGGTACTACACTTAAGGTTGGAGTAATTGTGCAGTCAGATATGAAGTTTTCTGAGCAGTGCAGACAGGCTGCCAGGGCAGGTCATGGGGTTTTGTCAATGATATATAGGAATTTTGCTAGCAGGGAGAAGGAGGTGATTGTCCCTCTGTATAAGGCAATGGTCAGGCCACGCCTTGAGTACTGCGTACAGGTCTGGAGGCCTCATTTTAGGAAGGATGTAGATTTACTTGAGCGTGTACAGAGAAGGGCAACAAGATTGGTGAGGGGAATGAAGGGATCCTCTTACCAAGAGAGAGGCTTAAGTTCTGCAAATTGCAGGGGCTTGAGACTAGGCACCTGCGCAGTGATCTGATTGAGATGTATAAGGCCTTGAATGGGTTGAGCACGCTGAATTCTGATGGGAACCTTCCACTTGTTCAGATTACAAACCTAAGGGGGCATAAATTCAAATTAAGAAAAGACAGATGTAGAATAGATGTGCGGAAATTTGCCTTTAGCCAGCGGGTGGTTAATTGCTGGAACAAACTTCCATTTGTCGTGGAAGTTGATAGGTTGAATAAATTTAAGGAGGAACTGGATAGGCATTTGGAGGGAACGGTGTGATTTTTTTTTTTTTTTTTTTGGCTGATGCTGCATAAGCTCATACACTTGCTTTCTTGTATCATATGCCACTACTACTACTACATCAAAATGGGGAACAACAAAGTGAAACAGTTTTGTTATTTGGGAAATTTCATTACCCAGGACAACCGGTACACTACAGAGATCAGAAGAAGAATCACCCTTGCAAAGAAAGCTTTCGGTAACTAGCAAAATATTCTAACCAGTAGACACATCGACAGGGATACCAGGAAAAAGTTTGCTAAGTCATTTGTTTGGAGTGTGCTGCTTATGGAAGTGAAACCTGGACATTATGCAAGCAAGATATCAAGAGGCTGGAGGCATTGGAGATGTGGGTCTGGAGGGGGATGGTAAGGATTAGCTGAACCGAGCAACGACCCAACAAATCTGTCTTGAACGAGATGCAAGAAAAGCGGCAGCTACTCACTATAGCTACAAAAAGACAATCTAAATTTTTAGGACACACCCTAAGACATAAATTTTTAGTGAATATCTCAGAAGGAAAAATATTAGGAAAGAAAGGAAGGGGGGTGACCAAGAAAGAAAATTTTGGAAAACCTAATGAGATAAATGAACTTTAGGGGATATGAGGAAATGAAACTTTCAGCAGTAGACAGAGATGTATGGTTGCAGCAACAAGGTGAAGCCTTTAGAGTTTGATGAAGATCAATAATAAAACATTTTGTTTAGATTTAGCATTGTGGTAATTAGCATCACAAAGTTATCAAAGAAGAATTACAGCTTAACATAAAAATCAATTAACTCTTTAATCTATGAGGAGTGGTACAAAATTAATGCCTCCTATTTTTTTTTCCTCAGAAAATTTAATTCCTGCAACTATACCTTTTACATAAATTAATCCTCAATCTTTAATAAACACACTTGTTTTTCCATAAAGTCACCATCATTTTCTGTGCACCTCCGCCATCTCTGAGTCAGGCGCTGTATTCCAATCCTGTAAGAGTTCTTACTCTTGCTCCAGAGGGCTTTGCAAACACTGTGCTTGAGCTGGTTGTCATCCACAAAACTGTTCCATGGTGTGCATCCTTCAGTGGGCCGAAGAGGTGACAGTCGGAAGGTGCAAGATCTCAGTTTTGAGGCGGGGAGGTGAGGAAGAACAGTGCAGAAGTTTTGCACAGATGAATTTCCGAGCTACTTTGTGCTAATGTGTCAGCGTTGTCAGGACCCACCGGGTGCAAACCTTGTTGTGGCCTAGTTTCTTTACGATGGTTATCACAGCAGGTTTCCTTATACCTACTGCATCGCACAATTCATTTGTTGTGATGCACTGGTTCTCTTTGATCAGCACATCGATCTGGCTCTTGTTGTTTGTTGTCGCTGGTGTTACTTGCCAGCCATGTCAGGGCTTGCCAACAATGTCACCTTCTCCACTCTTAAAGTGTCTTACCCAATGTCTAACTACTCTTATCTACAGTATTGGCACCATAAACATTTTTAAGGCACATGTGGATTTCAATAGGCATCACTCACTTCTTCCTTGGTAAGAAATTCAGTCATCACTCTTTGCTTAATACATGTATCTTAAAAAACTGAACTTCAAAGCTACATGTCCTTTACCCTATAACCAACCACTCACAATATCTGAACTGGACTGGCATTCTATATATACCTCAAGAAATAGCTCTCTTGGCCCTGATGGAATCCACAATATAATGCTCCAACACCTGAATCAGAAATCACTATCGTTATTGCTAAATTTTTACAATAGGATATTCTCAGAACATATATTCCCACTTCCTGGCAACATTCTTATGTAATAGCCATACCTAAAACTGGAAAAGATCATTCGAATCCTATCGGCTATAGACCAATTTCTTTAACCAGCAGCCCGAGTAAGACTTTGAAAAAAAATGGTTCACCATAGACTCACCTGGGACCTTGAATCCCAAAACATAATCAGTAATAATCAGTTTGGCTTTTTGGAAGAATAGATCTTCCCTAGACCCCATGACAAAAGCCAAATCAAACATAAGAAATGCATTCATCAGAAATCAACATCTCATCATGATATGCCTCCATATAGAGAAGGCCTTTTAAACCACATGGCATCCTAAGAGATCTCCATTCTATTCATATGAGAGGCCATTTACCATATTTTATTCAAAGCTCCCCTCCGCAAAAATATTTTCAAGTTAGGTACCAGCAGGTTTTATCTCAAACATACATACAAGAAGAAGGAGTCCCACAAGGCTCTGTTCTTAGTGCCACTCTGTTTGCAATACGAATAAGCAACATCGCAAACAGCATTCCAAACACCATTGACTCGTATCTCTATCACTGCACCCAGACACCAGTGTTCAAGGGGCGTCTGAAAACCTGAAACTTACATACACATATGAAGAAAATTTTAAAGGGGGGGGTGTCAAATTTTAATTGGCACCCAGGTGCAACATACCCTAGGAACACCCCTGATCTCCAGTACATCTTGGGGTGCAGAGCGTTATACTCTGATCCACTTATACAAGCCCCTAATTAGATCTCGGCTAGATTACAGAGCGCCTGTTTATGACTCAGCTTGGGAAAGCACCTTGGCCCGTCCTGCGCCTGTCCAACATTCTTCTCTTAAGATAGCTCTAGGTGCATACAGAACATCACCAGTTCAAAGTCTTTATGTTGAGGCTCATGAACCTCCACTTAGCATCAGAAGAAAGATGTTGATGAACTACTCAGCTAAAATTAAAAGCCTGCCTACTCATCCTATTTGGCCACTACTGCGTGATCCTCAGTGGAAAACCCAATATGCAAATAAACCCAGAATAATTTGGCCTACTGGTATCAGACTGCAGAATCTAACAGAAAGCTGGAACATTCAACTTGATAATATCCTCAGAGAATCAAAAGATCCGGAGCCACCGTGGACTACCACATAGTATTCATCACACTTTATTGTGATGAATACTTTGAGCAATGAGGTAAAGGTTCTATAACAAATACTAACATCCAACAACTACATTTTGCTCACACACAAAAGTATCCCCACTTTACTAAGATCTACACTGATGGTTCAAAGTCTGACAGTCAAGTAGGTGCAGCTACTGTCTTCCCGGATACAATTGTCTCAGTGTCACTTCCGGCCGAATGCAGCAGTTATACTGCAGAGCTCCTTGCCATCAAGCTTGCCCTGAAAAAGATCACTCCTGTCAATAAATAAAAGCATAATATGTACTGATTCACAGAGTGCTCTTTTAGCTTTGAAAAGCAGTTCCACACCTAGCAATCCTTTATTAAACCTCATAAAACATGAGCTGATACATCTTCTTGAGCATCAGCAAACTGTTGTCTTCTCTTGGATCCCAGGTCACAGTGTATTCCAGGAAATGAATGTGCAGATGATGCTGCAAAGCATCCCTCCAGCATAGCCTCAACAAATGATCTAATCCCATATTCTGATTACAGACTACAGAGAAGATGTATGGAACAAAGGACACTTCTGTGGAAAATGCAAACAAATAACAAGCTATTTCAACTAAAACCTGAACCACAAGTATGGACATCTAGCCTTCATAAAAACAGAAAAGAAGAAGTAATCTTGGCCAGAACCCGAATAGGTCTTACTCACCTCACACATCTCTACCTGCTTACACGAAATCTAACAGAAAGCTGGAACCACTTACAGTAGAACATATACTTCTTGAATGTAGCTTGTTCAACAATGCCCAACGTCTTTTAGTTTCATTTCAGATTTGCAACAACCTCTGTTTCTCAATAGCATCATAGGTAAAGAAGCAAATCTCTCTGAATTATTTCTCTATTTAAAACAAATTCAAATATATGACTGTTTCTAACTGCTCCCAGTACAGTTCTCATAAGTGAACTCAATTAATTAGGGATGTGCAGTATGGCCTAACTAGCCCTTGCACCAGAAAATACCATAACAACGGAGATAAAGCTGTTTGAAACTGGCGCACGTATCTCCCTGAATCAGATGTGACCAAGAAGCAGTTATAACCTGATGATTTTTGGTGTTAGAAGTGTTGTTAAGAATGCCGCACATCTTCACACATGCAGAATATGCCGATATGGTGTTTGTCTACGGTTTTTGTGGTTGAAGGGCTACTGCTGCTGCTTCAGAAAATACTGTTGACGGTTTCCTAACTGCAGAATATTGGATTCAAGAGCATTTACTAGTGTTTACACCAAAGAATGCATTCTATGTGTAGAAATTCGATGAATTTCTACACATATTCCACAGACAAGAGTATGGCAAACATTACGTGAAAATGGCTTGTATCCATTTCACATACAGCAGGTGCAACACCTTCAACCAGGAGACGACGCCCAGTGATTGGAATTTTGTTGGTGGGTATATGCTAATTGCCGATTAATTCCATTAATAATGTTCAGCGATGAAACTACTTTCACCCGTAACTCTCATAGGTGGTTAGATGAAAATCCACATGGCACTGTAGAAACAAATTTCAACATCGCTTCTCTGTAAATGTGTGGTGCGGTAACATCGACGATCAGTTGATTGGGCCTGTTGCATTACTAAATCGTCTTACAGGGCCCATTTACCTGGAATTTCTGCAAAACAAACTTCTGCTACTTATTGGAGGATGTTCCTTGGCAACATGGATTGGTATGTACAGTCAGTCCTCGTATAGCACGATAGTTGTGTTCCTAGAAACCCTCGTGCAATATAAACAACAGGCCCTATGGGAAAAATAGGGTTAGGTGATGACCACCCAAGATTGAACACACATTTGTAACCAAAACATTATCAAACACAATAAATAATCGTAATAAAATACTTACGTATTTTATTATGACTATTACGTAATAAAATATTGCTAATGCTTTTGCTTACGATAGAAGCAAAAGCATTAGCAAACTTGTTTTTTGTTTGATTTTCTATCCAAACAGATGACAGCCGTTCCATCTCTTCCAATTCTTCTTGGGCGTTGCCTCATTTAGGCCTGTAGCACGTGCAATATCACGTGGTCTTTCATTTCGCTCAAAGCGTTTCACAATTTCATATTTTTTTCTCTATTGACAGAGGCGGACTGGCCATAAACCTTACTGGGGAAACCCCGGTGGGCCAGAGGCCGGTGTGATTTGGGCCATAAACGCTAGTATGAGGCCACTAAATTTTCCTGGGTAAGAATTTTTGACCGAGTCTGCCTCTGTTTGTCGATATTGCTTTTCTTTTTCTCTCTGAATCTGCAGTGTCTTCACCAGGACGCTTCCTTTTCACACCTTTTAAGTATTTCACTCATTTTTAGGGAATAAAGCACAATTACAAAATGAGGAGGCACGCTTGATACACATAAACAAAGCTGCACGCGTGTAGCAACTGAATAAACAACACCGTAAAGGCAGAGATGCACTATTAACACCTCACATTTTACTAAAGCACATTTCTAGGGGTTACTACCATAAAACAAAAACAATTTCCAGTTGCGTTTCTGCTAGTGGAATCTGTTATAAACTGGTAGTAAACTCCATCTAATTGCATTTGCGATAATACCGATAGCTGGAATTGTGTTGGTTTTTATGTTATTATGGTGAAATGTGTTTCCCCTTCACTGATATAAAAAACAAATACATTTTCAGAATCTTCTCTTCATTCCTATCGTGTTGCGTTCAGTTGGAGTGATTCTGCATTCCACTGCTATTTCTTGTAAACACAAAGGCGAATCGTGCATAAGCGAATTCGGTTCGTGTTATATAAGATATCGTTCCCCTATTTATAAATCATGTATGATCGAATTCGTGTAGTGTAAACACGTGTTATATGAGGACTGACTGTACTTTCAGCATGATGGAGCTCCTGCACATTATACCTGTCTGGTGATACAATATCTAAATTGAACTTTCCATGAACGATGGATTGGCCACCAAGATCTCTAGACCTCACTCCATTAGATTTTTGTTTGTGGGGATAGATGAAAAGTGCAGTATACAAAGGAAAGGTGAATACAAGGGGCAAATTTCTCATTCACATTTTGGATACTGCTGCCTTCATACAGAAATGCCAAGACAACCTCAGAAGAACAATATGTCATATTACCACAAGAGTTTCAAAGTGCATTCAGGTTAGCAGTGGGATTTTGAACATTTATTGTGAACTGTAAAAAAATTGTCAATTATTTGTGTTTTGTATCATTCAAAAAGTCAATAAATACAAACAATAAGTCATTTATCGTTCTTTAATACCTATCATAATTATTATTATTATTATTATTATTCTTATTAGCCATATGGTGCAAGGAAGCCTGAGGCTTATGCTGTACCGGCCAAAAAAAAAAAAAAAAAAAAAAAAAATTCCCTATTACCCTGAGAGAGAGAGAGAAGTAGAAAGGAATCACCAAGAAAGGGAAGAATGATGATATCCAGCTCAGGACCCTGGGTGTGGGCTTTGTACGTGCCAGTTTCAAACGGCTGTATCTTTGTATCCATTGAGAATTGGACAAATGTTTATATAAACTTTTTTACTCAGAATAATCGATACTATAACCTCCCAAAATATTTACTATTCCTCCTGAATCACCCTGTATAATTATAACCTTTAGTTTGTACCTCTTAGAAATCCTGAGTAGTAGTCTTGACATCCTTGGTGATGTACTTTTGAATTCCGAAATGTTGTTTTTTATATCTTTATGGACTAGAAAGCCAACTTCACCTTCACTCTTTTCACTGTTTCCATTGGTGTATAGTAGATTTCCACTTGATAAACTTATAAGTGATTCATTTCTTCTTGTTTCAGCCAAGCTGATGATATTCCAATTCATATTTTCTAATTCCTTTTCCAGTTCTAAGATCCTACCTTCACTGATAAGCGATCTTACATTGTAACAGGCCAAGATCAGTTTCCGTGCATGGCAGCCTGGTCGTACCCAGATATTCTTAGCACCCTCTGCTGCTTCCACTCTGATCCTCTTGCTGCTGTAAGAGGGGGAGTGAAAGCTGCTAGGGGCTGAGGGCCATTTCTTTTGTTGTGTTGTCATATGCTGGAGGGTTTGGTCTTTTCTTCTTCACGCTGACCAGGCATCTTGAAGAGAACCACTCTACACGTTCATTGCCACCAAAGTGACGTAACAGGGCTTACCATCAAGGTGTACATGAGTGGATTTTAGGCAGAGGCAGGCCAACAGGACTTCTAAATATTCTAAAATAAAGATATTGGATCCATCAGTGTTTTAGACTTAGTGTCTGATAACACACAGAATGACTGTTCCCCTCTAAGTCAACACAATCCTGTAACTGGATTGTTGAATTTTCACCACAAGCATGGCAAATCATCTCCAAGCAACAAAGAATTTATATAGGATGGGGTAGCCATAGGTATAGGGAACATTTTCCTGTACCTAAGTGCTATAGGTGTCTGAGGTTCAAGCATACCTCACACACCTGTTCCCAAAAAGAATCTACTTGTGGCTGCACTGTCAGAGGCCAGATGAGCCAATTGCAAATCTGCTGGGCTGTCCTATAACCACTCTGCGAGGAACCCAGTGTTCCCAATCTACATCAAGACAGTAAACCATCTTAAACAGAAAACATTATAGATACTCTCCATAATCCTATTAATGATCAGAAAAGAATAGTCATGGAAGAAAACCAGATAGACAATGTATCCAGGAGCCCTGCACCAATGGTGACAGGGTTCAGGGATACACCAGAAAGTACAGCACTGTTGAAGCTTCCACAGTAGTCAGAAACATCACTGTCACCAAAGTAAATACCCTATACACTCCACTAGCAGCCTGTACACAGATTACTTCTCCTCTGGGTTCATTTCGCATTATGTCAGTTTACCACAGACTGAATCAAAGTACAAAAGAAGACCGAATCTAAGTATCACCCTGTCTATCCAGTATCTTGCAACCCTAAAATACCTTCCTGGCAGCAAAATACTAATATCGATGGATTCAAACTGTAGATCTCCCCCCTGTAGTATAGCCACACTTGAGATAGACCAGGAACTGGAAGACTTCATAGCTACAAATCACTTCAAGTCATAAACCAGCCACACAAGCCATAGCACACAAATTTATCAACTGGTGTGCAGCTGGATCAGACCCCCCCCCACAATATGACATTATTCGCTACAATATCACACAAGCAAACTGCCAAAAATATCAAGAAACCCTAGGCTCCCTCCTATCAGACATTCCCAGAAGAGAACAACCATGTCTGTCCAAATGAATAGGCTAGGTGACTTACAACACTGTTATCAGAGCAGCAGATGTCTCTATGAAGAAAAAACAACATAGACCAAACAGTTCCCTGGTGCCACCTTTGCTGGATATGCACCAGCAAAGGGTGCACCAGGCAAGAAAGCACTTCCAAAGATCCAGAACAAATTGGCCACCAATTGGGGTAAATCCCATAAGAGAACCCTAACGAACCTTGAGAAATGAATATACAGCCTAATAAAGCACAAAAAGGACTCCTGGCAACAGCTTCTTGGTACCACTGGTAATGCTAACCCATGGGGGTGTGGTTTACTGAATTGTTACCAAGAAAATGCCAAAAGGTGATGTGTTTAACACCACAAACACTGAGGCTGGCCAGACTACAAATAAATACCTGGGAGAAAACAATCATCAATATTTTGATGCACTTTTTCCGATAAATGAAGATTCTTTTACAGAAGAACAGTCAAACAACAACAATCAAAATCTGGAGACTGAAATGCCTTTCACCCCTGAGGAACTATCTGCAGCACTAAATAGAACCAAAAACAATAATTGTCCAGGCAATGACTTAATTTAAATAAATAAATCTTTATTGTGAAGTACAGAATTAAATACAACACAATATCCCATCACGACGACCAGTGCCAGGGGTTCACATATATAAATAGTGATGTTTGTTATTTGGTTTTTAGGAGCATTAGCAACTAAGGCCGTATTGCTCCAGGGATATGCGGTGGTCATTCCTTGACCTTTCCGTATTTGGTGGTCACGGGCTCGAACCCCGGTCTAATCAAGGAGTATGTGCCACACACTGCTGCTCCTGCCCACCTGGCTACGGAGGTGCCTATAAATGGTGAAAGAAGTAGCCAAAAGATATCCACACCATCCCCTACAACTATTTAACAATTACCTGCAAAAGGAAATTTTCCCTACCCCCTGGAATCGGGCAAGATTAATATTTAAAAATCTGGGAAGATCCCCCCCCCCCTCCTCACACGCACAGACCACAAAATCATACCAGTCCATTGCCTTGTGCAGGTCCTGGCCAAAGTATTGGAAAGGCTGTTACTGAGAAGGCTAGAAACTCACTACCTGAATGCAAATCTTCAGTAAGTGCTAGCACGGGGGGGATACACAGACTAAAAGGTTAACAGTGGCTGCAGGCAGAGGCAAAAGTGATTCTTCACTGATTCTATTAGAATGAGCAGCAGCCTGGAAAGCAAGGTAATGGAGATTTCCAGGACTACTGGTAGTCATAGTGGAACAAGTAAATACATGGGCTGTGCTAGGGTGGCTAGGAGTAGGAATAAGTGCATGTATACTTGCATGTACACCAATGCTAGGAGTATAGTTAATAAATTTGATGAGCTTGAAGTGCTAGTGAAGACATCAAAGGCAGATATTGTTGGGATATCAGAGACATGGTGTCACACAGTTATAGGCAGTGCAGAGTTGGAATTTGGGGAGTCCAATGTGTACAGGAAGTGAGAAGGGGTTATGCTAGTAGTTAAGAAACATAAAATCTAAGGAAGTGCATCCAATTGATGTTGGTGGACATTGCAGTGTTGAATCTGTTTGGTGTGAAATAAGCACTGGAAAAGGAAAAATGAGAATAGGTGTGTGTTATAGGCCTAATGAATCTGATAAGTACAATGAGCAATTCAGCAGAGAAATGGAGTGCGCCAGTAAATCAGAATGTCTTATAAAGGGGGATTTTAACTTTCCAGATATCGACTGGAACTTGTGAATTAGTCACTCGCACACTAGCAAGACTTTTGGGAATTTATTGGATGACTGTTTTCTACAGCAACATGTTCGAGAGGCAACCAGAGGGAGTAAAACTGTTGATCTGATTATCAGCAGTGATTATTCATGCCTTAAGAATTTGCAGATAAAGGAACCACTGGACGACAGTGATCACAATGTTCTGATATGGGAATTACTTAAAGATGTAACAACCATCAAGGCTAAAGGGAAGGGCTTTTGCTTTCGTAAAGGTGGCTACAGGGGTCTCAGACAGTTTTGAAGTTGTGTACAGTGGAATCAACTGATGATGTTACCAACGTTGAATTCTAAATCGGAAGCCTTCAGGGACTTAATTTTGGAGGCTACTAGTCTTTTCATTCCAACTAAGAAATACTGTTCAAGGTTTAGGCCTAAATGGATGTCAGATGAATTAATGAGGCTCGTGGCAGAGAAGAAGAATGTATGGGATGCATATAATGTATCAGATGACACAGAAGCCTATGGTAGGTATAAACTAGTCTGTAATCAAGTCACAAAGGAGGTTAGGCAGATTATGCAAAATCTTTGGCAAAGGATGCAAATAAAAACAGCAAAGTGTTCTTTACTTATGTAAACTCTAGAAGGAAAGGGATGAATCAGATTAAACCACTTAACATAGATGGGTTGACTATTGATGATCATGCTCAGGTCGCTGATAAACTGTATGAGTATTTTGCATCTACATTCACACATGAGGAGAGTGCCAGAAGTTTATCAAATGTTAACAGGGAGTTAAGTGATTTTGTAATAACTGAGAGCAAAGTGGAGGAGAAATTGTTGAAGTTAAACATAAGGAAGGCACCCGAGTTGGACAGGATCTATCCGGTTATATTAAAAGAAGTAAGCAAAACCTTAACCATAATTATGGGAGGTCCCCATGGACTGGAAGGGTGCAAATGTATCACCAATTCACAAAGGGGGTTCAAGAGGTTAAACAATTAACTACAGACCTGTTGGTTTAACTTGTGTTCCGGGGAAAATGGTGGAATCCCTGGTTAAAGAAGCATTGCAGGATCATCTAGTTAAGACACAGCATGGGTTTGTTAAAGGGAGGTCTTGTCTGACCAATTTAATTTGATACTATGATGTGGTCACAAAGTAACTGAATGCTAAAAATAATTTTGATATCATATACTTGGATTTCAGGAAAGCTTTTGATACTGTTGCACATGGAAGACTGCTGTACAAATTGGAGAGGTATGGCATTAAGGGTAAGTTGCTACAATGGATAAAGGAATGGTTGAGTGGGAGACGACAGAGAGTGGTAATCAATGGACACTGCTCTTTGTGGACAAATGTTATTAGTGGCGTTCCCCAGGGTTCTGTGTTGTTGGACCCATTGTTGTTTTGTATATTTATCAATGATATTGATGAAGGTATATCAGATTTAATGTCCAATTTTGAAGATGATACAAAGATTGGCAGGATTGTTAACTACTGTCTTTACTGTTGCTGCTCCAACTTGATCTAGATAAGTTGTGAAAATGGGCTAATAAGTGGCAACTGAAGTTTGACAAATGCAAAGTACTGAATATGGGTAGCAATAACCGAAGAGAAAAGTACCAACTGTGTGGTACTACACTCAGGGAAGTGGAAAGTGAAAAAGACTTGGGGTAACTGTTCAGTCAAATATGAAGTTTGCTAAGCAGTGCAGACCGGCTGCCAGGGCAAGTCATGGAGTCTTGTCAATGATATATAGGAATTTTGCTATCAGGGATAGGGAGATGATTATCCCATTATACAAGGCAATGATCAGGCCATACCTAGAGTACTGTGTACAGGTCTGGAGGCCTCATTTTAGGAAGGATGTAGAGTTGCTAGAATGAGTACAAAGAAGGGCAACAAAGGGGTGCTCTTACCAAGAAAGGCTTAAGTTCTGCAAATTGCAGCACCTGGAGAGTAGGCACCTGCGAGGTGATCTGATTGAGGTGTATAAGGCCTTGAATAGGTTGAGCAAGCTGAATGCTAATGGGATTCTTGCTCTTGCTCAGACTAAGAACCTGAGGGGGCACAGTTTCAAATTGAGGAAAGATAGTTGTAGAATAGATGTACGGAAATTTGCCTTTAGCCATCGGGTAGTTGATTGGTGGAACAGGCTTCCATCTTTTGTTGTGGAAGCTAATAGCCTAAATAAATTTAAGGCTGAGCTGGACAGTCATTTGGAACGAATGGAGGGGGTGAGATGGTTTTTTTTTTTTTTTTTTTTGCTGATGCTGCATAAGCTTGCATCGTATGCCTCTACTAATGCTAAGACAGACAGTGTGGATTTAAACCAGGATGCTTCACTGAGGATGCAATGAACCACAAGCTTGCATTGTATGCCTCTACTAATGCTAAAACAGACAGCATGGATTTAAACCAGGATGCTTCACTGAGGATGCAATGAACCACACAGTCAAGGTAGCAACCACAGTGGAAGAAACTTATATGGTATCCATAGACTTTGCAGGAGCCTTTGATGCCCTGTGGTGGCCCAGCATACTTTGCAGACTGTGATGAGCTGAAATACCACAAAATGTGTATCAAATAATACAGGATTATCTTAGGATTAGAGAGGTATCAATGCATTACTCGGAAAGTCACACAAGGATCCCCCCCCCCAACTCCACATTAAGAAACTTATGTGAATAAACCCGGGCAAAATATTCATCTGGGGCCCCCTGGCAAAAATTGAAAAATAAAGGAAGTACTCAAAAATTTTTCACATCATTACCTTATGATATCTGATATAAATTTGTCTGTAACGTCTGATGGTTTTATATCTTTTAGTACATCTTGTTGTTCTACTGACAGAATGGCTAATCCATTAATTATTTCTTGGCCAGTTATTGCTCGTGAATATATTTTAATCATTTTGAGTCTTAAAAAACTCCCCTTACCGGACGCAACCATAATTGGCAATGTTAATAATATCTGAAGAGAAATAATGATGTTGGCATATAATTCAAGTTTTTTCTTGAATAAATGTCAATAATTCTAAGCAACCAAATTTTTTTTCCTTTTGAAACATGCTGCAATGATTGGATTTCTTGACATAACTCTTTGGCATCGATGTCGCTGCTCCCATCTTTGCCATTAAAATTCCTTCAAGGTGCTTCGCAAAATCTTTGCCATTAAAATTCCTTCAAGGTGCTGACATATCGTTTCTATCACACTTTCAAATAAATTCATGGAGTTTTCTGATTTTAAAATACAATGAAAAGCCAAGAATATTTCATTCATTTTCAAATCTTTCTTGTAAACTAACGATAGCTACATCGATCATTACAAAAAAATCCATTTCAAACCTTTTGGTTGGATCAACAGAGCATTCATCTGATGAAATTTCACAGGTAAACTCATGCTTTTTTTCTGGTAACCTGCATTTCTAGTAAAACCGACAGTACTTCCAACTCAGTTGCAATGTCTATAGCTTTATCCACACACAATTTAAATCCTAATGTTCTAAATTCATTTAGTTGACTAAGAGCATCTTCTATCAATATAATTGCAGTGTTCATATCAATTGTACTTACTACTTTGCATGGCTGTACTTACTATTATTATAATACTCAATATTTCCTACCAAACAACTACACTTATAATAAATTTAAAAGAAGTAATTTCTGTTAACAAACCTTGTATTGCAGACTGCAATTTTGGATCTTTTCCTTTGGCCTGTTCCTTGATTTCATTTAATGCAGTTGCAATCATACTGCTTCAACAGTCTTTCCTTCCCATCTTGTTTCTGGTAGAGATTTCACAGTAATATCCCACCTGCTTGGGCGAAGCAGCACAAACCATGTATAATCTTTGTAATGTTCCAAAAAAAAAAATTCTGCTTTTTATGTTCCGTGTGTTGGAACATAAAAATGTCTTCTACTTTCTTGTAAAATTCTTGCTTGTACTCTATTTGTCCCAAAAAATTTCCAGTATTTGGTTCAAATAATTTTTCATTGCTTCCTCTCAGTGCCAAATTTCGTGAAGCTAAAAATTCAATTAGTCATTCCAAAATCATTCTCCAGTATTTTTTTTTTTTTTTTTATTTCTCTATCAAATTTTGATTTACAACATCCATAATTTTATTGTATTGTAAATGGAGATCTAATTCCATCCACTATTGCATGCATCTTTTATAATTTTGAGAGTTCTCATACAAGCTTAAACCATCTTGTGAATGACACCAAGAACGGAACTCAATAGTTTTCAATAGAATATTTGCATGACAAAATAATTTGCAGTAAAAGCAGAAAATGGCATCTTTTTTTCCAAATATATCAACCAAGTTTTTTCTAGCTTTTTGCCATCTTTTAAAGTTCTGAAACGATTCTCAGTTGAAAACTGTCGGTGATAAGCACCAATGGGATAGCGTTTTGATGAAAGCAAACAGTTTTAAATATATATCTGCATTATTGTGAGTTTTTGTTACATTAAAACTAAATTTAAATAATAAAAATAGGCAAAAATTAATTTCTTTTAACATCTGATTATAAAATAAATAAATTTACTGTAATATAAATAAGCCAATATTGAATTTTTTTTTGTACAATGAAATTATTATAATTAAGAAGCAACCTTTTTTTTTTTTTTTTTTTTTATATTTAAAAAAATTAAAATACCATCGGAATTTGGGGGGGCACCTACATTCCCTTGCTCATACCTAGGTACAGCACTGGGTGTGGGCATCGACCATTGGCCTAACAACTGCTGTCTATCCACTATCCATACACTCTTGGAACACCTTAACTGCAGCACTCTGCAAACAGCCCACAAGATTTGCAGTTTCCGTAATACTGCTATCCTTCATCTAGTATCCGGCAATCATCCCTTTTGCAAAGTCTGTCAGATCGCATCCCTTGCCCATGTCAATCGAGTATTTTGTGTGGGCTGTATGCCACAAGCCTGTACTATCACATTTACTGGTTCTCATTATGACATGTACCATTATTAGGCAGGGAGGAGTGGCTGATTGCTAAAAACATGGGGGTGTTTTGACTGGACAGTATATTTTATTTATGTATAATAATTTTACTGAAGTTTGCTAACTGCACCAAAAAATAAAAATTTCTTTGTGATTTACAAACTTAAAATTTACAAACTTAAAATAAATAAACATTCTATTAAATACTCCAGCATGACCACATAAGTCAGAGGAGTTCACATCTAAACATTTTGTCAATAAATACAATCATTAATTGTATTTAGCAGCTATGTGGGCTTAAACAATGGTCAACTCAAACATGGATGTACTATTGTACTCCCACCTAGCTACATCAGGCTTTATAACAACAAGATTATTACTATATTTAGGTGGACTTAAACCATAGTCAACTGTGAAATGCATGGACTACTGTACTCCCAGTGACCACCTGGCCATGTCAGGCCTTATAATACAATACAGTTCTGAAATTATAAAACTTTTATAATTATAATAAAACAGTATATCAGTAAAGCTTAGAAAATTTCAGTGTCAAATTTTTAATAACTTGTGTTTTTCTTCTCTCATCAACTTATTGTATACTATACTACCATCTAATTCCTTTCTCTAATTAGATTAGCCATAACATATTAGTATTTCTTACCTGTAGCACATCTTTTGGGGGAAGGAGATAAAGGCAAAAAAGGAGACAAATTTTGAAATTTCCTGAAATTCTGAAGAATTATACTCAAATTATTTCACTACTAACAAAATTATTTAAATTTATACTTTTAAAATAGTAATTGAAAAGTATATATGAATTAAAAAGTATGTTATATATTGTTAATTTGGTGTTTATCATTTAGGTGTTCTGGCTGTAATATTTGTAGCATTAATTCTGATGGCTATTCTCATTGGCCGCTATATGTCAAGGCACAAAGGCGAGTACAAGACTCATGAAGATATGGGAGCAAAAGATGCACCAGATCCTGATACAGCCATCATGCAAAGTAAAATAGGCCATGGGATTCCAAGGAAGAAGGAGTGGTTCATATAAATGTAGCATTTAATGCCATTTTCAGGATAGATCATATGCTATTATAAAGTGTAATATTGCAAACTTGAAAGTACTGGATAACACATTGAGATAAAATGCGATTCACTGCTTACCACCTCTCCTCATTCCTGAGTTCAAGCCTTTGTCTTCCAAGGAGTGTACAGTGTAGTGCAGTGTTCATCTTGTTACAACACAAGTTTTTGCAGTGAGCATTATAAAAATTTAACTATTCAGATCATCCATAATGCAGACAGTTCTTTTTCACTGCTGTAACAAATGGATAAACTGCTGAAATTATCTTGTTTCCAAGAACAAGCTAAAATTCTGTGGTGTATATTTGCCTACATTCATAACTTATTCAAGAAGTGTGTTAAAAAAAAAAAAAAAAAAAATAGGTTTTTGTTTCATCTTATTTATATGAAGATTGTTTTTTCCCCCCCATAAAGAACAGTATATATATAGGAAGTCATTCAGTGAAAGATCTTATTATAACCTAGGGATGGCTAGATCAAAGCACAGGCTGTATGTGTTCCTTGTCCTGTAGCTGCCAATTACAACATGAACTACACTACATGCCCATAATTTTTTCACAGATAATTTGTCATCAATTCATTTTTCATCTGATGTTGAATTTAAGGCTTGGTTATGGGTAATTGTTAACTTGTACATTACTGCTTTTAAATCTGCAAATAATGAGGATAATATATAATTTTGTTTTTAAAAAGACTTGCCAGTCACATTTAAGATGGTCCAGTGAATTGCGTTCAGCCTAAAAGCCTGCAGTTGGCCATCTCTAATAAATATTGGTAAATGTGTTTATTGTATAATAAAATGGAATGTAAAGTGTTGAGATATTACAAATACTACTAGCTTTATTCTGTAATATTTATTTTTTGATTTGCAATTTGTTCATAGAATTTTTTACTGCTCATGATAATTTTCCATTGTAGCAGTGGAAGCACATATATAATAATTATGAAAACATTTAAGATTTATTTCATGGAGAAATTTTCAAAGAACTCTTTCCCATGCCACTTCATTATTAATACCTTTTACTTTTAAGATGCAATTTTATTGTTTTATACGATGTATATGTAATTTTAGATATTTTTATTGTTCCAAGAGTGCCACTACATGTTACAAAAGTGGAAAATTATTTCACTTTCAAAATCAGTTGTTTAAGTTACTTTTATACATATATATAACTAAGAGGTTATTGAAAAAGCATGGAGCTTTCTAAGCTTAGTTACATCATTTATATAGAACTGATCGTGTTCACATAATAAAAAAATGGCATCATCTTGTAAATGGGTGGGGGGGGAGAACTTTGAATTAAATGTCACTCATTTGCATATGTAATATAAACATCCATGAATGAATTTAAATGGAGAAGAGAGGGGGTTATAATGCTATGAAAGAATTATTCACATGATTCAGTGGGAAATATGAAGTTTTTCATTCCCTAGTTACGTTGAATTGGATCTGAAATATTGTTATTAGACAACTGCTATATGAGGATAGGTGCTTTTAATGGTGAAGAATTTTCTTTTAATGATACTTTTTTTTTACCAATCTAGACAAAGATAAGTACTTATAAGATGTTTGTTATTTGATTTATTTTTATTATGAATATAATGTAAACTAGGTGCACCACTCTCCTAAAAGTGATGGGTTAGACCTTATATTACTGTAATTGAAGATCCAAAATTATGTATCTCTATGGAGGTAGCAAAAATTATGCTAGTCAATCAACATTTTGGTAAAGCAACACTGCCAGCTTTTCTTCAGCAGTTTAAAGAGGCTCTGATAATTATTGCCTTTACTGCTGCTTGAGAAATAACTTTAAATGCTTTATCTTGTTTTCATATTTGTTCTATCAATTATATTAGCATTTTGAAAGCTGAACTCTGCTTTTAAAATGTCTCTTTTTGGAGAGGATGAACAGTATCAGTATTCATTATGCTATCTACCTTTTATAAAATTGTTATTTTCAGTTTAATATAACTGTATTTGGACTAACCATAACATCCCCAGCTATCTACTGTGATCTATACTTTCTCCTTATATGAAATGTTTTTGCTATTGAATATTCATTTAATCCATGATTTATAATATATTCTGTTTAATGAGAGTACATCTGATTTTGGTTTTTCTAATTCAGTACAGCAGTAGAAGGTGGAAAAAATATTACTGTGCTAAATCATTGTAATGCAATTGTTGAAGTGTCCAGTTTACTTATGTTCTTTTTTGTGCACTCTTAATAGGTCAGACTAGGGGTTAGCAACATACAGCACCATGAAACTATATCATTTAATCATCTCAAACCACTGTCATGACAGTCACTATAAAGACAGGTGTACCTGTATTCCAATTTAATTTCCAAGTTTCCCTAACTGCATTAAAAAACCTCCACTCATCCTATGCACACCCATTTTAAATAACAGCAGGCAGTCTCATTTAACATAAACATGACACCACCCCTACATCTTGTTAACCCTTAGTTTAAATATCATGTAAGAGTAAGTTTTGTGTCCCTTGTACTGTTATTAATTTTCTGATAATACATGTTTATCAAGAGTATTAGATATGTGATAAAAATTATGTTTTATTGTGGTATTTATAAAGAGAACTAAATGGACCAACTTATAGGAAATTATATAACTTTTAACAGAAGTCATTCTTTTTTACTTTACAGTTGTAAGCTATATTGTTTGTCAATTGTATCAATATTTTCCATTTCTTGTGCATCTTTTTCTAAACCCTGTTCTTTGGCAAAGGAATTCATAGGTATATATTTCAGGTAATGTTCTTTAATGACTTAACAAAAAGTAAGAAATTAATTAATACGTTTCTTTTTTTAGCAAAAGTTTTCACCTTTCCTTTTGTCTCAAAGGGCAAGGTAATGTAATGTTGAAAGTGGTTAGGTATCCACCAAGTTGTGTGTGTGTGTGTGTTTCTCTTTCATGGCAGCTCACTATCAGTTGTCACATCAGTGTGCTTAATAAATAGCATGTCATAGGTTATATTTTTCAGCTTCTAAAGTGTCTAACTGTGATAATTCATCATATAGATTTAGATATTCTTTTTGAGTTTGTAAATGAAATGTTCAGTGGCTTATTTCTTTGCACTCTTTTAATAATGCTGACAATGCAGTGTGTTTAAATGTGATTTTCTCTTATTTTTTTGTTATAATTATCTGGATAGAACAGTCCTTATTAGGAAATTTCATTTCCTTTGAGCTTGTAAAGATTAATTGTAAGAAATCAATGTTTTATTTTTAAGAATATATAGAAATAGCTTTGATAAAACATGATATCAGTCCAGATATTGTTATATGCATAAAAACGATGCCATCTTCTTGAAGGTATAAGTTACCTTATTTATTAAACTGCATCTATTGAGTAGTTAACAATCAAGAGAAATTCCGGGAATATTTTTCAACCAGGCTTAGCTAACTTAATAAAAAGGAATAACTAGTTCACTTTAATATGTAATGCAACATGATATGTTGCTGTGATAGCATTTTTTTCCCTCCCTTTGTCCAGATTAAATAATATGAAGTACATGACTGTTACAACTGAGAAGGATGCCATTTTGAACATCTTGCCACTTAAAATTTGGTCTCTCATAATTCTGTCATAGGTGGTATGACAATAGTGAGTCACTATGACTATATACACACACACACACACACACACACACACAGGGTTTTCCACCTTACTTGCACTGGCTGTGAGTTGGCTTTGTAGATTTTAATCATTAAAAGGTTTATGGGTACAATATATAAGTTTATTTTTTAATTCAGAAAATATTCATTAACTATATAATGTATATTTCCATATCTACTAATAACCATATCTAAATCGTCTGTATATTATTATTAGCTATATGGTGCAAGGAAGCCTGAGGCTTATGCTACACGACCCAAAAAAAAATTCCCAAGTTACCCTGAGAGAGAGTCAAAAGTAGAAGGGAATCACCAAGAAGAGAGGATGATATCCAGTTCAGGACCCTGTGTATACCAAGCACATACTTGCCAGATGTGAGCCCCTGGGGTAAATATACCCTGTGATAGCTGCCTGGTGTCAAAAGCAGCTGTATATCATTATTGTACCTATCTGCTACTACCAGTTGCTTAAATATTATGCATATCATTTATTTAATAATGAAAATCCATTTTTCACAGTAGTATTTGCAGCTACTAGTAGCAAATTAACCTTCCATTACAGGTGTCACCATTTTTTTTTTTTTTTTTTGTTTATGCAATCAAATCCTTCCCTATCCCCTGTACTTTTGCCTACCGATATTCTGTAACTGGTTATACAGTATTTTCTACTTTCCTTTCAACTTATAATGAATTATAAGGTGGTTAATTTTTGCTTACTTGGTGTGTGTTTAACACACACCAAGTAAGCAAAAGCATTTAGCTTTCTTCTGCAAGCAACAGGTGTCTAAATCTTGCTGTAGAGGTTTGTTGGCTAAATGTAACCAGCTTACAAAAATGCAGATGTTTATGTTGCATCTGCCTGCCACACAACTTTTTCTTTCAATCAAGGGGGATGAGTGAGTGATCTAAAATTCTAAAAAATGTGATAAAAACTATCAATTTTTCTAAAACAGCTAATGTCACAGTTACCTCTTGGAGGCAGCATTTCTGATTCATTATACAATACATGCTTACTTTGCAGAATAAGTTGAGGTTCAGCGAGGATTTGAGAATAAATTTGTTTTAAACTAAAGCAAATTCAATATTAGAAGATGTAAAATTGTGCATGTAAAATATATTAAGTTTTGCTCATTATCTTAAATTCATTCATATAGCATATAAATCTCCTAAAATCAAAACTAAGTGAATTAACAGCTGGTGAAGCATTTCATGTCTTATGCTGTTGTTAGCTGGTTGGTAATAATTGATAACGTAGTGTTTTTTTTTTTTTTTTTTTTTTTTTTTTTTAAGTGACATATAGAGTGCAGATGCATGCATGAAGTGCTTAGATTTTTCACTATTTTCCTTTATTATGTTGGCAGCTTATGGTTTGAATGCTTAAAATATATGCTGCAGTAGAGCAAACGGCCATATTCATCAATAAATCTTGCAAAAATATGAACAGGCATATAGAGCCACATCAGTTGTTAACTTACTAGCTAGTGCAGGTTTGGACAACCTGTGCATTATTTCACAATTTTTGAAGACCTAAGAAATTCTGCCTTTGAACACTTTTTTTTTTTTTTTTTTTTTACATCCACAACTGAAATTTGCTAAGTTAAGTTCAAAACCTAAACACACTAATATATTTGCTACCTCTGTTTGCACCATCTGGTGAATGTGTCAAACAGCATCATAAATGGTGTGCCATTACACATATAAGCATTCAAATGGCACCTAAGCTCTGTTACTCAATGTATATGGACAGTCAATAAGTGGTCAATAAAAAAAAAGTGCTGTAAAAGTAAAGGCACACTGACCTCTGTGTATGCTTGGTTTTTGTTTATAAACTTGGCACAGTTTTCTTTGTTTTGTGTTGAGGCTTGTTCTGATTTTAGCTTGGCCTAAAAGTAAGTGTTCTTTTAGCTGTAAATGCTAACCATTTATGAATTTTCAGAATGTTTTTCATCAGCTTTCTGAAAATTATGGCAAATCTGATAAACTCTCTCAAATGTAGGCAGTAGCAAAATTGTTAATTTAGAAAAATTAATAACGGCTAAAAAAAATAATAATAATAATTAATTTGATAAATAACCCAAAGATGGCAAATATCTTTTGAAAAATACTTTGTAATAAGGGAAAAAAAAAAAAAACTTTCATTTTATTACATTTTCATTCTCAAAAGTGTTTCATTTGTTATTTTATCAGGTTTCTTTAAATGATATTCGCTTCTGAACAAACAGTTAAATATAACAGCACTGCATATTAACTGTTATGTAGTTAATGTAAAGGTTATTGAAAGTTAATTGGTTTTGTTTTGGGCACTTTTCCTAGTTGTTATTGTAATTTCTAATTAAACCCCTTTCTTTACCTAATCTTTGGGGAGGAGGGGTGAGAATTTCTTGTTCTCTGTGCTCTTCAGCCAATGATTCAAACCATTTAATATCAAGAAAAGTGGACAGACATCCCTGACTTTAGTAAGGAATAGTCAGTTGGTCTTGTAGCTGTTAAATTTGTACTTTTAAGCAATCTGTCATTTAATTGCAGAGCAGTGTGAATTTAAATTTGTTTTGGTTGAATTAGATTACAGATCTGGTACAATTGCTCAAAAACGTCTCATTTATTTAGTTAATACATAAGAAAGTTGGCTTGCTCAGGATCTTTGACACCTGATAAAAATTATAGACATATTCATGTAGTATATAACTGTCAGCATTTTTTTTTTTTTTTTTATATGTATGATTGCATAATAATGCAATCCGTAAATACAGATCTCAAGGTATCTCTAGTTACTTTTGTGATCATGGAAGATGACATCTGTTTTACATGTTTATAACAATATGTCATTTTTTTTTATATGTATTATATTTTTCACTATGAATTCTAAGAAATTTGGTAAATTTATATTTATTTGCATCTGTTCTTTTAGTGAAATCTAAAACAAGAAGTGCATTAATCCTATATACCAGGTGTGAAAAGAAGCTATACTGATAATAAAACAACTAGTGTGAAAACTTGAATCTTACAGTTGCCAAATATTTATTTTCACTTTTATTTGCATTTGGGATGGAGAAGCAGCAGTGAGTAATCATAAATCTTTACACTTTGAGTAATTGATAAGCAAGTAGTACACTACGACAGGGTATTTTAACTTTAAAAAATTAGGTAAACAAGAATAAGAACCTCATTATGATCCTATTATATTGTTTTGAAATAAGATATGTTCTAGAACTTTTCTTTACCTTAAGTCAAAATAGAAAATCTGGGATTAAGGTTAACAAACAAATGTACTAAGAGAATGCTGTAAACTAGGAAATAGAATTACAAAGAAACTTTTACAGAGGGTGGATTATGATTATAGGAAAAATAATTGCCCCCTTTGATTGCATCATAATTTCATTGAATATATCACAATTTTCAAGTAATTGCATTTGGTATATTAAATAGTAGTTATGAAATTAATATGCTAAAGTCTTTCTATTATTAAGAACTTATTATAGCAGTTCTTGATATTAATTTATCAGATATTTAGTTTTTATTTGTTTCTCTTTTTATACAAAAAAAATGATTTCTTTAGATTAATTAATAGTGAGTTCATTTCTTTATTCAGTCTCACTCCCCTCTAAGCCTGTATGAAGAGTGGAATCTCAATTTTCTTGAAATAGGAATTGAGGTTATGGGAACATTTTGAAAGAGGATGTGAGAATTTTTAGAACTACTGTATATAGTTATAATTGTACTGAGTTTATAGTTTTTTAGTTTCTCCTTTTATAAAAATATATTGATTTCTGTAGATTAATTAATAGTGAATTCATTACTTTATTCAGTTTCACCCCCCCCCAAGCCTGTATAGAGTTGAATCTCTAATTTTCTTGACATAGGGATTGGGGTTATGGGAACATTTTTTTGGAAGAGGATGTGAGAATTTTAAGAACTATTGGATATAATTATGATTCTACTGAAACTCTTAAAGCAGAAATGGGTTACTTTTGTTCCACTTTAGCGAGATACCCTACAGGCAGGGGCAGTTCCACAGTTACCATATTTCCTCATGTATAAGATGCACCTTAATTTTGGGGCCCAAAATTTGAAAAAAAAATATTACATAAAGTTATTGAACTCAAGTTTTATTCATCATAAAATTCATACAACTCATCACTATCAAAACTCCCATCCATTAGCTTGTCCTCATATGTGTCTGATGACGAATCACTGTCTTCATATATTGCCTCGTCCTCAGTTCCATCTATGGCATTTGAAATGCCACACTTCTTAAATGACTTGACAACGATCTCAATCTTGATATTATCCCAGGATCTTTTCACCCAGGTACAAACTTCTCCTATAGTTGGTTTCTTCACTCTTCCTGATGGTGTCAAATTGTCCCCAGAAGACTTCATCCATTGGTTCCATTCGTCTCTCATGGCAGCTTTGAAGGGTTTGTTAATGCTGACATCAAGTGGTTGGAGCTGGGATGTCAAGCCTCCAGGTATGATGGCAAGTTTTGTTTTTTGCTCTGCAGCAATCTTCTTTGTATTTTTTGTTATGTGTGCCCTGAACTGATCAAGCACAAATAGGGCAGGTTTGCGTAAGAGCCCACCTGGTCTCCTGCTCCAAACTTTCTCAAACCAGATCTTCATCCCATCCTGATCCATCTAACCCTTTTCATGAACGTGGACAATCACTCCTCGAGGAATGTCTTCTTTTGGCATTGTTTTGCGTTTGAAAATCAGCATAGGAGGCAGCTTGGTTCCGTCGGCATAACAAGCTAGAACAACTCTATAATGCTCTTTTCATGTCCACTTGTCTTCACAGTTACAGTTTTCACCCCCTTCTTATCAACAGTTCTGTTACTTGGGACATCAAATTGAAGGGAGACTTCGTCCATATTTGCAATCTGTCCCAACTCAAGCTGATGTGTCTTGCGCCATTGAATGACAAAACCAATGAAATTCAAGGACCTTCTGCTCATAGCTTTCAGGCATCTTTTGGGCAAATCTGGTGCATGTACGCATGCTTAGTCCATTCCGTTTCATGAACCTGGAGCACTAATTCTGTTCTCCTTTGAAATCAGTAACTTCTTTTTCATCAGCACTTCTTCTTGCCTCATGCTGAACCATCTTTGTGGACACAGGAATTCCAATTGCCCTTTGCTCCTCAATCCATATCTTCAATTCCCTCTCAAAATCAGGCCATTTTGCTGACTTACCTCTAATGGCCTTCTTCTGCCATGGCGTTTTCAGTAGGGTTTCTTCTTCCCGTAGCCAGTCTCAGATTGTTTTCTCAGTTGGAAGAGGGCCAAACTTACGTTCAGCATCACGATTTCCATTCACTTTTGCAAACGATCACTTTTAACTTGAATTCAGCACTGTACGAAAATCTTTTCTGAGCCATTTCTGGGCAGAACGTGGCAAAACGTAACCTAATATACTGGTAACAAGTGCGAAACAATGAGCGCAAAGACAACAGCGGGAAATGCAAGTAAAAAAAAATCTACAACCATTGTATAAGACGCACCCAGTTTTTAGACCCCAAATTTTTTGAAAAAAGGTGTGTCTTATACATGGGGAAATACGGTATATAATTGGAACATACTAGCATCTACTGGACTGCAACTTGGATCTACTGTAATCACCATTTAGAGGTCATTGGCATTTTGTTTTAATTTATTTTGTTAAATATGTATTTATAGAAGAATAAGAGAAATTTACCTCAATATGATAAGTAGAACATGACCTCTAATGAAGATTACCTGGTTGGATGATGGTCCTACTCACAAAATGAGAAGTTTGTCAAAGATCATACGAATCATGGAATGTGAAAAGCTTTCATTTCATGTGGGTTGCCTATTCCTGCTTCATAGAAAAGTTTAGGAATGAGTTTAACTATTCTACTTAAGATTCATTCTAGAATAGTGTGGGGTGGGTGTCTACATTCTATTTTGGAGAATCATATTCTAAAGCTCGGCACATCTAAATTATATAAGCCTTGAATAAAGATTGCACGCCGAGTTTGGACTATTTTGATTTCTCTTGCAGAAATGCCCCTTTCTCTTGTTACAGTAAAAAATTATATTTATTTAATTAGTTAAAGTGCCATTGTGCATTAGCTCAGGTTCAGAAGAATGTTTGGTACTTAATTATCTTAGAATAAAAAAAAAATTTATTTGAAGCATTCCTTGTTTATATAATTTGTACACATTCCATTTGTGATGCTGTTATTTTGTAATAATTTTTTTATTAATATCTACCTTGTTAGATATCTGTTCTAATTTTTATAATAAAATATTGCTGTTAAATGTTATGTAGTCATTTTTTTTTTTTTTTTGTGATTGCTGATCTCTGCAGCAGCTGTTTCCATCAGCTCTCTGGTCTTTGTACTTCTGGTGAAAAATTCCAGGAAAGAAAATATAGAACTATACAAATTTTTGTACAAAAAACCTCAGAAATAAAATGTATTTAGATGTGAATGTTTTATTTTTAGATGTAAAATATCCTGGTATTCATAGTTCACACAAACAGTTTAACAAATGCTAATAGCTATGTTGAGGAACTGCTTTAAAAATTTAAGTTGAAAACAATCTGTTTAATGTCTGACTACATTCGTATTAGCACATTATGCAAGAAAGCAAGGTAGCATCAGCAAAAAAAAAAAATTCCACTTCATATGTCTTGATTCTTCCTTAAATTTATTCAAACTACCAATTTCAACAATTACCTGCCCTCTGGCTGAATCTGCACATCTGTCTTATAATCATTCTTCCTCAATGTAAATACTCCTTCAAGGTGTGTTCTCTGAACAAGAGGATCAATGCCATCAGCATTCATCTTACCCAATCCATTCAAAACTTTAAATACCTAAAGGAGGTGCTTAAGGGTACCTACTTTTCTTTTAGTCTTCATTGTTTTTAGTTCTTGCAGAACTAAACCTTTCATCATATTTCAAGAACTGCTGGGAGTCATCATGGAACAAATAAATACATGGGCTATGGTAGGGTAACTTAGAATAACAGGTGCATGTATACCAATGCTAGGGTATAGTAGATAAATTTGAAGTCTTGGTCAAGACATCAAAGGCAGATATTGTTGGGATACCAGAGATATGGTGTCACACAGATATAAGGAATGCAGAATTTGAATTTGGGGAGTATAATGTGTACAGAAAGGAGTTATGCTGTTAGTTAGGAAACAAAATCTAAGTGCATCCAGTTGACATGAGTGGCAGTGCAATGTCAGATAGGAAGAAACATTATTCCAAATTATGGTATAGCCCTGGAACTAGGGAATGGGAAGATGAATCTGTGGTAACCGAAGATGAAGAAAATATAACAATGGAAGAACTAAATTTAATATATTACAAAAACTGAAAAGCACAGGCATACACAACTTAAATGTAGAACTATTTAAATATGGTGGACCCTTACTAAAAAATGCACAACTAAAATTATTTAACACCATATGGCATAAGCAACAGATACCCAAAGATTGGGATACAGGAATAGTAGAAACACTATTCCAAATTATGGTATAGCCCCGGAACTAGGGAATGGGAAGATGAATCTGTGGTAACCGAAGATGAAGAAAATATAACAATGGAAGAACTAAATTTAATATTACAAAAACTGAAAAGCACAGGCATACACAACTTAAATGTAGAACTATTTAAATATGGTGGACCCTTACTAAAAAATGCACAACTAAAATTATTTAACACCATATGGCATAAGCAACAGATACCCAAAGATTGGGATACAGGAATAGTAATCACAATTTGCACAAAAAATCTCCAGAAATAACCCTAACAACTACAGAGGAATAACACTATCAACTGCATCAAAGCTATACTCTAATATACTAAAGAATAAATTTAACGAATAGAGTGAACAATTTTGAGAAGAATAATGTGGGTTCAGAAAAGGAAGAATTAAAATAGATGCCATTTTCTTGTTACAACAAATTTTGGAGAATAGAGAATTTAACCTACCAACATTTGTGCTGTTTATTGATTATGAAAAAGCATATGACAGTGTAAACCGGGAAAAACTTTGGCAGATTTTACATGAAGAAAATATCCTAACTTAACTCCGGAAAGTGATACTAAGCCTATATAAAAACTTGAAAATCTGCGTAAAATATTCTAATGGACAACTATCAAACACAATTAACACCAATAAAGGAGTCAAAGAAGGATGTGGACTGTCAAATTTATTTAATATTACATCAATAAAATTATTAAAGAATGGAACCAAACAGTTAACAGAATACAGGTTAACATCAACTCCAAACTATATTATATGTTGATGATCAAGTTATAATTTCAAAATCGGAAGATGAACTACAGATAGCAGTTAATGAACGGAATAAAATAGGCAAAAAGTATGAGATGAAGATCACCTCAAAAACAAAATCAGTGGGATTATGTGGAAAAAACATGCAGAGTCAAAATTGTTATTGATGACAAAATTATAGAACAAATATCTGATTTTACCTATTCAGGATATTTAATATCAAATGAAGGGAAAGAAATCCACACTAAACTACAAAAATATAATAAAATTAACAGAAAGCTTAAGTGCCCACTTCGCAAAACAAATGACAACTGAAACAAAATTACAATTGCACAACATCGCTTCAAAATCAATCCTCTGCTGCAGCTGAGACTTGGATAATAAATAAGATGCACAAAAACTAGAAGCAGCACAAATGAGATTTTTAAGACCATTATTAGGCTTTACAAGGCTAGACCATCAAAGAAATTCAGATATTCATTATTCGTAAGAAAAGTAGATGATATAGCAAATGACATAAAACAGTATCAAAAAAAATGGATCAGCCACATAGAATATATCCAAAATTAACATTTAACTACAAACTAACAGGCAAGCCGAACAAGACGATGATGGCAATATCAAGACCACCTCCAAGACAAGGGAACAGATCTTAAAAGACCTAAGCAAGTTCAAGTTCATGATGAAATATGAAGTTTTCAGAGCAGTGCGGACATTATTATTATCAGCCATATGGTGCAAGGAAGCTGAGGCTTATGCTGCACCAGGCAAAAAAAAAATTTTCTGAATTACCCTGAGAGAGAGAGAGAAGGGAATCATCAAGAAAAGAAGAATGATGATATCCAGCTCAGGACCCTGGGTGTGCCAAGCCCATACTCAACAACCCCGGGAGCTCACAGATGTGAGCTCCTGGGGTTGTTGCCTGAGCAGCTCATGTGGTCTTATCAATAATATACAGGAACTTTGCTAGCGGGGATAAAGAGGTGATTATCCCTTTGTATAAGGCAATGGTCAGGACCTTGAGTACTGCATACAGAACTGGAGGCCTCATTTTAGGAAGGATGTAGAGCTGCTGGAATGAGTACAGTGAAGGGCAACGAGATTTGTAAAGGGAACAAAGGGGTGCTCTTACCAAGAAAGGCTTAAGTTCTACAAATTGAAGCATCTAGAAACTAGGCACCTGCGAGGTGATCTCATTGAGATATATAAGGCTTTGAATGGTTTGAGCAAGCTCAATGCTGATGAGATTCTTCCTCTTGCTCAGATTACGCACTTGAAGGGGCATAAATTCAAACTGAGGAAAGACAGTTGCAGCAGATGTGCGGAAATTTGCCTTTAGCTAGCAAGTAGTTGATTGCTGGAACAAATTTCCATCTGTCATTGTGGAAGTTGATAGCTTAAATACATTCAAGGAAGGATTGGACAAATGGATGGGCGAAATAGGAAGGGTTGTTTTTTTGGATAATGCTGTATAAGCTTGCTTTCTTGCATCACATGCCACTACTAATGCTAATAACACCCTTTTGTTACCTAATTAATCTTGTACTCTTCACCATTCTCATAGTACACACCTTCCAAAATATAAGGGTTCCAGGTTGGTGTGCAGTACTCAGTATGGGGCCTAATCATTGCTCTATACAATGGCATTTTCACCAACTTCATCACCATGAACTTGGTCCGGCTTAGGTCTTTTAAGACCTGTTCGATCAACATCTCTCTTGCCTGTAGGGTTGTAGTTAAAGGCTAATTTTGGGATCTGGTCTGGGTTCATTCTTTCTATGTGGCTGATCCATTTTTCCTGATACCCTTTTATGTCATTTACTATGTTATCTACTTTTAATTTCTTGCAGATATCTAAATTTCTTTGGTGGTCTAGTCTTGTAAAGCCTAATAATGGTCTTAAAAATCTCATTTGTGCTGCTTCTAGTTTGTGTGAATCTTTCTTATTTTCTTTACCTTCGCCCAAGTGGCGAAGGTAAAGAAAGCCTGCACCAGAACGACGAGAAACATCGGATAAGATAACTTATGCGGAAAATTAGTTTCCCGGTATGGCAATCTAGCGCTGCTCACTCGGTAAACAGACGGTAAGTGTTATCAGTCGAGCAAAGTCGAGAACAGTATATTGATTGACAGGTAGGCATGGCAAACGATGTTCTGATTGGTGCGCGAACTCAACACACACGATAACATCGGTTTAGTATCACTTTAGCAGCACTAATGGTAACTTGTCCTAATCACACATGCCCTAACCTTTTTTCACCATTACAGTATTTCGTAATGGTGAAAAAGGGTCAGGTTACCTCGACTTGAATCCCATGGGAGCTTGAGCCCCTCCCGAAGTGGAGGGGGTAACAACCTTTTTTCTTTAGAATCAGTCATATTTAGAAATACATTCATAAAAAAATAAATTTTTTTATGACTATTTTTATTTTCTTGTTCAATAATATGCCCTAATGGTGAAAAAAGGTCGGGTTAACTCCACTTTGATCCCGTGGGAGCTTGCGCCCCTCCCGAAATGGAAGGGTAACCTAACCTTTTTTCTTTAGAATCATGGGTGAACTAGCACAAATTGTTTATTAACAAAATATTAATTTTTTATTACTGTACTTTTATATTTAAAGACACTCGTGCGGATAGGATACACACGTATCATAACGTCAATCAGCACATTAAAAGATTCATTTCTACTATTACCTGTTCACGGTTCATTACAAAACTATTATGCACTGTTCTTTACTGGTAAATACAGATCACAATGCCAACACAGTAGCTTGTCATCTGTCGTGCCTACCACCAATCATTTGCCACGCCTACCTGTCAATCAATATATCCTTCTTGATTTCTGCTCCAGACCGATAACACCTACCGTCTGTGTACCGAGCGAGTGAGCGGCGCTAGAGTCTGGTGTCGGGAAACAAATTTTCTGCGTAAGTTATCTGATGTTCCTCGTCGTTCTCATGCAGGCTTTCTTTACCTTAGCCACCCAAGTCTCACAGCTGTAGAAGAGGGCTGGTTTTGAAGTGATGTTGTGCAGTCGTAATTTTGTTTCAGTTTTCATTTGTTTTCCCAAGTGGCATTAAATAGTTTCATTCATTTTATTATATTTTTGTAGTTTAGTGTGGATGTCTTTCCCTTCATTTGATATTAGATTTCCCAAATAGGTGAAGTTAGATATTTGTTCTATTATTTTATCATCATTAACAACTTTGACTTTGTATATTTTTTCCACATAATCCCACTGATTTTGTTTTTGAGGTGGAGATTTTCATATCGTACTTTTTACCTATTTTATTCAGTTCATTTGCTGCTATCTGTAGTTCATCTTCAGATTTTGCAATTATAACTTGATCAGCGGCATATAATATAGTTTGGATTTTATTCCTGTTGTTCAACTGTATTCCGTTGTTAATTGTTTGTTTCCATTCTTTAAGAATTTTATTCATGTAGATATTAAGTAAATTTGGTGATAGTCCACATCCTTGTTTGAGTCCTTTATTGGTGTTAATTGGGTCTGATAGTTGGCCATTAGAATATTTTATATAGGCTTTGCATCACTTTCCGGAGTTGGGATGGGATATTTTCTTCACGTAGAATCTGCCAAAGTTTTTCCCGGTTCACATGCTTTTTCATAATCAATAAACAGCAGAAATGTTGGTAGATTGAATTCTCTTCTTTTCTCCAAAATTTATTGTAGTGAGAAAATGGCATCTATTGTGCTTCTCCCTTTTCTGAACCCACATTGTTCTTCCACATTGTTCCAGGGTTATTTCTGGAGCCCTTTTTGTGTAAATTGATTACTATTCCTGTTTCCCACTCTTTGGGTATCTGTTGCTCATGCCATATGATGTTAAATAATTGTAGTGGTGCGTTTTTTAGTAAGGTGCAACCATATTTAAATAGTTCTACATTCAAATTGTCTATGCTTGGGCTTTTTCGGTTTTTTTATTTTTATAATATTAACTCTAGTTCTTCCATTGTTATATTTTCTTCATCTTTGGTTACCACAGATTCATCTTCCAATTCCCTAGTGTCAGGGTTATACCATAGTTTGGAATAGTGTTGTTTCCATTCTGCTTGGGAGATGGAGTTGGTTTTTATTTGATCATTTGTGTCTAGTTGTAATTTCTTAAAAATTTTAAAACCTCTTTTCTGTGGGCCCGTGATATCACGTTCTAAAGATTTAACAAATTTATCCCAGTCATCTCCTCGGATTCTTCTGGTTAGTTTTCTGACTTCTGCTTTAAGCTTTTTATATTTTGTGTAGATGTAGGTCTTTAGTTTGTAAGAACAGTTTATAGGTCTTTTTTTTTTTTTCTCATTGATTGTTTGTTTCAATTCTTCATTCCAAGTTCTTAGCCAGTTTTTATTTTTTATAGGTTTTATTTTTTATCCAAGACTTTCTTCAGCAGCTCCCAGAATTGATTTTTTCATGTTTGACCATATTTCCTCAACATTATCACTTTCATATAGGAATTTAGTGCTTTCATCTTCCAACAAATGTATTTTTAATTTCTTAGTAGTTTTTGTTGGTATTTTCTTCTTTTTATTAAGATAATTTCTTTTTATTTTGAAAGTGCTTTCTTCTAGGTAGTGATCACTGTCAATTTCACTGCCTCTGAATACTCTATCCCAGCTGGCAAAATCCTTGTATATTATTGACAAACCCCATGAGCTGTATGAGCAGCTTGTCTATATTGTTCAGGGAACATGTGTGACTGCACAATCTTTTTTGTTCTCTACCCTCAGTGTGGTACCACACAGTTTATTATTCTGGAATTATTGCTAGCTATATGCAGTATCTTGCATTTGTCGGTGTTTAATTTCATTTGCTACATCTCAGCCTATCTATCTAATTTTTCCAGATCTTGTTTCAGAAGCACAACCTGATTACTATTTTTTTTGCATTTTAACCACCCTGCCAGCCTTTTTTACATTATGCATACTTAAACTTTAAGCCTGACAGAGTACTCTTCTTAGAATAATGTTATTTGTAGAGCTACACGGGGTTCAATACTGAAAACAACAATGCTCCCAGCAGACTGGTGGATTCCACTAATAACTGTGCTCCAAGAAGAGCAGTGCCCATTAATAACTTGCTGTCTTCTCCCACTCAACCATTCCTTTATCCATAGCAGTAACAGTGTCAAAAACTTTTCTAATATTTAAGTATATGATATAAAAATTAATATATATATTTTTTTTTTTTTTTATCCAGTTCCTTTGTGATTACATTGTAGTATCAAATTGGTCAGGCAAGATTCCCCTTAACAGACCCATGATGTGTCTATAACTGCAGTCTTGTCTAGATGATCCTGCATTGCTTCTTTAACCAGTGACTCCATTATTTTCCCAGAACCAGAAGTAAAGCTTACAAATCTGTAATTATTGACTTTGCCCTTTGATTCCCCTTTATGAATTGGAGAGCTAAGAGACATTTGCAGATCTTCTGAGAGGAAAGTGGAATTTGTTTTCCACTTTCCTCTCAGTTATCACTAATTCATTTAGTTCCCTGTAATTGGATATACTTCTGGCATCCCAATTCCTTGTGTGTGATTGAAGATGAAAATATCTATTCAATTTGTCAACAACTGAAGCAGGCTCATCAACAGTCATATCTGTCAGACTAATGTGATTCATTCCTTTCTTCCAGTGTTTACCTAAGTAAAGAAATCTTTGCTACTTTTTTTGCATTCTTCAGCTTACCTAAACCACTTCGTTGCTGGAATGCAGACCACTTTATACCAACTGTAGGTTTTTATATCTCCTGGTCATTTAGAAGCATACCATGCATCTTTCTTTTCTGCCACTAGTGTGAGGAGTTCACCTAACATCCATTAGGTTTAATGTCCAAGTTCCAGATGATAAGGTTTTCAGGGTTCTTAATTATCTAGAAAAATTGGGCAGATGGGACGAGAAGTGGCAATTGAAGTTTAACATTGACAAATGCAAAGTACATCATATGGGTAGCAGTAACCCCAGAGTAATGTACTAATTGTATAGTCAGATATGAAGTTTTCTGACAGTGCAGACAGGCTGCCGGAGCAGTTTATGGGGTCCTGTCAATGATATACAGGAATTTGTCTATCAAAGATGAGGTGATTATCCCTTTGTAGTTAGGTTGCATCTTGAGTACTGCATATAGGAAGGATATAGATCTGCTGGAACCAGTGCAGAGAAGGGCAACCAGATTGTTGAAGGGAACAGAAGGGTGCTCTTACCTAGAAAGGCTCAAGTTCAGCAACTTGCAGTGTCTGGAGACTAAGCACCTGCAAGGTGATCTGATTGAGGTATATAATACCTTTGGGGAGGGCATATGAAATTCCTTGTGTGTGATTGAAGATGAAAAATATGTATTCAATTTGTCAGCTACTGAAGCAGGCTCATTAATAGTCATATCTGTCAGACTAATGTGATTCATCCCTTTCCTTCTAGTGTTCACCTAAGTAAAGAAATCTTTACTACTCTTTTTTGGATTCTTCAGCTTACCTAAACTACTTCGTTGCTGGAATGCAAACCACTTTATGCCAACTATAGGTTTTTGTATCTCCTGGTCATTTAGAAACATACCATGCATTTTTCTTATAACGTGCCACTACTAATGCTCAATAAATTCAAATTAAGGAAAGACAGTTGTAGAATAGATGTGCGGAAATTTGCATTTAGCCAGCGGGTTGTTGATTGCCCAAACAAACTTCCATCTGTCATTGTGGAAGTTAATAGCTTAAATAAATTCAATGAAGAACTGGACAAACTTTTGGAGCGAATGGATGGGTGAAATTGGAAGTTTTTTTTTTTTTTGGCAGATGCTATATAAGCTTGCTTTCTTGCATAGCTGAGTGGTCAGTGCAAGGCTGCATAAGTACATGTGCCTCGAGTTGACCAGGATTCAAGCCTGTGACTGCTAAATGCAGTGCTATGCACTGCATTTAGCAGTTAACTCTTGACCTGTGTGATCGTCCCAGAGTATAAACAGAAAATTTATTTATTTATATGCCTCTACTAATACTAGGTCTGAATTTTGAGCAGTATCTCTTAGGTGGTATGAAAAGCTTAGCAGCTTCTACAACTACCTCCCTCAATGCTTCCCATTTAGAATTTGCTGTTGGTAACATCATTAGTTGGTCTTACTGAATATATTTTAAAAACAGACTACCTTTTCCTTTATGAAAGGAAAAAACCTACCCTTTGCTCTTGATAGTTGTTATATCTTTAAGTAAATCCCACGTCGGTATGCTAATCACTGCCATTTAGTGGTTCCTTTATCTGCAGATTCTTGATATATGAAACATCACTGCTAATAATCTGATGGAGAATATTGCTTTTTCTTGTTGCCTGTCTAACATGCATAGAAGAAAATACATTCTAAATGAAAAAATGAACTAAAGTGATTGGATCGGCATTTAATGTACAGTAGGGTCCCACTCATATGGCAGGTTAGGTTCCAGACTCCTGCTGTAAAGCAAAAAGTGGAACATAGCCTTTTTTTCACTTATGAATGTATATAAAAGCCTAATAACATGTTTACACTATCATATGCTGTAAACAGACTGAATCGCCGGCAATACAATTTCTAGCAACAGATGTGTATTAATAACATATCTGTTGCTAAACGATATGTATATTAATAACTGTGTCACCTAGTAAGTAACATGACATTAATATTCATAGAGCTTTTGTTCCGATAATTTGGCACGAATATAGTATTGCATAACTCTTAGTGTAGAGCATAGTAGTGGAATTTAAATAATATAGGTTTTTAAACTGTAAATTAGCATGGCTGGCATATATTGTCTTGATTTAGGCAAGAATTTTTATTCTGGTAAGGCTATAACTAGTTTAATACTGAACAAATCTAATGGTATGTACTGCATTATAACATAACTTGATAGTGTGATATGTATATTTGCACTTAGATAACTGTCAGTATTAGTCTTGGGTTATTTGAATTTAAATGGATAGTTCTGATTTTATGGAAGTAAAGCAATGGGCTCAGAGTGGTGGGGGTGCTGTGGCTTGGGGAGGAGGAACTGAAGGGGGCAGTTCTACAAATCACAGCCAAATAAAATAAGTGAATGCAAACAGTATAAGGAAATTAAGTGTAAACTCAGCATTCTGATTAGTGCTTACAGAACTTGAAAGGGATATATGCCCTGGAAGCAGTTAAAATTGGCACACATTAAGCTCTCAGTTGCCCAACTTACCACCAGAAACCTCACTGCTGCATCAGGCAACAACAGCAATCCCCAAGGCAAAATGCACTGGTCCCAAAGGAGGTACTAATTGTTGGTGACTATCGTACAAAAAAGATTAGGTAGAATAGGGCTGAGAATGTCTGCAAGGGACAAAATTGCTGACGAAGAGCAGATATCTATTAAGGGAATAAAACATGATATTGTACATAGCAATAACGATATTAAGAGTAGGAGATCTGAGTACTTGCTTAACAAGGTCTGTGCTTGCTAACAGGAGAGACTGCTTCTACAGGAATGGGATACACTTAAATAGAAAGGGTGCAAGAATATTTGCTGATGCTATCGAGGCAATGTTAGGTGGGTTAGAAAACTGCAAGATTAGGGGAATTCACAGACTAAAAGATTAACAGTAGCTGCAGGTAGAGGCGAAAGTGATTCTTGCACTGCTTCTACTGTAATGAGCGGCAGCCTAGAGAGGAAGTTGCTGGGGACTTCAAGAGCTGCTGGAAGTCATCATGGAACAAGTAAATACATGGGCTGTGTTAGGGTAACTAAGAGTAAGAACAAGTGCATGTACACTAATGCTAGAAGTATAATAAATAAAATTGATGAATTTGAAGTACTGATCAAGACATATAAGGCAGATATTGTTGGGATATCAGAAACATGATGTCACACAGATATAAGCACTGCAGAATTGGAATTTGGGGAGCACAATGTGTACAGAAAAGACAGACAGGGTAGGAAGTGAAGAGATGTTATGCTGATAGTTAAGAAACACAAAATCTAAGGAAGTGCATCCAGTTAACACGGGTGGACAGTGAATATTGAAACTGTATTGTGAAAATGAGAGTAGGAGTATTTTATAGGCCTAATACCTGTGATGAGTACAACGAACAGTTGTACAGAGAAATAGAATGGGCCAGTAAATCAGAATGTCTTGAAATGGGGGATTTTAACTTTCCAGATATTGACTGAAACTTGTGGGTTTGTCAGTTGCAAGCTAGCAAGGCTTTTGTGGATTTATTGGAGTATTGTTTTCTGCAGCAACATATTCGATGGGCAACCAGAGGGAGTAATACCCTTGATCTGATTATCAGCAGTAATTCATTCATGCATTGAGAATTTGCGGATAAAGGAACCACTAGGTGACAATGATCACTGTGTGCTGATGTAGGATTTACTTAAAAATGTAACTACCATCGAGGGTAAAGGGAGTGGTTTTTGTTTTCATAAAGGTGACTACAGTGGTCTGAGACAGTTCTTAAATTCTATACAGTGGGATCATCTGATGATGTTACCAAAGGTTAATTCTAAATGGGGAGCCTTCAAGGACTTAATCTTGGAGGGCACTAGGCTTTTCATAACAATTAAGAAATACTGTTCAAGGTTCAGGCCTAAATGGGTGTCAGATGAATTAATGAGGCTTGTAGCAGAGAAGAAAAATGCATGGTATGCATATACCATGCATTTAGGCCTAATGTAGGCCTAAATGCATGTAGGGCCTAAGGCCTGATGTAGCCGAGTGGTCAGGAGCGAGGGTGCATAGCACGCGTTCCTTGAGTGGACCGGGGTTCAAGCCCGTGACTACTAAATACGATAAATATTTGTATTGACGATTTATTGTAAACTCTACTGACTTGGTTGTCGTGCCGGAGTATAAACAGAAAATTTAATTTAATATAAATTCTCAGGCGACACAAGCCTACGGCAGATATAGGCTAGTCTGTAATCAAGTCAAAAAAGGAGGTTAAGCAGATTATGAGAAATCTTTGGCAAAGGATGCAAAGAAAAACAGCAAATAGTTCTTTACTTATGTAAACTCTAGAAGGAAGGGGATGAATCAGATTGGTCCAATTAACATAGATGGTTCGACTATTGATGATCCTCCTCAAATCGCTAATAAACTGAATGAGTATTTTGTATCTACATTCACGCATGAGGAGTTATTTAAGGAGGGGAATGCCAGAAGTTTATCAAACTCTAACAGGGAGCTAAGTGATTTTGTAATAACTGAGAGCAAAGTGGAGGAAAAATTGTTGAAGTTAAACATAAAAAAGGAACCTGGGGCAGATGGGATCTATCCAGTTATAATGGAGGCAGCAAGGGAAGTAAGCAAACCCTTAGCCATAATTATGAGAGCATCCTTAGAGTCAGCGGAGGTCCCCGTGGACTGGAGATGTGCAAATGTATCCCCAATTCACAAAGGGGGTTCAAAGGGTGACCAAATAATTATAGACCTGTTAGTTTAACTTCTGTTCCAGGGAAAATAATGGAGTCACTGGTTAAAGAGGTGATACAGGATCACCTAGACAAGACAGCAGTAATAGTTCAGACATGGCATGGGTTTGTTAAGGGGAAGTCTTGTCTGACCAATTTGAGTGGATACTACGATGTGATCACAAAGGAACTAGATGGAAAAATAATTTTGATATCATATACTTGGATTTCAGGAAAGCTTTTTTTGACACTTTTGCATATGGAAGACTGCTGTACAAATTGGAGTGGTGGTACGGCATTAAGTTCAAGTTACTGCAATGAATAAAGAGATGGTTGAGTGGGAGACGGTAGAGAGTGGTAATAAATGGACCCTGCTCTACGTGGACTAATGTTATTAGTCCACGTAGAGCATGGTTTGAGTCACCCAGCATCAAACCCTGGAGTCCTCCAGGGTTTGATGCCGGGCCCATTGTTGTTTTGTGTATTTATCAATGATATTGATGAAGGTATATCAAACTAAAT
Organism: Mastigoproctus giganteus; assembly: GCF_048544385.1. Lineage (NCBI taxonomy): Eukaryota > Metazoa > Arthropoda > Arachnida > Uropygi > Thelyphonidae > Mastigoproctus > Mastigoproctus giganteus. Next base: position 206,454,257 of record NC_143575.1, read on the forward strand.
GTCTAAGTTTGCAGGTTTGTTAATGACAGTATTCTACTGCAACAGGATCTAGACAAGTTAGGCAGGTGGGTAAAAAAGTGGCAACTGAAGTTTAACATTGACAAATTGAAAGTACTGCATATGGGTAGCAATAACCCAAGAGAAACGTATCAAATGTGTGGTACTACACTTAGGGAGATGGAGAATGAAAAAACCTGGGGATAATTGTGCAGTCAGATATGAAGTTCTCTGAGTAGTGCAGATGGGCTGCCAGAGCAAGTCATGGAGTTTTGTCAATGATATATTGGAATTTTGCTAGCAGAGACAAGGAGGTTATATGATTATCATATAACATAATATATATGTTATATGATATTTATTACAATAATATAATTATAAAAATTACATTTCATAATACAAATTATATAAATTTATTCTTTATATAGAGGTACTAAGTAAACATCAATTATAGATAACCACAAAATTAAAAAGATACTGTACACTTTTTTATAATGAAATAAACATATAAATTAAAAAATAATAAGTTTAAGTAACTTAAACCCAAATTATGTGGCATTCCTGGAATGTTGTTGCGGCACCCTGGTTGAAAACCACTGGTGTAAGGCAATGGTCAGGCCACACCTTGTATACAGGTCTGGAGGCCTGATTTTAGGAAAGATGTAGAGTTGCTTGAACTAGTACAAAGAAGGGCAACAAGAAACAAGATTGTCCTCCACAAAGAAAGGCAATCTTGCGCTTACGGGGCAAAGTGCACTTATGAAGAAAGGCTTAAGTTCTGCAAGTTGCAGCATCTGGAGACTAGGCACCTGTGAGGTGACCTGATCGAGGTGTATAAGGCCTTTAAATGGTTTGAGCAGGCTGAATGCTGACAGGATACTTCCGCTTGCTCAGATTAAGAACCTGAGGGGGCATAGATTCAAATTGAGGAAAGACAGTTGCCTTCAGCCAGTGGGTAGCTGATTGCTGGAACAGACTACCATCTGTTGTTGTGGAAGTTGATAGCTTAAATAAATTTAAGGCTGAACGAAACAAACATTTGGAGTGACCGGATGGGTGAAATGGAAGGGGGTTTTTTTTTTTTTTTGGCTGATGCTGATTTCTTGCATCATATGCCTCAACTAATGCTAATGCTAAAATACAGGGCAATGTTGGGAAAAAAGTTGCGAGTTTGGAATAAAATTGAAAGTATCTACAATTCTGTCACGACAATAAGAGGGAGTATATGAGCCTTGTCATTCAATTCGGCTCTGGAGAGAATGTGAACAACTCATGGGGTAGAATTTTTCTCAGTGAGGTCTGTGCTTGTTAACAGGAGAGACTGCTTCTACAGGGATGGAATACACTTAAATAGAAAGGGTGCAAAAATATTTGCTGATGCCATTGAGGCTGTGTTAGGTGGGTACAAAAACTACTAGCTTGGGGTAATACACAGAATAATAGATTAAAAATAGTCACAGGCAAAGGTGAAACTGATTCTAGCACTGCTGCTATTGGAACATGCAGCAGTTTGGAAAGCAAGGTGTTGCAGATTACAAGCCATACTGTTGGTCATCATGGAACAAGTGAATACGTCGGCTGTGTTACGGTAACTGAGATTAAGAACAGTGCATGCATGCTTACACATACATTAATGCAAGGAGTACTGTAAATAAATTTGAAGTACTCATTAAGACATCAAATGACAGATGGCGGAGACATGGTCACTCAGTTGAGTGACCATGTCTTCGCTATCTCTGCACAAATCTACACTGCTACATAATGCTGAATTTAAATGTGGGGAGTACAATGTATACATGAAGCACAAACAGAACAGGAGGGGGTGGAGGAGTTATGTTCTTAGTTAAGAAGCATGTTAAATGTAAGGCAGTGCATCCAGTCGACATGCATGACCAGTACAATGTTGAGTCAGTTTGGTGAGCACTGGGAAAGCAAAATTGAGAGCAGGAGTGCATTATAGGCCTAATGACTTTGATGAGCATACCAAACAGCTACACAGAAATAGTGGGCCAGCAAATTGGAATGTCATATAATGGGGATTATAGGTTTTTAGATGTTGACTGGAATTTGTAGGTTGGTCACACACACTAGCAAGATTTTGTAGATTTCTTGGATGACTGTTTTCTACAGCAGCATGTTAGAGAGGCAACGAGAGGAAACAATCAACCTCGTTATCAGCAGTGATTCTTCATGCATTAAGGATGCGGGTAAGAGACCCACTGGTTGACAGTGATCAGAGTCTAGTAATTGGAATTTAATTAATGATATAAATACTGTCAAGGTAGAGGGAAAGACTTTTGCTTTCATAAAGGTGACTCCAGTGGTCTTGGGTAGTTTTTAAATTCTATGCAGTGGGACCAACTGATGATGTTACCAACAGCAAATTCTAAATGGGAAGCATTCAGAAAAGTATCCATACCAAAGAGGAAACTCTGTTCAAGGCTTAGACCCTAAAGGAATTTCATATGAACTATTGAGACAAGTAGCAGAAATGAAAAATGCATGGATGCATATAAATTATCAAGTGATACAGAACCCTATGGTATATATAAATTAGTCTGTAATACAGTCACAAAGTAGGTTAGACAAACTAAGGCAGATTATTATCATTAGCCATATGGAGTGCAAGGAAGACTGAGGCTTATGCTGCACCAGCCAAAAAAAAAATTTCTGTATTACCCTGAGAGAGAGAGAGAAGTAGAAGGGAATTATCAAGAAAGAGAAGAATGATGATATCCAGCTCAAGACCCTGGGTGTAGCAAACCCATACTCACCAGATGTGAGCTCCTGAGGATATGGGAAGTTTCCGGCAAAAATTGCAAAGACTTCTATGCTTATATTAGCAGTAGAAGGAAGGGGTTGAACTACATTGGGCCACTTGATGTCAAGGGATTAACTGTTGATGAACCCTGCTCAGGTTGCTGACAAATTGAATAGATATTTTGCATCTAAATTTTAACATGAGGAATTCTTTTGGGAAGGGGATGCCAGAAGTTTATCAAACATGGAGCTAAATGATTTTGTGATAACTGAAAAGAAAGTAGAGGAGAAATTGTTGAAGCTAAACATAAAAAAAGGCACTGGGGATGGATGGAATCAATCCGATTATGTTAAGGGAGGCAGCAAAGGAGGTAAGCAAGCACTTAGACATGATCATGAGAGCATCCTTTGATTCAGAGGAGGTCCCTATGGACTGGAGAAGTGCAAATGTATATCCAATTCAAAGGGTGATCGAAAGGTGACAAGTAATTACACATACCTGTTAGCTTAACTTCTATTCCAGGGAAAATAATGTCACTGGCTAAAGAAGTAATGCAGGACAATCTAGACAGGAATGCAATCGTATTACAGTCACAGCACGGATTTGTTGAAGAACAGTCTTGTCTAACAATCTGATTGGATACTATGATGCAGCAACCAAGGAACTGGATGCAAAGAATAACTTTGATATTATATACTTGGATTTCAGGGAGGCTTTTGATACTGCTGAACATAAAAAATTTCTGTACAAACTGGTGCAACATAACATTAAGGGCAACTAACTGCTATAGATAAAGGGATGGTTAAGTGGAAGACAGTGGTTATAAATTTGCACTGCTCTTCTTCGTGGACTAATATTATTAGTGTGGCCACCGTTATTTTCAATAATAATGATATTGATGAAGGTATTATCAGGCTTAACATCTAAGTTGGCAGGGTGGTTAATGACAGTAATCAGGGTGAACCACTGCAACAAAATCTAGGAAAGTTAGGTTGATAGGCTAAGGAATTAGCATTAGAGGCATATGATGCAAGAAAGCAAGCTTATACAGCATCACCTATATAAGTTTACTTTATATAGCTGATGAAAACAAAAAAAAAACCTTCCCATTTTACTTCCCAAAAAAGCCTTATCCATTCACTCCAAATCTTGTTCAGTTCTGCCATGAACTAATTTAAGTTGTCGACCTCCATGACAACAGATAGAAGTTTGTTCCAACTATCAACCACCCATCGGTAAAAAATTTCTGCACATCTATTGTATGATTGTCTTTCCTCAATTTGAATTTATGTCCCCCCAGGTAAATAACCTGAGCAAGAGGAAGAATCTCATTAGCAGTGAGCTTGCCCAAACCATTCCAGGCCTTATACACCTCAATCAGAGGTGTATAAGGCCTGGTGTCTAATCTCCAGACACTGCAATTTGCAGAACTTAAGCCTTTCTTGGTAACAGCAACCCTTTGTTCCAGTCACCAATCTCATTACCCTTCTCTGTACTTGTTCCAGCAGCTCTAAACTCAGGTAGTGGAAAATGAAAAAGACCTGGGGGTAATTGTGCAGTCAGATATGAAATTCTCTGAGCAGTGCAGACATGCTTCCAAAATGGCAGCTGAAGTTGAACATTGACAAATGCAAAGTACTGTACTACAATGGGTAGCAGTAATCCCAGAGTAATGTATTAACTTTGTGGTACTACAGTCAGGGTAGTGGAAAATAACAAGAACCTGGGAATAATTGTGCAGTCAGATATGAAATTCTCTGAGCAGTGTTAAGCATGGTGCCAGGGCAGCATGTGGTTTTGTCAATGCTGGACAGAAACTTTGCTAGTAAGGATAAGGAGGTGATTGTACCCTTGTACAAGGCCATAGTTAGGCCACATCTTGAGTACTGTATACAGGTCTGACCCCCTCACTTTAGGAAGGATGTAGATCTGATGGAATGGGTACAGAGAACAGCAACCAGATTGGTGAAGGAAACAAAAGGGTGCTCATACTAAGAAAGGCTTCCATTCTGAAAATTGCACCATCTGGAGACTAGGCACCTTCGGGGAGATCTGATTGGGATGCTCAAGTCCTTGAATGGATTGAGTAAACTAAACATTGATGGCATTCTTCCTCTTGCTGAGATTACACACGTGAGGGAGCATAAATTCAGGTTGAGGAAGGATGGCTGCAGGATAGATGTGCAAAAGTTTGCCTTCAGCCAGTGGGGTGGTTGATTGTTGGAACTGGCTGGTTTGAATAAATTCAAGGAACTAAAATTCTTGGAGGGTATGGATGGTTGAACATATACTGTATATGCTCTGTATAAAGCCAAAATAAAATTTCTAAGCAAAAACTTCATGTTACAAAAATTTAATGAAATGTTTTTCCTTATTTTGGAAAATGTCTTTTTTGTATAGCAAAGCTAATCTATTAGCCCATTTAGGTTATTTAACTTAAATTAAAATTTTCAGTTTCACATGAGGTATCTGTTCAGTATGCAAATTTTATTAGTGTCAACTGTATAGTTTACTGTATTTAAAATGAAATCCTGGACAAAGCATGAAGTTTTAGAAATATAAATTTATTTTATACAATATTCCTATTGTACAAAATAAATTCTGTTTATACTTAATTCATTTGCACTTCCAGAACAAGTGCAAATAAACAGATTTGACATAAAACTTTACTACGAATATAAGTGCTTTTACAAATTAATATACCGTATATAATTCAATACATTTGACTTAAACTATGTTAACCACATAGTTTGCAAAGGATTCAAAATAAAAAACATGCATATATCCATATTTTGTTTTTAAAAAAAAAAGTGCTTCATAGAAACAACACAAATATACGAAGGAAAATATATTAAGGCGTTATTTCAGTTCGGGTCATCCATTTTTTTTTTTCAATAAATCACCGAGTTTTTGGCAAGATAGAGAAAAGCAAGAAAAACAAAATCAGATCAGTGATCCCTCACACTGTTTTAAATCTGGGAAACCTTGGTGTCCCTTGAGATGGCATGGAGTATGGCTGAAACCTTCCTTATAAAGGAGAATTATGAACTTTGAAAGCTTCCCACAGATCAAGAAGTCCAACATTAAAAGACATCAAAATCCTATGCTGATCCCCTTTGATCCTATGCTGAAGGATCACTTGACGACTTTTTTCCATTGTTCCTTACGTATCCTTTGTATTTTAGATCTGTAATCAACATATGGAATGCAAAAACATGATGAGGCTGGGTTGGACAGATGTTTGGCAGCATAGTTTGCACATTAATTCTCTGATATCCCAGTGTGGCCTGGGAACCAGCAAAAGATGATACCTGCCCGCATTCCTGAACATATATCAGCTTACTTCTTATGGTTTTATTAACAAAGTGGTTGGTGAGGATGTGTTTTGTAAGGCTACAAATCCATATATATTATACTTTTTTTGATGGATAGATGCAGAATATTTTCTAGGACAAGTTTGATGGCAAATAACTCCAGGATAGATGATTCCTTGCAATCATTTAGGTAGTTTATTCCTTGAAAAACTGGATAAACTATTGGAGATGGCCAAATGATGTGGGAATTTTTTTTTTTTTTGCTGATGCTGTATAAGCTTGCTTTCTTGAATAATTTGCCACTATTAATACAATCAAAACTATGGAAAGAAGGAAAACTTAGCTTGGTCTAGTGCAGTGTTTCCCGTGAAGTAAAGTGAGGGTTCTGCCGCAAAATACGGGGTAAAGAGAAAAAAAAAAAGAATTATATATTTTTTATAATAATTTTAATTTAAGAAATCATAGCATGTTCATATGTTAATCAAATGAATTATATATATATATATGTAATTTGAAATGATAATGTATGTAAGTCATGGGTTTGGTGGCACCAGAAACGTTTGTTGAACTCAGTCAGTTTCTGGTGGCACCAGAAACAGAGGGAGGCCTCAACAACCAGGCCTGTAAGTCCTCAGAATAAGACAGATATCCCGTACTCAGGAGGCAAAAAAAAGCAGGAGGTCAAAAACCTCTTTGTGACCCAAACAGAGCAAGGAGATGTGATCAAACAAACAGAGTCATAAAACATTAAAACTAAAACAATATGGTTACATCAGTAAACAGAACATATTTACACTCAGCATAAAACATAACAGTAGAACTGAAACTAAGCTGATATTGTAACAGTACATATTTACACTCAGCATATAACACAAACAATACCCAGGATTTAAAAAAATCAGATGGAAGCAGTTGGTGTTTGTCCAATAGATGGGCGTCTTTCAAAAACAAGAGAAGCAAAGTTCTGGAAGGTGCAGTAAACGTCTTTGTTTTCCACAAGGTGATGTTCCAGTCCAGGACGAAAATCTCTACCACAATTTTTTAAAAGACCAAGTCCTCATAAATGTCACAGTCAAATAATACGTACTGCCAGTCTTCATACTGCACGCAAGAGAAGAGGTCAGTATGATGAAGTACAAAGGTGTACAGTTTATTGTTTAGCGATCCGAGTCCAGTGATCGGATATGACATCTGCATCAATATGGAGAACACTTTTCTGCTTCCTTTATCCATTAGGTAGGTAACCTTTGGGAAAAACTTTCTAGTAACCAGCCTGGTTGGCGACTTGTCCCATCGTGTCTGCCATATGTTAACAAATTCGTTCCAGATGTTTTTCTTCTCGCCCTTCATGTTATGATTATTCAAGTTCATTCTAATATCAAAGAAGTCGGTTGAAATTGCTTTTGTCAGTCTGTAACACAACCCTCTGTAAGCTACGTGAAGATCTAGTGGAATAGATACTGCAAGAACTGGAAGAGAAACTGATGAGACTATACAACAAGCATGCACTTTGTAGAGAAATTAATTTATTTCAAAATGTGTTTTTCTGTAACCTGTGAAACCCAGCTCTGACACTGAAGGTTATAATAGGGATGAATGCTGCTCAGTAATAAAGAGTTTTCCTTGAAAGGCCCCAGTCCTGTCAAGTAATATGCATGAGAGCTCTGGAGAAATTTCTATCTTTAGTCGGCAGATGTGAAAGGTGGGCATTGAAATTTAATTTTTCATCCAATATTAATCCCAACTATTTCATTTCTGCTATTAAAGGAAGTTGAAGATTATTAATTTTTATTTGTGGAGGTCTGTCGTGATCTAATTTACCTTTCAGCAAAAGCATTTTAATTTTAAGTGGATTAATATTTAACGTGTTCAGTTTGACCCAATTTGTCAGCTTCTGTAGATCCAGATTTGGCATTGGATTCAAGTATTGCTCTTGATCTTACGCTGATAATAATAGTAACATCATCTGAATACGCAGTGATATGTGTGTTTGAATAATTTCTCATTAGCCGGTTGTTTAATACCAGATTCCATATCAGAGGTCACAGAATGAAACCCTGGAGGCACCCTCTGTAAACAGCTCTAGTAATACAGTACATTGTTTATATTTTACTAGTACTTGTCTGTAATGCAAATAGTTTTGAACTAAACAGAAGAGTTGGGAGCTGCAGCTTGCTGTTCTTAGTCGTTCGAGAGCACTCTCCCACCAAAGGGAATCGAACATGCCCTCGAAGTCAATAAAAATAACCAGCGCGTATTTGGCTGTAGAGTAGTTGATGTGTTGAATTAAATCCACTATCGAGTCTTCACACGAACATCCAGGAGAAAATCCATATTGTTTCTTTGATAATAGCTGTTTGTCGTAGAACAGTCTGGATTCTGAGAGCTATTAATCATTCAATCAATTTTCCCATGTTGGCAAGTAATGCGATCGGTCTGTACGCTTTTGGGTCAGAACGGTTTTTCGGGTTTGTGGATTATACGCAACAAAGCTATTTTCCAAGGTACAGCGAAAATTCCCTCTGGCAGACATTTGTTAAACGTTAGGAGAATACAGTTATGAAATTTTTTTACAACTCTGACGAAAATATTTTTAATGAGGTCACTGCCAGGACATTTTGAAACATTGACCTTTTTAATGGCTGTTTGTAATTCTTCCAGCAAGAACAGAGGGGTAGCCTCCACAGGATTATACATTGAATTTTCCAATCTAATTCAAGCATGAAGATCATCATCTAGGGTAGGGTTGTCTGGAGGAAAGATCCTGTCTAGGATGGTATTCATTGTGTCAGGAGAGTTTATTATTTAGAGTTTATTATTACAGTTTATCATTATTATTTACCACAGTATTATAAATATCGTGAGAATTGTTTTATTTTTGGCTAATTTATACAATAAACCCCACAGATCAGAGTTGCCTGTGGTTTTCACAAGACTCCCTTTTGAGAAATCGATAATATGCCTGGAAACTCTGATCTTATATAACATACAGCTCCTCCAACCAGACGTGATAAGCACCTAGATTTGCTTTACCACGACTCAACAAAAAATACCTGATTCTTCCTCAATGTCTTCAGTACTCCACCATCAGAAATTCAACTTCTTCTGGAGGCCAGTTTCTATGCCTTTGATATTAACAGATAGCCTGATAAACTTTTCTCAAATTTGTTAATTATCTGTTCCATCATACACATGTTTTTGGGGTAATTTTTTTTCTTTTTAGTTGACAAATAGCAAGCTTTCAATATAGATTCCTGAATATAATTAAGTTTCTTGAGCATCTAATTGTTCCAAATGACAAGTAGCACACCAACAGATAGTCTTTTTGAATTGCAGAATCAAACATCCCAATTAATATTCTGAATAGAAAAAAAGTGTTAACATAGGACGTATATCATCAAGATTTGATTTTTGGAGAGGTTCAATTTGGAAGATTATTCCACATTGGTCACTGGAATACCTGTCAGGATCAACAAACCAGTCTGCAATATTATTAGTCATATTAAAGTTATAGTAAGAATGTTGGATTCTCCTGAAAAACTGCTGTAGGTAGACGGCTGTCCTAGGTGGTTACGGATAACTAGGTTAGCAATCAAGAAGTCTTCCAGTAGACGTCCCCATTTATAAGTGAAATAACTGAACAGTGTCGAAGATTTTGAATTTGCATTGGTGGTAATTACAAAATCTGAAGGTCTGTGGAAATGCAGAGCTGTTTCAAGATAATTTAATTGTATATTAAGGTCACCAGAAGGTGGACAATAAATTGAGAACAGATAGAACGGAAATGATGCATTAATAATTTGCACGCATGTAACAAATTGATTGCATGTACCCGTGATATTGAGGGATTTGTTAAGTATGATTATACAAGTTTTTGGATCTGGTACATTGGCATTTATTATCCGAGGAGAGGAGTGAAAAGCCCATAATTTGTACATATTTTTAGAAGGGAATTTTTTTTTTTTGCAGCATACGGTTCATGTATAGCTATTATATCAATGTTATTTTCTTCAGAGCTTTTGTGAATTTCGTTGGCAACAACTCCAGATCTGTGACCATTTATTTGGCAGATTTTTAGGTGGTCGCATGGTAAAATTTGATTGTAGACCATGGGAGGAATTATGCAGATTGTTATTCATAATTGGTCTTGATCATACTTATTCCAGAGCGTTTTTATATACAGGCAACCCCCTTATAACTTCGGTACTTCTACAACACAGTTTCGCTCTAACACGATTGATAAAGTGCGGCAATCCTCGCATAACACCATACTTATATAATACGGTTTGGCTCTAACACAGTTAAAGAATTGTGGCAACCCACATAACACGGTATTTTTGAGCTTTTGTGTGGGGAAAACTGCTATTATGTTGGATGTAATTTTTTAACATTTCCATTCTTTTTTGTGAATCCCCACTGTTGGCTCGCTAATCGTAATGCAAAAAAAAAATATATATATTGGGAAATCCACGTGTTAGGTTCTGTGCTATTGAACTTGTGGAAAAATCTAGATTTCAAAGTTTTATTACTACTGGATAACGTGCCAGGCCATCCAAAAGATTTCAGTCATCCAAATGTTGAAGTAATGTTCCTTCCACCTAGTCCAACTTCTTAGATCAAGGCATTATATCTACCTTTGAAACTCGTTACATCAGCAAATCGTTACAATGGATTTTGGAAAAAAATTGATTCCGAATTGAAGTGATGGTGGCATGGAAACATTTTTCAATTGTGGACTGTATCGGAATCATAGCTTTATCGCTCAAAGAAGTAAAACTGTCAACATTAAATGCGTGTTGGAAAAATGTATGGCCAGCAGGGAATATGGTCGAACTGACAGAAAACGGAATCCGTGCGATAGTAGAACTTCGGTAGACGTCGGTAGGAGGGGAAGGATTTGATGATATGACTACTGAGACCCTAGTGGATAGCACAGTTGGTAGAATCGCCGTCATCCCCACAGCGGGTGAAAAAGACCTAAATTCGAATCCCGTCAATGACGGGAGGAATTTTTATGGGTATTTTTCACAATGTGGCTGAGTTAGTCGGTCTCGGACGAGGGTAACATAGTGTTTTCTCCTGGAAACTCGGGTTTTTCGTCCAGAAAAATAGAAAATTTACCTCAGAACACACAGAGCAACATAGCCTTGATGCTCCTAAAAAATAAAAAAAAATAAAAATATGATTACTGAAGACGCTCAAGAATTACTGGTAAAAAAAAAAAGAGGCTGGCGAAGCGGATTTGGTGGAAAGGACATGGGAGGCAAAATGAATTCAAAGAATGATAGCGCAGATGAAAATTCTGAACTTCCAAATTTTGCACTAAAAAGTATATGGAAAGGAATAAAGTTAGCCGAGCAATTAGAAACTTATTTTTTGAATTCAGATTCTTTGACTGAAAGGAACCCAAAGTTCAAAAGTGACCTTCAAAAATGCTTAGCTCCATACCATGAAATTTAAATAGGTCTATCAAAAGACGTAGCCCAGTGGTTAGGAGCGAGAGTGCATTGTACGCGTTCCTTGAGTGGACCGGGGTTCAAACCCGTGACTACTAAATACGATAAATATTTGTATTGAAGATTTATTGTAAACTCCACTGACTTGGTTGTCGTGCCGGAGTATAAACAGAAAAGCAAATTAACAAACCCAGATTACTGATTTTTTAAAGAGAGCAGAAGATACACGAAATCTAGAATGGTGTATTTTTATCAGTTTTGTTAACGAAATTGTGTATTTTTGTTAGCTCTTGGAACGTAACCCCCCTTTTTGTACTGGTTCTTAGTCCCGTATAACTCGGTTTCGCGCTACACGAAATTGATAAGAACCTAACTACCGTGTTATATACGAGGGTTACCTGTACATAGCAATTCACATCTCGAACAGAGTGCTGGTATTCTTTCTCCTGTCTTTTGCAATTTATGCATTGTGGAGGTTGATCTTTTTACGGACATTCCGCGTAAATGTGTCCACTACTGCTACAATGGCCACTAAAGGGTGTTTTGTGTGTACAATATTGGCACGTGTGTCCATAGCCTAAACATAGGAAGCACTTTGTAACTATAGAAAAGTGTCGGTGCCAGTGTGCTCTACATCCTATAAATGATCTTGAGAGTTCTCCAATATACTTGTAGATTTTATGTGAAAAACTGACCACCCAGTTAACAGAATTAGCAGACCGGGTCTCAGTACTGAATTTGAAAGCTCTCTTGCTTGATTTCCTCAAAAGAGAAGCCAAAGTCAATTACATTTTTATTAAATATGTCTTCTAAAATCTCCTCTTTTCTGTAGTGTTTTGGGATGTCCAAAATAAGCACTGAGGATTTGTGTGTTTAGGCACACTTACTGTAATGTCAGCACTGGTGAAAGATTCTGAAGATTCTAAATTACTAAGATCTTGGGAATTTGCAGTTTCCAGTATAACCCTCTTGTTTCTGCCAAGTCTAACGGATTTAATTTTCATTCTTTTGAAATCTGTTTTCAGTATATCGGTGACTATAATTCTGACTACATGGCTGGACTTTATATCAGCCTCATTTTCTTTCAAAATTACTATATTTGGTTTTAAATTAGCTTCTTTTTCAATTGATTTTTCTCTCTGTGTCGGGGGAAAAAGGTTTGTGTAAAACTTGAACACTTGGCTGGGTTGAAGCTCGCTGCACAACCTATGCATAGGAAGTAGTATTATTTTCAGCCGTATCATGTACACTTGCATTAGAAGTTGTCGGTGAAAGAATTGATAACTTGATCCAACAATTCGGTATGTGCCTGCAGGTCGACGTTACTTGCTCTGATTCGCTCATTGTCGATAAGCAGAGCTGTAGCGATTGAATCGAGATTTGACCACATGTCAAAATGAATGTTTACAGCTGCTTTCGTGACTGTCTCGCATGTAACGAACTTTGCTACTTGCAGCTTTAAAGTTGTAATTACCTCGTAGATAGAGGAAACATCCCAAGGTTCATCTTTATTCAACAAGATACCTAGTTTGGTAGAGGCAGGTATCCCAACAGCTATCTCCTGGCAAAGAGCAGAAGGTTGAGTCAATTTTTTTAATTGCGAAGCCAAAATGGAATCATCTGGTTCTGTTGCGTTACTTTGAGAAACTGAATCATTGTTACTCTTGTCATTTTGATCTCCTGAAGCAGAACAGTGTTTCTAAGGGAGGAAATTCTGTAAAGTCTAGAGTGGGTTTCGCCCATTTTGTTACTTGATTTGCTCATTGTATCAAACATTACAGTCAATTTTAGTGATATCAGCGTATAATTAGAAATATTGCCATTGTAGGTGTATAGCTGGATGATTAAAGCTAATTTTGGGTTTACTTTTAATAATCACACAAGTGCTAACATGTGATGAGTACAGGCCTACTTTATTTCAATTCTGTTGGACCTCTGGCTGCTGAAAAGATTCGATGTCCTTGCAAAAACAGAGTAGAGTGAAAACAATTTTACCCCAGACACGTTCATTTCACAGAAAACTTTAATATAATAATTGTTAGGCATTAATTATACATATTCCTTTATAAGCCCAAACTCTCTTCAGTCCACTCATACATATAAATTATTGTCTCGCCGAGTAGCATTAACCATTTCTACATCAACAGTTTACACAGGGGGAAATTCACAGTTATAAAAAAATTTCCCTATACCAGTGCTTTTTTTTGTAAAAGAATAGATGCCGGTACTCATTCTTTGCTATCAGGAAAAATTGAAAATTAAAAGGACATGAAAAGTACAGTACTCTGAAAAATTATTTCCTAATATTGTTACTTTAGTAGTAATGTTTTTGGAATAAGAACAACAAATTAAGTATATTAACACACAGTTTGTTAAGCATAAATTTATTATTCAAGTACATATACTAGGGGGCTTCACCCTCTGCTAGCTGCTTTTGATAAAATAAAATACTTAACAGAAGCTTTAAACACAGTGGGTATCTCTTCCTTAGGTATGAATACATAAATACGTATCAGGCTTAATGTCGAAGTTTGCAGATGATACAAAGGTTGGCAGGGTTGTTAATGACAGTAATGGCAGTGTGCTACTGCAACAGGATCTAGATAATTTGGGCAGATGGGCTAAGAAGTGGCAACTGAAGTTTAACCTTGACAAATGCAAAGTACTGCATATGGGTAGAAGTAACCCCAGAGAAACGTACCAACTGTGTGGTACTACACTTAAGGTGGTAGAAAATGAAAAAGACCTGGGAGTAATTGTGCAGTCAGATATGAAGTTTTCTGAGCAATGCAGACAGGCTGCCAGGGCAGCTCATGGGGTTTTGTCAATGATATACTGTATAGGAATTTTGCTAGCAGGGAAAAGGAGGTGATTATCCCTCTGTATAAGGCAATGGTCAGGCCACGCCTTGAGTACTGCGTACAGGTCTGGAGGCCTCATTTTAGGAAGGATGTAGATTTACTTGAGCGTGTACAGAGAAGGGCAACAAGATTGGTGAGGGGAATGAAGGGATCCTCTTACCTAGAGAGGCTTAAGTCTGCAAATTGCAGTGGCTGGAGACTAGGCACCTGCGCGGTGATCTGATTGAGGTATATAAGATATATATGAATGGGTTGAGCACGCTGAATTCTGATGGGATCCTTCCACTTGTTCAGATTACTAACCTAAGGGGGCATAAATTCAAATTAAGAAAAGACAGATGTAGATTAGATGTGCGGAAATTTGCCTTTAGCCAGCGGGTGGTTAATTGCTGGAACAAACTTCCATCTGTCGTTGTGGAAGTTGATAGGTTGAATAAATTTAAGGAGGAACTGGACAGGCATTTGGGAAGGAATGGTGTGATTTTTTTTTTTTTTTTTTTTTTGGCTGATGCTGCATAAGCTCATACACTTGCTTTCTTGCATCAAATGCCACTGCTACTACTACGTTACATATGGAAATCAAGAATGGTACCGCGTGGTCATGTTGGCTAAACAAGGCGCGTGCACGAGGTTTATCTAGCATGCGCATGCTTAAGCAGAAGCTTGTTTTACCACAGTAAAACAAGCTTCCGTTACGTATTTTAGTATTTGTTGCGTACTGCCGCGTAACCCGTATCTCTCTTTTCCCATTGGCTGAATAAATATCACTAGGAGGAAAATTATTTTAATGTATATAAAGATAAAAAAAATAAGTAATAAGTAAAAAATAAAAAGCAAAAATTAGTAAAAAAAGTTTCATAAAGTTTTTATAGATTATTCCAAATTTTTATTGAGTTGTCATCCACCACACCATGCCGACTTCTTTTCTTGTTTGTGTCTGTTGCTGAATGACATTTCCGAAGCAGCCACGAATCGACATATTTTGCTGCATCGAAGTGTGTCGGCGATGGGCCTACAATTTTAAGAAACAGTAGTGAAGAAACTGATTTTGCCCTCAACGAAGCTCAGGTTGGGCTGGCGATGAGATTCTTTTGTGAAAATCCTCTTTCACATTCACTCGATGAAATTGGTATCGTACTCAGAGCGTCCATCAAATGCTTCAATTCTTCCGAAACCATCTTTTCAATTAGGTATTCCCGAAATCCACGAGTTGTATTTCTTTCATTTAACTGTAACCTCATTGACAATTTTCTAACTTCATTTTCACCAAATGCCAACAATTCATGTTTAGAATGTTTAATACTTCGTTGTCATCGTTTTCCTTCTCTCGTCATCGGTATTGTCACTAGTTCTTAAATTTGAATTTTTTTTTTTTTTTAAATTGTCCAAAATGTCGTTGTCATTCGGATATTCAGCTACTGCGACCATGTAAACAGAGAAAGGGAAATTTTACGGAAAAATGTGGATAACGCACTTCTGCTAAACAACAGATGATTATTTGTCGGGGTAAAAGAAAATCACTCTCTCCTAATTCTCGGGGGGGCGCTTACAGTTGATTCACGGCGGTGTCCAGCCTGCAGCCCGGGCGAAAAGTGAATTAAAACAGCATTTTAAATTTTGCTAATTATCAAAAAAATTTTCTCATTAAAAGTTTTGTTCAGGAAATGTAATCGTGTATTGTACTTAATAAAATTTTCGAATATTTTCAATTTCAGGTGTATCATTATTTTTATTTATTCACTTTAATATTCACCTTATATTCATCTTAAGCAGTAATCCCTTCAGGTTGTAAAAATAGTAGGTAAACATGCGAAAAAATTTACGGAATATTACAAATTTCGAAGTGTACTGCATGTAGATGTCACAAGCCTCTGTTAATGAAGGTGCCGGTACGCCGTGCCGTTGCGTACCGTCCCAAAAAAAGCACTGCCCTATACACACCAAATAAATTCCAATACTACATATTCCATCTCCGGGAAAAGTCCCTGCAATCTCAATATTCAAAGACCACACCCTAGAGTTCTAAAATTTATCCTTTAAAAATTGTATATAAGGAATACTTATTACTTTCACAAAAACACTGAATGTCTTCAGGAAGTCCAAGTCGATACTTAATCTTGCTCGTCTATAAAATTTCGAGAGGGGAACGTTATAAAGAAAAACGTTAACATTCCTGTCCGGTCGGACCAGCCTACTTAAAAGGATTCTCCTGGTTTATTTTTTCTCCGGGTCTCCTAGGGCCCACAGCTCGCCTCTGATGCTACAGGATCCTAATTCCGCACAATTTCCTTTCGAAAACCCTTTCTTCCGACACTACTTCCCAATTAGCGATTCTTATTCTCAACCCGTACTACTCTGCACACGACTCCTTCTCTACATACCAAACGACACCTCTACACACAAAAAAAAAAAAAAAAAACTCCTAATTAAAGACCCTTCTCCCTATATATATATATGATAAAATTAATCCAAAAATGAATAGAGAAATAAAAATTACTGAAATTTATATTAAATTAAATAAGAAAAATAATCATGGGAGACGACAGAGAGTGGTAATCAATGGACATTGCTTTCGTGGACAAATGTTGTTAGTGGAGTTCCCGAGGGTTCGGTGTTGGACCCATTGTTGTTTTCTATATTTATCAATGATATTGATGAAGGTATATCACGTTTAATGTCCAATGGGGGTAACATGACGATGTGCTAACGCTGCGTTCGTACCGCCATCTATGGCCTAATTTGTTTCTATATATTTTCAGTTCAACTATTGTTTTGTCAGTGTTGTGGTTTGGCCATGCGAGTACTAGGTTTTCTGTTTTATTATTTTTCGCTGCATAAGGGCCACCGTAGCCAGGTGGGCAGGAGCAGCAGTGCATAGCACATGCTTCTTGATTAGACCGGGGTTCGAGCCCGTGACCACCAAATACGGATAATGCGGAAAGGTCAGGGAATGACCACCGCATATCCTCGGAGCAATATGGCCTTGGTTGCTAATGCTCCTAAAAAAAAAAACCAAACAACAAAAAACTCAATAGCCACTTGTAATAAAGAAATACAGTACTGTACAGTATTAGCCATCCAATAAGGTACGAAGAACGCTGCTGGTGCAGTGGTTTCCATATAAAAAACATACTGGAGCGATTACAAATAATACAGTGATGAAACTCCCATACCGCATGGTCTGCCGTTGTAGGGAGGATGGAAGCAATGGGCTAGTATAGTAAGGGTTTTAATGAGCACAGGAGAACTCCGTTCGTGTATCTCGATTGTGGCCTAGAATTTGTAATTTCGCTTAGTGCAATAATATCTTCAACAAATTGCACGATATCAAAAGGAAATTCAGAATTTGGAGATCAGTGTATAGCTGATTAGAATCGTTTTTTCACACCCTTCCCCATAGCCGTCATAATGACAATTTAATGTTTCATCCTGAAGATGGAACGAGACAAGCAGTGGTGCTTACGATAACCTTATTAATGTTCGTCATGTCTCTTCAAAGCACGCAAGTGTTTCTAAATTTTGGTTATTTCATGTTGCTAAGTGACATTATTGATATTTTATTTGTCAGAAGTCCAGTAGTGCCAGTACTCACCAATAAGTACAGTGAGGAAAAGCGGACTGGATTTTATAGAGGGGAAACTGATTTTTCTCTGGAAGGTAAATATTTTAAAAATTCTAGTGGTACGTCCAATTTCCAGTTACATTTATTGTAGAAATGTGTTAGATTTCTGATTTTCTTCATCAGAAACGCAGTATAAGATGTAAATAACTAATTAACTGTCATTCCATTTGAACATTATCCTCGATATTGTATAGTCCTACTTTTAACTGTTGAATGCTTTATTACAATAATGAGCAACCCGTGCCCTATGGATATTTTCTAAAAATAAATTAGTCCCATCAAATAAAGAAGCAGTAATCATCAAATGTAAGCATAGTTTTAAAAATGTAATTCGAAGCAGTATTGAAAAATAACTAATGGATCTTCAGAGTAATGGAGAACTAAAAATTAATTTTTAAAAGCTATATGATTTATTTTTAATTTACATTTCAAGATGTGTTGAATAAACTCTTACAATACACAGGTTTAAAAATGTATGCGGTTCGCCAACAAAATATGGTTGTTCTTCGTACCTTATTGGATGGCTAATACTGTACAGTACTGTATTTCTTTTCAAATATTTGATCGTAAGGCACAATAAATGTTTTTTTTTTTTTTTTTTTTTTGTTTGTTTCAATTTCGTCGTGAGATGAATGCTAATTTCAAAGTTACATGTGTTTTGGAATAAATGAAACGTAACAGCCCTTCGATTTCATTTAAGGAGCTTTACCGTATGAGTTTAGATTATTATTATAAGCTTTACCGTATAAGTTTAGATTATTATTAGTATAAGCTTTACCGTATAAGTTTAGATTATTATTAAAAGCTTTACCGTATAAGTTTCCATTATTATTATAAGCTTTGGACTCGTGACAGAAAAATTATGCATTTTGCACTACTTGTACAATAATTTAATGCCGACTTATCTTTAAACCTAAAAAAAAAAAAAAATACTTACATATAAAAAAAAAAATATATATATATATATATATATATATATATATAGAGAGAGAGAGAGAGAGAGAGAGAGAGAGAGAGAGAGAGAGAGAGAGAGTAAAGGTGTGGGGGAGATTACTGTATGTATCGGCCGAAGTGTTACTGCTTTCAACAGCGTATTTTGGGTTTTTCCTTTTTATATTTGGAAAGTTTAAAAAACAAATGGAGCTTAAAAGACACTTGTCAGGATAACAGAAATGTTATCGTTACTTTCAAGCTCACAGATTAAATTCTTCAAGAAGTATACATTTGCCTTGTGGTAAGCCACATAACTTGCTGCCGGTGAACACTAAGATATCAGGATTCATTTGGCATTGTCCTAAATGCCAGAGTAAGCAGTTAGTTTTTAAAGGACAGTTTTTTGTTCACGCCAAAATTTCCATAACAAAAAATAGTTTATTTAATGTGTTTTATTGTGCTTCCCAAATTATGCAGTCTTCATTTGGATTTGTCATGTCAGACGGCTGTAGATTATTACCGATATTTCTTGTTGTAAACTATGTTCAGAACCCATTATATTAGGAGGACCGGAACATACAGTACAGATTGATAAACAGCTATTAATAAAGGCCAAGTGGCATCGCAGCAATTTTCGGAAACAGAATTGGATCTTTTTGGGAATTTATTATTTAGCAGCTGAACGAGACTACATAACTTTCGTCTACTGAAATGGGCCTGTATCATTTTGTTGCATATCATTAGCATTAGTTGAGGCATGTGATGCAAGAAAGCTTTGAGTATCAGCCGAAAAAAAAAACTTTCCCATTTCACCCATCCGGTCACTCCAAATGTTTGTCTAGTTAAGCCTTAAATATATTTAAGCTATCAACTTCCACAACAGATGAAAGTCTGTTCCAGCAATCAACTACTACTCGCTGGCTAAAGGCAAACTTTCGCACATCTATTCTGCAACTGTCTTTCCTCAATTTGAATCTATTCCCCCTCAGATTCTTAATCTGAGCAAGCGAGAGTATTCCACATCAGCATTGAGTCTGCTCAAACCATTCAAGGCTTTGCACACCTCAATCAGATCACTTCGCATGTGCCTAGTCTCTAGATGCCGCAACTTGCAGAATTTAAGCCTCTCTTGGTAAAAGAACCCCTTTGTTTCTCTCAATCTTGTTGCCCTTCTCTGTACTCGTTCTACATCCTTCCTAAAATGAGGCCTCCAGACCTGTACGCAGTACTCATTGCCTTATACACAGGTATAATCACCTCCTTGTCTCTGCTAGCAAATTCCGAGACATCATTGACAAAACTCCATGACCTGCTCTGGCAACCCTTCTGCACTTCTCAGAGAATTCATATCCGACTGCACAATTACCCCCAGGTCTTTTTCATTCTCCACCTCCCTGAGTGTAGTACCACACAGTTGGTACGTTTCTCTTGGGTTACTGCTACTCATATGCAGTACTTAGCATTTGTCAACATTAAACTTCAATTGCTACTTCTCAGCCCATATACCTAACTTTTCTAGATTCTGTTGCAGTACCATACTGTCTTTACTATCACTAACAACCCTGCCAACCTTTCTATCATTTGCAAACTTGGACATTGATCCTGATATACTTTCATAAATATCATTGATAAATATACAAAACAACAATGAGCCCAACACCGAAACCTGGAGAACTCCACTAATAACATTAGTCCATGAAGGGAAGTGTCCATCGATTACTACTATCGGTCTTCTCCCACTCAACACCATCCTTTTATTCATTGTAGCAACTTGCCCTTAATACCATACTGCTCCAATTCGTACAGTAGCCTTCCATGTGGAACAGTATCAAAAGCTTTCCTGAAATCCAAGTATGTGATATCAAAATTATTTTTGACATTCAGTTCCTTTGTGACCACATCATAGTATCCAATTAAATTGGTCAGACAAGACCTCCCTTTAACAAACCCATGCTGTGTGTTAACTATAACTGCAGTCTTGTTTAGATGATCCTGCAATGCTTCTTTAACCAGTGACTCCATTATTTTCCCCAGAACACAAGTCTATAGTTACTTTTGTCACTTTTTGAACCCCCTTTGTGAATTGGTAATACATTCGCACACCTCCAGTTCATGGGGACCTCCCCTGAATCTAAGGATGCTCTCATAATTATGGCTTAGGGTTTGCTTACTTCCCTCGCTGCCTCCTTCAATATTACTGGATAGATTCCATCTGGCCCAGGAGCCTTTTTTAGGGTTGATTTCAACAATTTCTCCTCCACTTTGCTCTCCGTTATTACAAAATCATTTAGCTCCCTGTTAGAGTTTAGTAAACTTCCCCTTCCTCACAGAATTCCTCATGTGTGAATGTAGATGCAAAATACTCATCAGTTTGTCAGCTATCTGAGCAGGATCATCAACAGTCGAACCACCAACATCAAGTGGACCAATCTGATTCATCCCCTTCCTTATAGAATTTACATAAGTAAAGAAGTCTCTGTCGTTTTTCTTTGCATCCTTCACCAAGGATTTCTCGTAATCAGCTTTTGCTTGCCTAACTTCCTTTGTGACTTGATTACAGACTAGCTTATATTTCCTATAGGCTTCTGTGTGACCTGATAATTTATATCCATCCCACGCATTTTTCTTCTCTGCCTCGAGCCTATTTAATTCATTAGATATCCATTTAGGTTTAAATCTTGAACAGTATTTCTTAGTTGGAATGAAAAGCCTAGTAGCTTCCAAGATTAATTCATTGAAGGCTTCCCATTTAGAATTCTGTTTTTAACATCATCAATTGATCCCACTGTATAGAATTTAAAAACTGTCTGAGACCACTGCAGTGACCTTTACGAAAACAAAAACTCTTCCCTCTACCCTTGATGGTAGTTACATCGTTAAGTAAATACCATATCAGTAGACTATGATTACTGTCACCTAGTGGTTCCTTTATCTGCAAATTTCTAATGCATGAATCATCCCTGCTGATAAACAGATCAAGAGTATTACTCCCCCTGGTTGCCCCTCGCACATGTTGCTGTAGAAAACAATCTTCCAATAAATCCACAAAAATCTTGCTAGCGAGCGATTGACCAACCCACAAGTTCCAGTCAATATCCGGAAAGTTAAAATCCCCCATTACAAGACATTCTGATTTGCTGGCCCACTCTATATCACTGTAAAATTGTTCACTGTAATCATCAGAGTCGTTAGGCCTATAACACACTCCTACTCTCATTTTCCATTACCCAGTGTTTATGTCACATCAAAGTGACTGCTTTGAAGATTCATAACATCATATGGGAATACTCAATACTTAGCCGATAAAAATTGCATGCATGCATGTGACCGCTAATTATAGCAATAACTTGAAAAACCCGATTACAGAGCACTAAATTGAGAACTATTAGGAAAGAGCAGCGTATTTAAACAAATGAACGGAACTTCAAAGGCAACATTGCCCTGTTATTTAACCAAATTGTGGAGCCGGTCCTGTACAAGTTAGTAATTTGGGATCCTTAATCTTAATCTTAGCACTTAATTAAATGGTGAAATTGGGAACTATTTCACAAACTCGGCCTTCATTTTCATTAACCAAATTGAAAATACAGGGTGGTTATAATTTAACTGTGGTAGATCTGCTGTTTGAAGGTCTCTAGGCAGCAAACAGGTAATCACATAGACGTAGAAATGGATAGTAGATCATTCTCATAGGAAGGAATGACGTGACGTCAAATAATTAGTTCCGTAAAGTTCCATTACGGAGAAATGGAGCTGTACATTCGTCAAATTGTTCTGTGCGACTTCGCTCTGGTACACTTTGTCCTTTAAATCGCCGACTGTTAAAAATTGTAAAGACTGAGGTAGTCATGCGAGCAGTTGGTAGCCAATACCACTGTTCGATTAGTATGGTGTTACTCCATCCTCTATGAAAACAGTGTTTCCAAATAGCCTCTAGTGTGGCGATTAACGTGCTAGATTAGGAGAT